>NC_059128.1:81405905-81708936 GCF_020740605.2 Lemur catta | reverse complement strand
GCCGGATTCAAGGAGGGACGAGTCCCGGGGTCAGCAGAGACGGGCCCGGGGGCCCCTGGGGGCTGTCCTGCGCCAGCATCGCCCCATATGTTTGCGGGCCCTGGGGTCGTGGGCCCCGCCTCCCGTTTTTTGGCAGTGCAACCATGCTGCCGCTAGGCCCTCGGGAGATGGGCCGGCCTTCCTTGTCTTTAACGGATCGGCACTCTGCGGCCCAGTGCTGACCTTTCTGGCACACGGGGCAAACCCCCGGCTGTGAAGATGATTGCTTCACCTTACTTGGCGCTCGGCACTGTCTTTTTAAGTGACCGGGCTTGCCGCAGTTGTAGCAACAGCGTTGTTGCTGGGCTTGTGCTGCTATGACCGCGGCCGCCAGGCCTTGATTAGTCAGAGGACCCCCAATCTCCCTGCAAGCCTTCAGCCATGCATTTAATCCTTTACTTTTCCATGGCGTAATAGCATTCCGACATTCCGAAGTGGCCTGCTCATAAACCAGTTGCTCAACCAACGGCAAGGCCGTGTCTACGTCCTCAAAAATCTTTCCTGCGGCATCCATCATGCGAGCCACAAAATCCGAAAACGGCTCTGCCGGAGCCTGGACAATTTTTGTCAGATTGCCACGCACCTCCCCCCGTTTGGGCAAACACTTCCAAGCCTTAATGGCTATCTGATTTACCTGGACATACACCTCCTCCGGGTAGGCCGTTTGATTATTGGCCCACTGTCCCTGTCCGGTGAGCATGTCAAAAGTCCACGCTGCTCTGCCGCCTCCCTGGGCTGCATTCGCACGGGCCTGCGCGGCACACCCGTCATGATACATGGACTTCCAGTCTAGATATTGGCCCGTGGTTAGCGCCGCGCGCACCACCTGCTGCCAATCCGTGGGCGTTAGGGCACTAGCGGCAAGCCTCTCCAGCAGTACTAAAGTGTAGGCTGCGCTATGCCCCCAGTTGCGGACCGCCTCTGCAAATTCCTTTAATTGCTTATGGTCCACAGGTTGCCAATATCTCTGATTATTGTTGTCCACATACACAGGGAAAGCAAATCCTAGCTCTCTCCGCGCTTCTGGGGGGAGGAGAGACGCTCCACCCCCCGGTGCGGGCCCAACGAGGGGCGCTGTAGGTGGGGGCAGGGAATACGGGGGAGGCCAGGTCTCTATATCGAGCCTGGGCGGGGCCTGCCTTCTCGGCTGGACCACATCCTGTTTTTTAAGTCCCCGTATTTCCTTTCTCAACTGCTGAAAAGAGGGGGTAGCTTCTTCCCCCTCCGAGGCGGACGATTCACCTTCCGCCTCGGACAAATGCAAATCTGCAAATTCTGGCAACAGCGGGTCGTCACCCGTTCGCCGGTTCTCTACCTGACATGACTGATCGTCCTTAACCGTTGCAACTCCTTCCCCTCTCCCTCCTTCTGAGAGCTGAGACTGCACTTCCGCAAGCTGTTCTGCTGCACTCTGCGAACCCTGCGGATCGCACTTTAGGCAATCCATAACTAACCTATGAAGTATCAAGACGCCAGGCCTTAAATCTAACGCCTCGCGTAGATCATGGCCCACCTTCCTCCAAGATGGTATGGTGAGCGAGCCGGAAGCTAGGAACCAAGGGGATACCCGGTCCACCTCCCTCAACAATCTCTTTAGGTCATGATCGTCAACATGGATTTTATTTTCAGCAAGCAGAGTTTTCAGAGGCCACAGAAACCGGCGTAGTGGTATGTTGCCCATGTCTCTCTTGGGGGCGGGGAAATTGGCCGTCCCACACTGTAGTTCTGAACTCACCTCACAAGAGGTCGTCTCCGCTGGTGCCCTGGTGGTACAGTTCCCGGGTTTCGGCACCACTTGTCGCGCCCGCCTCGCCAGCAAGGAAGACGCGGCAACAGGAGTTCTTCTACAGTGCTTTATTGGGGATCCCTCTAAGCTTCAAGATGCGGAAGACCCTGAGCACAAGCTTTCACACAGTAATATACCCTCAGGGAAACAGGAAGTAACAGAGATAGGTCAAAGTCAATCACAAGCGGTCACCAATAGGCCAAGCCAGAAAATCTCATATGCATACTTATATAACAGATCTACAGACGTACTACGCATGCGCCACACTTGTTTACCTCAGCCAGGCCACCGGAAATCGGCGCCATCTTGTAATGGCGTCCGCGCTCCCCACAGTGGCCATGTTTTTTAATCCACCACAAGGCTGTGGTAAACATTACGTGAGATTATGCATATGAAGGTATTATTTTTCCCTTTATATTTATAAGTAGGTATGGTTTCTGGCAGCTGTAATATATGCATTATATTTTTATAACTACAAAATTCTACAACACTCAAGTGTCAAAAGCTAGTTTTTGATGATATAGTTGGCTGTATCATGAGTGATCTACTTGCCACCATCAGTGTGGGAAATTGAGGCTACATGAAAGTCTAGTTCACTTTTTGTGAAGTCATGATTTAGTTTGCAATGGATGACCTAGAAGCTGATTTTAGAGTATGCTTCCTATGTGCTGGAAGTGCTTTAACACAGTGAGATCTATGCATCCTCAAAAGTTCCTCAGATGGTGGAATGGACATTGAGATTTGTGTGAGCGTGTGCCTTTCAAGCATCAATGCCCTCAGGTTTTGGCACATGAACAAAATAGTGTTTCGGCCATCCTTTATGAAGTAACCGTTTCCCATGACATGCATTCTTATTGGGACCATCCATCAAGATGCCCCATCATCCCTTGGCCAGGATTGTGGTCAGGTTCCCAAAAAGCTAGGTCAATAGGACCCTATCCTTTGAATTTGAACCTTGAGAGGCATGGCAAAGGGACCAAAATGGCTGGAATTGGTTTACTCATGGCATCACTCTGAAGAGGTTTTCTGCTACCTCTATTCCTGAACTATACTATTTCCCATTTTATCCCAAAGTCAAGTTCAATGAATCATCTCATAACCTGATAATACTTACTTTTTTTTTTTTTGCTTAAGTTGTTCAGAGTTCGTTTTCTTGCTTGTGACAGAGAAGCCTTGCTGACACAGATTTTTATATAGGAGATATAAAGTGACAAGCATCCTCTTGAAGCTAAAAATGCCAGAAGATCCCAACTGATCAAACAACAATCAACGAACTATTTATCTTTTGTTACAGTTTTCAGGACACTGTGTAAGTTTCCATCAGTAACATATACAATCTTGTCCTTAGGGATCTATAATACAGCCAGGGAGAATAAATATAATGGATACAGAAAAAAATATATATAGTTCCCTATAACAATAGAATACATATTTAAATTGTCAGTGCCTAACAGTACTTGTTACATAGTAGGCATCCTATAATTATATATTAAAGTTAACTAATTATTAAGTGAATAATTCAGTTAATTAGTGCAATGATGTTTGAACAAGAGAGATTGGCCTGAGCCAAAACACCTTATAAAAAAGGAGAAATTTGAACAGATTTTCTTAGGATGGATTGAATTCTTTGAAATGATGAGATAAGACAATGGAATTCTAGCCTGTAGACTTATTTTGCAAACAGAACAAAACAACCTGTGATAAAACAAAAACAAAAAACAAAAAACCAACCTATATTAAGTTTAAAGATGTGGGTCTTAAATCATCCAGCATCAAGAAAATTTTATTGCAAAGACACAGATTTTCATTATTTGTTATTGAATTTTGTCACTACTATCATACTGCTCTAACATACGTTGCTTGCCTAGATAATGGGAATATTTCTTACATATTTAAAAATGCATTTCCTTTTCAGTAATCAGGTTCCCCCCGCCTCCCCTTCCCTGTTGGTCTTCTACCATTCTGGTTAGGATGTGAGATTTATTGACTAAAGAGTGGAGTATATGGCCCAGAGCTCCTACCCAATATAAAGAAGAAAGAGTCTTTACTGGAGAGAGGGGCCCAGGAAAAAAGAGGAGGGGGGCGGGAAGCAAAGGCCAGATAAAAGCATTTAATCTATATCCTTCTCTTGGAGATAAAACCCTGGAAGGTAGTTTAGGGTTGAGTTTGGAGTAATAGAAACGTCCATAAATGCTGGAAGGGGAGACTTGTAAGGCATCAGGGTTTGCTCTTTGCTTCCTGGGCAAAAGCCTTAGAAAAGTCCGACACGTCAATGAGTGGAAGATAATAACAGAGAGGGGCACAGCGTGTCTTGCATGCTCCTGGAGTATAAGGAAAGCAGATAGAGTTTCCAGATTCCCCAGAGGGTACAGAACAGCCCAGAAAACTGGTGGGCAGGACTTAAGTTAAATGTCACTTCCTCAGGGACACCTTCCCTAATCAGCCCTAGCCTAGGTAGAACCCTCCTACCCCCCTTCCCGACCCATGATATATTCTCCAAGCAAGCACCCAGTGCTTATCCTTCTTGTCACTTAACTATTGGGTCATTATTTGTTTGTTTCACGTCTGCCTTTCCCTGTAGACTTCCTCCTGTGTGAGGGGAGACACATTTATGCCTTGCTCATTAATAAGTTTGGTTCAACAATGCACCAAGAGGCACACAGTTGGTGCTCAGTAAAGACATCTTGAATGAATGATCTTTACTCAACCGAGAGTGTGTGACCAAGGCTTTAATTCATGAATCTGCAGGTGAGACCTCAAACCAGACCACACACTTATAGAACTATCACTTTCAATCATCTCATATTTTGCAGTTTTACTGTTTCATCTTCACATTCGTGTATCATAGCAGTCAGCATGTCCATTATAACCATTACAACCGTGTGTGGTGGACATTATTAGTCACATCTTGCAATTGGAAAGAAGTCGAATAACTTACCCAGTATCTGGGCCCCTTTACAAACTATTGCAAATAAGGAAAATCCCCTTTAACAGGCTGCATTCCTAGGATACATGTTTGTGCGGAGCTCTTATTCCTGACTTGACAGCCAGTGGCTGCTGCATAGGAATTTTCTGGGGGTCTCAGTTCTAGCATCCAGGGTTCTGTGTGCAATTTCCTGCCCTCCCAAACTGTTATAGGATGCAGGCAACCCCCGGAATTATCCATATAAGCATGACACAAATACTATATCCTTCAAAGCCACTAAATTCACTGTGCCTTGCATATCCTGGAGAGGCAGCCGCGCGCGTGTGTCTGTGTGTGTGTGTGTGTTTCGGAGGTAAGTAGGGTCGTCGTGGGAACCCCAGTCTTAACTGTGGGCTGGGCAAGAGGACCATCCCGTCACCTCCCCCATCCGAATCTTAGGTTCCAGCATTCACAGGCCCCTGGGTTGGAATCCAGCTCGAAGTCTTCGAGCATCCTGGATTCAGCCTGAGTGGCTAGAACTAAGCCTCGGAAGAGCCACGCCTTGAATGAGCTCTCGACACCCGGGGTGGGGGGGCAAGTGGCAGCGGCGAAGCCCCCTCTTTGGTCGGCACATCACTCCCCCCAGCCCCCACCCGCCCCACTGCGGCCTTGGCGGTGGTGGTGGTGGGGGCCCTCCAGCCTCTGCTGGGTACCCGGCGGGAGAGGCGCAGGGAGGCCGGGGCGACGAGGACGGGTCTCCTCGCCGGCCAGGGCCTCCGGGGCCTCCCGGGCCTCCGGGGCCGCGGTCTCCAGCGCGCATTCTTGGTGCAGGTGGCACAGCTTTCTGCGCCGGCCGTCCTCCCAGATCACGGGAGGAGCTAATCTCGGGTCTAGACCTCCCAGCCGCAGAGCGGGCTAAAACCGCTACTCCACCTCTTCCCATTTCTCTCCTCCCCACCCCAAGACGAAAAATCCCGGGCCTGGCAGACCTGAGCACCTCTGCCTCCTCCCACTGCGCTAATCCTGCGAGCGAGGGAGGCCCCCGCGCCGAGGCGGTGGCTGGCAGAGGGGAGTGGAAAGGGAGGATGGAGGGGGCCGGGGGTGGGGTGGTGATGAGGGGGATGTAGGAGGGGGTGTCATTTTCTTTTGCTTTCTTTTTTTTTTTTTAAAAAAAGTATTTCTCTCGCGAGAAACCGCTGCGCGGACGATATTTGAAGAGGTGGGGAAAGGAGGGGGCCGCGGGAGCCGCGGTAGAGACCGTGGGTGCCGCAGGCGGACAGGCGGCCACAGCTGGGACAGCTGCGGACGGAGCGGAGCAGCGGCTGCAGCGGCCGGGACCGACGAGCCGCCGCCGCCGCCGCGTCTTGGGGAATCGGAGCCTCCGCTTCTCCAGTGGGTGCAGCCAGGTCCCGACAGGGGTCGGGCGGCCACCGCGGCTGGAGCTCCAGCCACGGAGGCTTTTGCGTTTGCGCCGCGCCGAGGGCAGGGACAGGGACTGGGGTGAGGGGCTGTCCCGGCACGTCCACAGCTGGCGCTGGCCCTCCGTTGCCTGACAGCTTCCTGGCCGGGGGCTCCCGGTGCCGGGCTCCGCGTCAGATGCTCGGGGGCGGTGGCAGCGTCCGGAGCCGGCGGGGACGGCGCGGCGGGCTTCCAGCCCCGCGGCTTGGCGGAGAGGACGGGCTGAGGAGCTGGGGCGTTGCGAGTGCGCATGGCGCGCAATTCGTGCCACTGAAAAAATAAACCCAGCGAGCTCGCCCCGGGGCTGAGGACCGCTCGGGACATGGGTACTCCGCGCTGCGCTCTTCAGGCGGCGTCTGGGAGGCCGAGGGGTCGGCCGGAGCTGCTGCCGCCGGGGGCCTGGGCTTTCCGGCCAACTGTGGACCAGACGGTCTTCACTTACCCAAATTAACTGCGCCACGCGCAGGCGGCGCGCGGGTTGGGCTAGCTGGGGACTGGGGACCGCGAGGCTTCAGCATCCCGGTGCCGACTGTCTCCCCCGCCTCGGGGATTTGTCTCTGTGTTGCAGCTGGCAGGGGCCGCCTGAAGTGGGAGCAGCGCCTGGAGAAGGCGGGAGGAGCCCGGCCCGGGGGACGGGCGGCGGGAGAGCGGGACCCCGGCGGCGCGGTGCGCTTAAGGGCGCAGCGGCGGCCGCAGACCGAGCCCGGGGCGCAGCCAGAGGCGGCGGGAGCCGGCGGCGGCTCGGCATCATGCGGCGAGGGGGCCTGCTGGAGATCATCCTGGGATTTACCGTGCTCTTAGCGTCCTACACGACCCATGGGGCGGACGCCAATCTGGAGGCTGGGAACGTGAAGGAAACCAGAGCCAGCCGGGCCAAGAGAAGAGGCGGCGGAGGACACGACGCGCTTAAAGGGTAAAGGAACCGGTCGACTCCTTTGGTGTGGGTCTCCCCTCCCCCTTCTGCCGAGTTTCCCGATCTAGACCAACTGACAGGGGTGATTCTCCAAGCAGAATGCTCCTTCTGCGGCAAGACGTCCCGGGGGCACCTTGGAGGTGCTAGGGTTAGGCAGTCCTCACCGAGTTTGGGGCTAAACCACCTTGCTCCTCCTAAGGATTCCTGCCGAGGAGGAGAGGGCACGATTAAAAGGAGTCTTGCAAGGGCCATTGTTGAGGCAGATTTTGGGAGGCGATGATTCCTGGAGGAAGAAGGGGAGGAGTTGCGACTGAGAGAAGAGAAGCCCATTCCTTTCCCCTTCAGACCAATTCCGGTTGTGTCTAGGGGAAAGCGCTTCCCTTGTGGGCATCTTTGTAGATGCTCTTTTTTAACGGGAACAAGGAAAGGAAGGGATTCCAGTGACAGAGGAGAAGAAACACGGTTAATAGTTGTCTTTCCTGTAAATTACACTTAATGAAATTAGGGACTGAGTTTTCTGGGCAATGCTCCCTTTCAGATGTCTACCCTGGAAGCAGAGCAGGACAAAGTGTCTCTGAAAACTTGTTTTTGGGTTGTGCGGAGCGCTCTGTTTCACTGAGGCAGTAATGCTGCTGTGGCTGGCCTTAAGTGGGTGGTTTTAACCAGGAGTGTGTGTGTTATGTACATGCCGTTGACCACTTCACCGGCTTCCCATGTCCCTGTTACAGAAGACGTTTCAGCAGGAAAGATTTCAGTTAAGCAGGTTGACTAAAGGTTGTCAGTTTCCTGACTTGAAGGGGATTGGGAATACATTTCCTTTAAGATTTTTCAGCTTGGAAAAGAAATCTGTCTTTCTGGGATTGTTTAAATTCAAGCTTCCATAGAAACAGCAGGATGGACTATAAATGACCCCTTTTATCTCCTTGGAGGAGCCTGTTAAATGAACCCAGACAGTAAATATACAGAGGTTTTCTATTTAATTTTTAAAATCATCACTGAAGCTTTTTTCCTGAGTGGTTCTGTAGCTTGATTATATGGCCCTGAGTGACCAAGGGACAATGTCCACTCGGATATGTGGCTGAACATTTCACTTATTCTTTTTTGCTATGGGCTTTTTTAATTGTATAGATGTAGTGAAATCTGTGTTTTTATGGCCCAGGTATCAAAAGAAAGAGTACAGTAAACTGAAGCAGAGCAGTTTTTGAGTCCCTGTCTGAACTAGGAACAAGACGATTATCAGAGCCAAGTGTTTAGGCTATGGTAAAATATATATGATTTTCTGACCCCAGGAAAAGTTATGATTGATTCGGTTCCATCTTGGCCTTTGGGGGAAATAAACCCAGCATGTTGATAATGTTGGAAAGGAAATTTGCTTATCATGCCCGACTAGGCAGCAGACGTTTACTGCCCTGTTTGCAAGGCACATGGCAAGTTCAATAAATGAACTGAAACTCTGATTTTCAGATGTTCTTAAAAGCACTTGATTTAGTCCAGCATTTTTCCTTAAAAAACGTATTTCTGCTATGCAATATTATCTTAATATCTATTCTGATAGCATTGCTCCTATATGTAGAGGAAATGGAGACTTAATTCTGTGGATAAAATCTACAGGGTGACCTTAAGCCGGGGTAGACTTATGTCTCATCTGTGCCCTGTCACCAGCCAGTGTGTTTCCTTGGACGGCACAGTCCCAATGCGAAAATAGAAACTAAGCTTTACTTTGTTGCTTAACAGGATGCAAAACTTTCACTCACACCCGTGCTCATTTCGTTGGGTTTTACATTTTTGTATGATTTAACTGAGACACCTCTCTGTGCTCCTTACAGTATTTGATCACTAACACAGACCTAATCCTATTGCAAACTATTTATAAATCCTTCCTAAAAACATGGTATTAATAAAATAGTAATTATGAGTGTTCCTAATTCTCATGTTATCTATAAGTTTTTATATATATATAATGTACATGGCGGGTAAAAATAATAATCTAAAAGGATAAACAATTAAAAATATTTCCTCCTACCTCTCAGAGACCACTTTCCTGTATATTTTTCTAGAAATATTACAGACATATAATGTGGAAATATTATATATAATATGTACACTTATAAATATGTGTGTATGCATATGCACATGCATGTGTCCTTTTTAATACAGGGAATATACTGTACCTAATATTCTGAACTTTATTCAGTTTTTATATGTCTTTAGTGCATCCATCTATGAACACAGATGGACTTACCTAATGCATTTTCCTGTTGTATAGAATCCCATCATGTGGCTGGAACAGTTTTCTAATGATGGCTCTTTAGATTATATTAAATCTTTTGCTATTAGCAACATTCTTCCACATACCTGTGTGTACATGTATAAGTTTATATGTGGTATAAATCAGTAAAAGTCGAATTGCTGGATCAACGGCTTTCCTGTAGATTTTAAACAAACACCAATTCTGATGTTAAATTTGAATAAAATTTAAAATTTATTCTCTCTGCTTATTGCCATTACAATCTTACATGAATAAGTCCTTTAACTGTGCCCTGCTATATAAATCATCAGGAAAAGCAGTTATGTATTACATTTTTCCAGTTATTGCTTAAAATTTCTATTTTTGCTTGTTAAAATATTACTAGCTTCAAAACTAACCTCTTTGACTATGGTAAAACCTGTTTACCATTTTGATGGAAATGCACAGTTTATGAAGTGAAAGTGATTTGTAACCCCTTAGTCTGCCTGCTGCCCAGTTGGTGGCAGCAACTTTCAGCACCTCACTAATGTTTCCTCTAGTTAAAAGGTACTTTAAACTCATCAGTATCTGCTGTGCACTGGTCCATTCTCCTTCACAAATACTGCCTTCTTCTTTTTCTCTGATGTGGCAAGTGACTATAAAATCTGCTTTAGTATTCTTCTTAAGATATATTCCTTTCCTGTCAGCTGCCTGTCTTCACAGACGGGACCTGCTTCGTTTTCCCCTCACCGGTTGTGTAGTCCTAGCTTGTCTTCCTCTCCTCCCATCCTGTTGCAGGTGTTTTTCTTTTTCCCCCTTCCCACTGGGCAGCAAAAGTTGTTCCACAGTGGAAATTTAAGCATCCTCAAATTTCTTCCCAGCTTTTGCTGTGTTTTCTTAGAGTAAATCGCCAATTTCTGTTTTTACAGGAAATCTCTTTTTTAATGGAATGAGTGTGGTCCCCATTTGCTCTGCAAAAATTGTTATTTTTCTCTATTTTCAAATGAGAATTTTGCAAGTTTCAACAATATTTTAAATAGTAAATGGATAGTAGTATTCCTTTGCTTGAGCATTGCTTGACACGTGTGAAGTGACTTTATGAGAAATAATAAATCCTAACTTTGTTTGAATTTTAGTTCACAAGAATTTTTCTTAGCAAAATTCTAAACTTCTGTGATTAGGTGAAACGTATGGGAGACCAGTCCGATATTAAGAAAACAACAACTCAACTCTATTTGAATGATAGTTAATGCAACATTTATTTATGGTTGCCTTATTGTTTTAGCTCCCAAGTAAGGAAGTATTACTGTTTCCTGTCAAAGGGAAAAATTCTTTACAGTGAGACCTCCTTTTCCCAAATCTCCGATAAGACGGAATGTGACTTCTGTCCTTGTTGCCTGGTTTATTGGCATATGAGACCATTTATACTTTACACAATTTGTCCCCTTATACGTGATTCCTTTTGGTTTTTGTTTATTTGTTTATTTTTTCCAGAGGTCTTGTTGCCAGAAAAATACACATGGAACAGTTTGTACACAGAGTAGATTATGTGACAGCAAACTCCAAGGGATTAATTACACAGAAGTCTGTTATTAAAGAACTTTAAAAGGGAACACAGAAAAAGTTTTGTAGACTTTATAAAGTCATTTTTCTTTATAAAGAGGACTTTAAGACTTGATCTGAAGTCAGATGGGCTACTAACTAAATATGGGGAATGACTCTGGAACTGCTATGGTTTATCTTTGCATTTATTGAAAAGACTAAGCTAAAGTATTGAGATACAATTTTTGAAAAAAAGATACAATATTCTTAAATAGATGATTTCAGCAATTCCACATTTTAAATAAAATGTTTATTTATGTGACTGATTTTGTAACATTTAGGACATAGAGGTTGTTTACAAAAATGCAAGTCATTGGTAACACTAATTAATTAATTATACATCAACCTATAATGAAATGAGGTGATAGAAATGGAATTACAGACATCCCTTCAAGTTTATTTGGAATTTTGAAGAATATTGAAATGTTCCTTTGTTGTCTTGTGTAGGAGATACTTAAAAATTATACGATTATACTATTGATTCTAATCAATATACTAAAATATTATTAGGATGTTCATGCACTAGTTTACTTTTTCCTACAATAAGCCAATCAATCAGCCTAGCCAATGTGGAAATTTTAGCTTTAATTTTCCTCGTGAAAATTAGATTTTAAAAATTTTTTCTTGAAAGAGAAATAAACTATTTTAACAATTTCTTTGTTTCTAGAAACTAACCCAGCAAATGGGCCTACTTAAGCAACTTAGAATTTTTTTCCATGAAATTTTTTGCAAAAGCTGGCTCAATAACATGTCAGGCCTAAGTTATATGGCTGGTGTATGAGAGTTTAGTGTTTCACAAGTGTTAAATTTGATTTTCCCATTAGACTGTAAGCATTTTACCACTAACTTATCATTAAATAGGGTTTCAAAGAGTTCATTAATTTCAGGAAGCCATGATTGAATGCCAGCCTGAACTTAGCTCTGTGGAATGCCAGAGACATATACCAGTTAGCAGAAGAATCTGGAACCACTAGTCCACAGAAAGGTATTGGTCATGAAAGGTATAGGGCATGAAGTCTAGTATTAAGTAAAAACAAATACATGATAACCATTGTAGCCACAGTAGGTAATGTTTAGATAACATTTATGTGCTAGGCACTGCTCTAAGTGTTTTACATATGACAATTCATTTAATCCTCACAGCTTCTCCATGAGGTGGGTCCTTTTATTAGCTTCCTTTCACAGATGTGGGAGCTGAGATACTATGCAGAGGTTAAGTTCTAGAGACAAAGTCTTAATATTAAATTTTCTTTCTTCATAAATTTTAGTTATGGTTTTGGTTTTTCATTCCATTGGACAAAAATGCAGGACTAAGACATTGGTAAAATTCCACTTAAAATTCCTAGTATTCTTTCATGCTAGTTCACAAATCCTAAGTATGGTTAATCACATAGTGTTATTTGGTCAAATAAGAAACTTTCTGCAAAGATGTTAATAAAACAGAAAAAAAAATCATAGATGTTAGACTGGCAGGACCTTGGATTGCATATGTGCTATGTTTTAATATTATACCTTGAAGTTGTGTTGAGGGTGATAGGTACCATCACAGGCATCTTTTTTCAGCATTGCCAAGGCTTATGAGCTGGGGGCACTGCTCATTATGTCACTGAGTCTCTTGCTGTCATGTTCCATGTGAGCAATTTCTCTCAGAATATATTTGCAAGAGGTGTTTCTCTTTCCAGGGAAATTGGTGTGTATTTTAAATCCTTAGCAGTAAGATGAGTTATTTAATTCTTTCTGTTTCTTTTTTTTTTTTTTTTTACCATGGTTGCCTATAAGCTCAGAACCAATTATTTTTAAACATTAAATTGCAACAATAATTGCAAAAAATAAAAATTAGCTCTGATGTATCACTTATGATTGCTCTTTACAAATATTAATTCCTGCAAGGCATAACTCCTTAATGAGTGAGATTAAGCATATTTGTTCATTTAACAGATGAGGAAACAGAGGGATTCAGATTCTCAGTAATCACTCCAAGGACATAAACTAGTAAGAGGTAGAGTTGGGAAATCTGGCTTCATCTGGAGCTCTTAGTCAGTGTATTTTCCTGCTTTTCAATTCTAATAAATCTTATAGCGGCTAAGTTTCTTTCTTCCATACTGTTGATACCTTAATTTCCCCAGAATCTCCTCTTACCGTCGCTGTGGGGAAGGGCTCAATGTTTATTGAAGGCAGATGCTGTTACAAGCCAAGGGAAGCATTTTGTGGGAATGGGATTAATCAGAAAAGACTTCACAGTGAAAGTCTATCAGGGGTGGGCAAACTGTGGACCAAACTGACTGTTTTTGAAAATAAGAGTTTTATTGAAATGAAGCCATGCCCATTTGTTTACCTATTATCTGTGGCCACTCTCACACGATAGCAGCAGAGTGGAGCGGTTACGGCAGAGACAGTGTGGCCCACAAAGCTGAAGTATTTGCTGTTTGGCCCTTTGCAGATAAAATTTACCAACCTCTGATCTATGTGATAAAAAGCGACCATCTACTAGGACTGAGAACTCCTTGAAGGCAGGCAGAGGTTTTGTTTGTTTTATTTATGTCTAGGGATACCTAGAAACTGGGTGTGTGATTAGGCGTTCACCAGATAATTTTTGATGGTCGAACTCTGACCAGTTTTGATGGACTGATTGGCCGTGGTTAATTTTATAAAGTAGAACTTGGGGGAAGTAGAGGAGAGAAATAAAGGAAAAGTCTGAGTGAAAAAGACAAAGTGAAAAGGGTAGGAAGTGTTCGGGGTCACGGGACATTGAGTGCAGTCGGGCAGGGTTTGCATTGCTTGGCTGCAGCCAGCACTGTTCATAGCGCGGCAGTCTGTGACACTGGCGCCCCCTGGGGTTGTGCAGTTTGCAACCTGGAGCACTCTTGTGAGCCTCTGTACATAGCTAGTGACACTGAGGGACAGGAGAAGGACAAATGGAAAAATGGACATCACTGATCGTTGTGAAAGGTGAGGATGGAGAGCTAGTAAGGGATTCTGAGCTGGGAACGTGATCTGTGCCTCTGTGGCAAAAGTGTGAAAGATGGACAATCCAGAGAGTAGGGGGACTAACGACAGGGACACCTGGGAGGCTGGTGTAGGAGTTGCAGTGAGAGTGGATGATGGTCTGAGCAAAGGCAGTGGAGGAGGCAAAGCAAAAAGGCTCAAGTGGCTCTACAAGTAACACAGCTGGTACTTGGCCAGTCGTTTGTGAGAGACAAAGGGGATGCTCCCACCTCCATATGTACCGAAACGCAATATACACGGAAACATTACAGCACCATTAATGAAAAACTAAAGAGAAACAAGATCATTCCTAGGCCCTCTACTAGGATGAAACAAGCTGTTTCCATTCGTGAGTGTTTTGGTTATCTTATTGCTACTTAACTAATCACTCCAAACTTAGTGGTTTAAAACGGCAATTCTATTATTTCTCATGATTCTGTGGGTCAGGAATTTAGACAGGGCACAGTGGGGAATCTTGTCTCTGCTCCCCACAATGTCTGTGGGGCTGGAACAACCATGATGACTTTTTCACATGTGTATCTGGTTCTGTGACCGTGCACTGGTCCCTGGAGCCCTGTTTACTTGGGTGTGGTTTATCTGCAAAGAGCCCCTTGTCTGGCTTTGCTGGGGGCCTTCCAGGTTTTAAAGCTCGCTCTCATGCAGTCTCCTGCGTGGACCTGCCCCTGGGGATGGCCACTGAGTGTGTTTTTTCAAAAGGGGAAACTGAGCCCCAGATGCAGTGACTAGGCCTTGCTCAGGGTGAGTGTCTGTTGGGGCTGGATCTTGAACAAAAAACAGCCTCCTGATGCTGGTCACGTGCTTTGAACCCCTGTGTTGACTGCAGACTGACTTGAACGTTGGGGGCTGCCTGGATGGGCTTGAATGGGCTTGTGCATTCTCAGTGTTGGCTGGGTTCCTCGATTCTCCTCCATATAGTCTCAGATTATCTTCTTCTACACATGGCCTTTCTACATGGTCTCTCCAGTAGCATTGCCAGACTTCTTATATGGCATCTCAGGCTCTTTCAAAAGCACGAAAGTGGAGCCTACCAGACTTTCTTCAAACTTAGCCTGGCACTGCATGACACAAAATGCCATGCAAGTCACAGGACTTGCTCAGATTCGAGGGCATGGACTAATAAGCCCTACTTTTTGCTGCGAGGAGCAGCATGTATCTGCAGGGAGGGGAGAAAGGGTTGGGGCCGTCCTTGGAAACCGGCTACCACGGGGAGGCAATAGATCTTTGAGAAAGCTAACCAGACATTTTGAGTTTTAATTCTAAGTTGATCGAGCCCAGTTGGCTTAGTTCTCTCCTGAGGGTGCTTCATTGTATTTTGCTGCTGTGCCTATAGAATGAAAAATACTCCATAATTCATGAAATGTCTTCATGTTCTGTTAGATTACTGTTAAGGGCATTGTTCTTAATTTGTCCACAGTTCTGCGTTTAGAGGACACACAATTATCAACAATAAGATTAAAGTTTCTAATGACCTGGTATATTCTGTTTTATTCAAATATGAGAATTATAAAACACCTCTTCCTTTTTCCTTTAGCTTTTAAGAAAATCGGTGACAAATTTAATGCAAAGTCACTCTAATTTATTAACTTAGGTGTTTGGTATGTTTTGCTTTCCTTCGATATGGAATTTTATTTTTAATTTCTAATGATAGCCTCATTTTTACGTACCTGTTGGTGTAGTCTGCCTCAACAGTCTTTTTTGAATCATAAATACATTTTTTGGAATAGTAAATAAAAATAGATGTGCAGTTGCCAATAGAAGTGGTGTTGTAATGAGCTGAACTCTATTATTTTTGTCATTAATGGAGTAGCCACGCTGTTAAAATAAAACTGGATTAGGAATATAGTCAAGTTTGGATTGCGGGTGTTCTATACTATACCAAATCCTAGTTTTAATTTTTCTGTGACTACCACTGTTTCAACTTAAGTGACTTTTTTTGGTTGAAGTTATCACTAAGTCTGTATATTCAGCCCCCTCAGACCGGAAGAGAGAGAGGAAAATTCCCTGTCTCCACCATTCCCAGCCGGAGATGTATTCCAGACAGCAAGCAGCCTCAGAGTGGGAGAATTGCTCCATTAAACAAGTGGTTTTGTTCAGTGTTTTGAAGGGTTGTGAATTCCTAGACCATCAGTCATACTTACATTCAAATATAAGTATCCAAACACATCTAATTCCAAATATAGTGCAACCATTTTATGATGTTGGTATTGGGAGACAGGATTTATGTCTGCCCAATGGACACATTGTCTGCTATTACATTTCATGGTTTTGAACTGAAGTATTGTAATATCTTTATTAATAAAAAAATGTATTCCAGAGGCAGGGTTTTATTTTATTTTGTGTTTTTTTGTTTTGTTTTTTTATTCTTCTCCTCCTTCTTCTTTCTTTTCTGTTTCTTCTTTCTCTTCATCACCATCCCCTTTGTCTTCTTTTTCTTGTAACTAATTTCATAAACTGTGCTACAAATAAAATAGGGAGACTAGGAATATCAAATAAGAGCTAAAAACCTTAAGAACAATAAATAGATACTAACTTAAATATATAATTTTTACCTGGGAGCCTCAGGGTGTTCAAAAAGAGAAACAGGGCTAAGGTTTTTTTTTTTGGGGGGGGGTGCAGAGGGAAGGGGAAAGGCTGACGGAGGTGGGAGGAGAGTTGGGAGAAAGTTCTAGAGTACAGAGTAGTGTCCGCAGAACAGAGATTGGGTTTTGGCAGATATTGATGACAACTCCCTCACTCCAGGCAGCATTGGGATCAGGCAACCTGTGGCCTTAACCAGCTTCTTTAGGGGACAGAGAGCTTTTGGAGGAGAGTCAGGGCATAAAAGAAAGACAGATGTTTGGATGCTAGAAGAGATTCCTGTAAAAACATTTAGAGGAATGCAGTGGAAAAGCAGATTAATCCATCATTTATTATGCATCTATGTACATGGTACTGTGTAAAGCCTGGTGCATCCCTCTCCCTGTGGATAATGGCTTATTGCCTATCATTTCCCCTGTCCTTTCAGTGCTATTAGTAATTCATAAGCTTGTGTAATCAGACCCTAATAGGTTTGTGCCTTTGATGAATAACTTTTAAAGGCCCTTCTTATTTTTAAATGTTTTTAGTTTTGCAAATGAAATCATGACTCATATCTTCTTCCCTAGCCAGGCCATCCATCTTTACAAAAATTAATATTATAAATTAGAATTATAGTGGGACAGATTTTAGAAATTTATAAATGCTGGAACTGAGGCCCAGAGAAAGTCCATTAAAAAGTGCTCACGGTGTTTATTTTCCTCTCTACTTCTTAGGTATGGAAGCTGAGTCACATGGTGGCACGAGCTGATTTAAGTAGAAGTGTGAGGTTGGATAGTAGATTGTGCCTCTTCTTTGTGTTCATAACCTCGAGAGGTTGACTGTTGCAGTTTCTCTACTGTGCTTGAATAAGCAAACCTTCTGCATAATGTAGGCATGGACATTTTTCTTTTTCTCTTTTATTTGGCCTTAGGCAGTGCAATCAGTCTCTCAATGGTCAACCCTGAGGGGGGATACTGTGTAGTAGAGTTTTAGATCCTCAGTGTTAACCCGTTGTCAATGAGAGATTAGGTTGGGTGGGGTGGGGTGGGGTGGGGCTTTTCGAGGGAGGTGGTTGCCCCTTAGAATAGCAGAGAGGGTGTTGGAAAAAGGAAGTGGGAGTCTTCTTTGGGAAATCTTCTTTGGAAGTCTGAAGGGTAACTTCTCTCCCCACTCCACACACACTGAGTGGCAATTAAAGAGTCAAATGTCCTGGGATTGGTCAAGGCAATTCTGGGTCTGTGATTAAGCTTGTTCTCTTGTTTTATAACTTCCTGATTCAGTTATCCAAACTATGAATTTATACATTTAGATTGTGTGCAATAAACATGCCGATGAAGAAAAAAATTCTTGATTTCTTGTCTTTTCTTCCATATCATCTCCCCTAATAATTTTTTAAAACATCTGTCTAATCCAAGTGACAAACTATTTTTTGAGCATTAGCTGTGTTTGAATTGGATCGAATGCTTAATTCTCAGAATGAACACCCTGTCTCGGGCCTGTTGATGTTATTATCTTCTTTCCAATGATTCCAGGCAGAACTACTATTTAGAATATCTTTCTCCCCCTTTACTGATGGGGTTAATGTCTGAAGTGATGTGCACAAGTGCTTTGCAATGAAGGACTTGATATGCAACCTTTAAGTCGACAAATAGTTTTTAATCTTTCATGGGCTGCTGCTGCTTCACACCCTGGAGTTTAGGCCACTGACCTCAAGTTTGCAAATTTTATATCCCATTACCACCCTGTGAGCTCTGTACTCCCCAGGGCCACATAGTTGATGTTTTAGCTGGAATCTGAGAAAGTGTCTGAACATTTCCTGAAGAGTTGGCTAGGAGTGATTTGGCAGTTCAGTCATAAAAACCCAGAGCTAGTGGCTGGGGTATATGTTATAATTACCTCACACTGTTTCCTATTTGAGCCTGGTTGTGGGTAGTGGGGTAGAGTGGTATTGCTTGTGGGACTTTATTTTAAAGGACTAAGGAGTCATTTTCAATGATCGTTAATAACCATTGGCCATGTTTTGAGAAAGGCTTGGAAGTGTGGGGATAGACATGTCTGCTGTAGAATCCCGGCTCCACCACCCACTAAGAAGAAACCTCAGAAAAGTGGCTTGACCTCAGTTTCTTCCATTATAAATGACACTCACCTTCTTCCCTTATAAACGAGGTTATAACACTCATCTTTCTCTGTTGTCCTAAGATTGAACGAGATAGTACATTTCAAGTCCTAGTACAGTGCCTGACATGTTTAGCTATGATGATGAGAATGATTATAAGGCTGCTACAGATAGGGAAAATGAGGCATAGAGTCATGCAACAGACTGTTTTTTATAGATAAAAGCAAAAGTTAGATAACGTACGGCATTTGGATACCACAGTCTGCACTTTCTCATTTTAGAAGTGATTATTTTCAGAAACATAGGAAGCAAACATAAACATCATCCATAATTTTAAAAATGTAATTTTAATGGAAAATCAGTATATCTGTGGAGATCTGGTTATATTTAAAGGTGATTTGTGGATAACTTTTTATTTTTAGATTTCCCCTTTCCCCCAAACTGTGTTGCCTTTATTGGGAAATAAACTTACTAAGTGTTATTCCTTATTATTAATAATACGTTCTTTTTAACTCTTTGAAAAAAAGTTTACATTTTTTAATTGGCAGATTTTTCAAATAGGCCTTGCCTCCTTCCTGATGAACACTTCTTTTAAAAAGAGCCTTTCTAAAAGAAATTTAGATTTTAGGACATGGAAGGACTGCCCTGAAAAATCATTCTCTTTGGCAGCAGTGCAAAGAGATCCCCTGGTTGTTAGGACTGTTTGTTGCAAGGTGGTTGGCCATTCTTGAAATGTGCTTTAATTGCTTCTTTTGGAGTAAGGGTTTGATAATGATTGGGTAGACTAGATGACCACTTGCAATTCCAAGCCACACTGCCCTTCAACTCATGATTTCGGAGGTAATTAGCTCTCTTCCCCATCTACACACACCAGATCTCATGGAGAACTCTGATTCTGCTCCAGTCATATGCCCGTCACTGTGGCCAAAGAGATAGGCACTCCAGATGGCCATCCTGCTGTAGCCATGTAGAATAGGCTCCTCTTAGGAAAGAGGAGTTTGGTTAGCAAGAAGGGGAAAGGATGCTGGGTGAGTAAACACAACACATCTGCAGCCAAAGCAAGAAAATTCTCTTTTCCGTAGACCCAGTGTTGCTTCCACTCACTTTGTCATCACTGTTCTCTCTGGGTGCTTTGTGGGCAGGCCTCACTTGCACGATTGGGGCCAGGCTGACGCAGATTGGCCACCCCTGAGAGGACCCATAGCCCTCACTTTCTAATTGAGCATTCCCTCCTTTGGCTTCATGCCATGCAGCAACGTAATGCTCGTTTAGTACAAAGAGATTCTTATTTGTTGTTGTTTTTCTTTCATGCCCTAATTCTCTTGAGAAATTGAAAATGTTTTTATTTTTTCATTTTCTTTTAATGATTTCCATTCTGATTTTAATAAGCGTTGACTTTCAGAGTGATCTTAAACTATTGCACATCCGGGAAAGTGGAACAAAACATACATTATCTTAATTTAGGCATAGCTTTGGTGGAATTCCTATACCCTGCATCCTGCATGCCAACCTCTGGTTAACTGATTGGCCTTGCGCTCTAAGAAGCTATAGTTGTTTCATATTCATTCACAGCCTATAAAAATAAGAGTGCTTTAAGTAAGGAATGATTTAAGCAGATAATAGTTATTTTTCTATGTGCCATTAAAAAATTTTAAATTACCTAATGTCTCTCATCCCCATGGGATGAATCACACTGCCACCAATGTAAAGTTTATAAAAAAGCAAAAATATAAAATCAAACAAATACCAGGTACTTTCTGTGCTCTGCTAACTTTCCAGGAAAGAAAGAAACCTCAGATAAAATAAACTCTTCTTTTTAGGGTTTTGAAAACCTTTTAGGTATTTTACAAGAATATGCAAACCGTTTTTTCTTTGTATTTTTGTAAGCAGTCCCAGCTTAATCTAGACATTGTGGAACGTTTGACAGAAGACAACAGGATCTAATTCAACCTTGGACTGACTCATTGGCTCATTTGCATTTCCTTCTTTGAAAATAGGTTGTTTAAACACACATTCTCGAGCACACTGAAAGGTCAGAAAATATACCAGGATTCCCTGCTAAATAATTTCTTCCCTTCACTTTATATTTCCCATGACTTTAAGAATTCTTCCATTTGTGTACAGAAAAACCAAACTTCAACACTTTATGGACCTTATACAAATAAATCCCTGTCCCCTCAAACACATCTTTTATTAACTGATAGGTTTATGGTTGTCATAAAGAAAGATAAAGTATCCGTATGAATGTGAATCATGTCAAAAAATGGTTGTAATGCCCGAGGGAATCTATCCCCTGAGCTGAGATGCTTAATTATTTGCATAGGTGTAGTAAAGCCATTTGTTTTTAGATTCCTCATCTAGTGAACATTAACCTTATTTAGTAGCTGGATACTTGAGATTCATAGAAACACTGATTAGTTCTTGCCACTTATTTAAGATGGTACAGATGTTGGAACTGGACAGTTATTATCTCTAAATGGGGATCCTCCTCCGCCAGGAATGTTGAGCTGTGTAACGTAAAGGTGGTTCTTCAAGTCAATGAAAAAAGAAAACAAAAGTGTGATATGATGGTATTCAGGAGACTGTGGCTGTCAGGATGGACTAGGCCAGATGCTACTGCAAGGTTGTATATATTTTTTAACTTTTTAATACAGATACAGAGAATTTCAAATATATACAAAATTAAAGAGTACTCAGTGACACTCCAGCTTCAGCATTTATCAATGAATGGTCAGTCTTGTTTTATCTACTTCTTCTCTTCCCCACTGCAGACTATTTTGAAGTAAATCTCTGAAAAATCATTTTATTTGTAAACACTTCAATAGGCATCTCTAACAGACAAGGACTCTGTAAGAAACATAAACGTAATACCACTATTACATTTAACATGATTTTTTAATATTATCAGCTACCCAGTGAGTATTTAAATTTCCTTAATTAGGTCGTTAATTTTATTTATTTTTTTATAGCTTGTTCAAATCAAGATTCAAATAAAGGACCTATTTTATAATTGGTTGATATGTCTTTTAAATATTTTTGAATATATAGATCATCCTTTTGCCTTTTTTTTCCTTGCAATTTATTTGTTGAAGAAATTGGTTCATGTCCTATAGAACTGTGCTTCTTAAGATGCCAGTCCACAAACTGCTTGTTACCAGTCCATGATGAGATGAGGAGCTTGTACCAGAATATAAATTTAGTGTGTCACTAAGCACACTGTTTAGTTCAGCTAGTACTTTGTTCCTAGGGAGACCTTCTTGATGAAGGAAGCAGTAAGGTGGTTTACATTCTAGCTTAAGTGCATTATCTCATTGTAGACTGGTAATACCTTGTCTGTAGACCACTGACCAGGCCTTGGACCACTCGTGGAGGCCACTGCTATAGAGTTTCTCATAGTCTAGTGATGCCTGCATTCCAGATGTGGTGCTTGTCATATCTTCCTCAATCCCTGTGTTTGCTGTGAATTGCTAGTTAGAGCTAGAAGCTTGATCAAGCCGAGAATCAACTTTTTTGTCAAAAAGGCGTTATAAGTGGTCTATGTCCTTCTGTTGGGAGACATGTTATAACTGCTAGCCTCTCTTTTTTTGATGTTAGCAGCCACTGATGATCATTACCTACATCTATTAATTTATTAGGGTGGCAGAATGGGAATATTCAAATTCTGTCATTTCTTATTTATTTATTGACTCTATAAAGTTTTACTCCTAGTTTTGAACGTACACTCAATGCTTCACAGCAAGTGATGTTTGCAATACTGCTCAGTTTGCTTTTTCTGATCCATGACTTTGAAGGTTGTAGAAAAATTATTTAATATGTATTAGTAAGGATTGGCTATTATGAGGTATAAGGTTGTAGAAGATTCTGGCTGGGCACGTTGGCTCAGGCCTGTAATCCTAGCACTCTGGGAGGCTAAGGCAGGAGGATGGCCTGAGCTCAGGAGTTAGAGACCAGCCTGAGCAAGAGTGAGACCCTGTCTGTACTAAAAATAGGAAAAATTAGTCAGGCAACTAAAAGTAGAAATAAAAAATTAGCTGGGCGTGGTGGTGAGCATGTGTGGTCCCAGCTACTTGGGAGGCTGAGGCAGGAGGATTGCTTGAGCCCAGGCGTTTGAGGTTGCTGTCAGCTGTGCTGACGCCATGGCACTCTACCCAAGGTGACTGAGAGACTGTCAAAAAAAAAAAAAAAAGATTGTAGAAGACTCACACAGAAGAAGCCTGGTACTTGAAGGGGCAGACAGGGAACGAAATAATTCTGCAAAGGTCCATTCCTCTCTCTTCATCTTGCGATCTTTTGTAAGAGTTAAAATGGAAACTGTGTTATTTTTATGTTAAAGTGATGAGTTTCAGACGAGGGCCTTATGAAAAGTTGGTAAGATTTTGGACTACAGGTGGAAAGAAGAAGATATTTGCAGAGATTTTAACATCTAGAGGTGAATCTTTGTACCCTCATTTCAGCATTGTTTTCTCAGGGATGCTCTTTTTATTTAAGAAATTGGAATGGGTACAGCTTTAGTGATTCAAATGAGAGATTCTACAATCCACTAGTACACCCAGGCCCCCTTGGGAAAAAGGACTGTAGCAACAAGAGCTGCCCCAGGACCTTCTCTGAGTGTTTGTGGGGGATGATATATGTATGTGTACGTGTGTACATGTGTGTGTGTATGTGTGCAAGGCTCATTGCTGGTGTTCCATGTTGTTGAAAGATGTGTGTTGTTCTCTAAGGGCTCATGTATTTCTGCTACCTGATACGAAACTCCCAGGTAAACTGACAGGCTTTTGGAACATGTTCTTAGCTTTGTCATTGGGTGCTGCTACAGAGATTTGGAAGTCTTTTAGATACATTAGGAGGTGGAATAGGTGGATGTATTTCATTCTGTTTTGACAGCATCATCACCACTTCAGAAGCTGTTATCGTTTTGAAGCTTTGTGCAGGCATTTAGCACCCATTCTGCTTAATTACAGCTTAAAACGCAAATACTATCCCTTCTTCCCCAGAGCTGGACAGACGTTGAGAGCACAGTGCTGGTGTCACTCAGGCTGAGAGGCAAATCTTTTGGACTGGATCTCAGGGAAGAGCTGTGCTGGTGATTGCAATGGGGAGAGTCGCCACTTTCCCTGTGTAAGGGATAGCATGTGGCAGCCTCTGAATTAAGTCATAAAGATGCGAAATGAGAGGGTTTTTTTTTTTTTTTTTTTTAGTAGATCATATGGGTCACCCAGGCCTTCATGTAGCTCATTGTTTTCCTAAGCTGGGTCAGATAGTTGCCTGCATGACCTGATGGTTTTGCTTAGAGCTACTTTTCAAAAGACAAGCCACACCCATGTTCAAGTGTTATGTACAAATGCATTCCAGTGCCAGCTCTGAGTAGGTTTTGAATTATCCACATTTTGAATCTTTATATTGCCCTCCACCCACCCACTCCCCAAAACACTGAGCATGTTAAGAGGTGACTGATATTTCTACAGAGGGTGCAGGATAGGGTACTCACCATGCAGAAGCAACTTCGGAAACAGAATCTATAGGAGTGAGTGTTCCTAAGATGTATTTCCTTTCCTTTGCTTTCCTTTTCCAATATGCTTTCTAGTATCTGTCTTAAATACTTTTTTTTTTGCAAACTTAGTAAAAGAAAACCAGAGTACAGAAATGATGTACAAATTAGTTTATATAAAAAAGAGAACATGTTCTTTTTGGAGTATTTGTGGAAACATCTTTCTAATTTCTAATGTAAAAATCTTTAGCACTAACTTTGGAATGTTTTTATTAATAAATTCTTTTGGTTTTTAATTAGTGATTTATGACATCTTTCCATTGTGTAGTCTTTGGAAAATTACTTCACTTCTCTCACTTTCAGTTTCCTCATCTAAAAATCCTCATCTGAAAATGAGCACAGCAATACAGTTTCTTGATAGGGTTTTGGGAAGGAGTCACATGATCATTTTATAAATTATAAAACTCTCTGAAAATTGCCAATTATTATTTTTATTCTACAGTGTGGCTTCATATGGAGTAGATTAAGTACTGACTTAGTCAAATTCCCTCAAATTTAAGTTATATTATTTTTATTAAAAGTTTTCCAGATATCTAGATGTTCAGAAATAAACACAACTTTGCTTCAATTGGAAAGTTAAAAAAACACTTGTCAGGTTTTTGACCCCTAATATTGTGAAGTGCTAATTTCAATGAAATAATCTCAGTGACTGCATGCTTATACTTAACTTCCTCTGACTTTATAGAAACTTGAAATCTATCAGTGACTAATTTTTTATTTATTTTTTTATTCCTTAGCAACAATGTTGTCCCTGTACTGATGGAAGGTTTTGGTAAAGAAATGTTTTAAAAGATCTATTGCCTGTTGACTGCTATGAAATAGAGTTTGAGCTGCAAGATGTCTGAGGCTCTTGTAGCTATAAATTTTTTTAAATGATGCATCTGAAATGTGGAAGAATTTCACTCTCATATCCCATATATTCCATTTATGGGTATCTTTCATTATGTGTTTGATTTTTTATTTTAATTTTCTAAAATTAAAAAAAATAGATGATGATATTGATTTCTTACTGATAACTTTTTTCATTTATTTTATTATGTAATAGTTTTATTATTTAATAATTAGTTGAAAGTATTAATACACCCAAAACCCTAAACCTTCTTCATTTATCACTTAAGATTCAGGTATTGTATTAGGTGCTGGGGTTGTAAAGATAAATCTGAACTTTCTGTCTTTCAGGAACTCACATTGCAAAAGAGAGGGTAATTATCCAGTTCCAGAAGATCTGAAATAGAAAGTGAAGCCACCCAATAGGGTTCAAAACTGACTTGCTTCCTTGTTTCATCTGGAAGCCACTTTTGCTGGAAATAGCTCGCTGAACTCTTGGTCTGTGAGTCAGTCCTGGAGACTGATTTTATATTATAGTTGCTAATGGGGTAGGATCTTCTGGTCTTTAAAACAAATCAGGTACATCAAGAATTAGAACATCCAAGTTACACTCCAGTTTTTAAGTGCCAGGTTTATGCACTTACAGATATTCCGTATTGGCCCTAATGGTCTCATGCTGGGGTGGGGGAGGGCGTGGGGTTGGGCTGGGCAGCTCTGACTCTGGCTGCCCTCTCAGGACCCTGTGGAGTTGTCTGAGTTTAAGGCGTTCAGTTCTTACAGGTCACTGGGCAGCTCACGACAGCTGAGGGACAGTGGGTTTGAGTGGCCAAGTTTCCCTCTGGTTGTCTGCCGGGGAATGTGTTTTTCCCATAGAAACAACATTTTAAGTTGTGGTCAGGTTCCCAGACCAGCCCACAATAGCCTACTTAGCTGATAATGCAGCCGAGAGACTGCTATTTGACTAGCCTGGGGACCAAACCACCACCTATTAACATTGTTTCTATTGGAAAGGCCATTCCGAGTTCCAAATACCAATATAGAAGTGAAATTTTGGATCCCTACCTGCTTGTCAACTGGGAGCTGCCAGTACTTGGAACTGAAGTATCGAATCACCCTGCACTCTTAGTTGCTGAAGGACTCCATTCTTTCCCCTAAATCTGACCCCATTGGTTGATTTTCTTGTCTTTCCCTGGGGCTGCCAGTACATTCAGAAGATATTATCTCCCTGGACAGAGCTCTTGGTTTGAGAATTTCTGGGAAGTGGTGAGGATCATGGTTGCAGTCCCTGTTCCTTCTGTGGATGGTAGCAGGAGGGGAGGGAGCAGTGAATTCCATGAACACCATCCCAGCCTGCCTCTCTGTGCAGGCTCTGGATCACCTTACTAGCTGACTTGTTTTGTGTTTTCAATCGTTCCTATAATTTCATTTGCCCTTTGCAGAAGTATGATGTGGCTTCAGCTTGAATAAATGGAACGAATATCCCAAAGAAAATGTCTTGATAGTCCTTGAACTTCCTGGTAAAGTCCAGGGGTTGCAGAGTTCTGGGAAGCAGTTCTTTAAAAGGACTAGGTGTTTTCATGATGTCATTGGTCAAATTCTCCCAGATGCTTGAGAAATGCAAATTTGAGTTATGCTGGTTTTTCTGTTTTAAAGCAACCCTTCCTTATCCTTAGAGGGTCAAACTCAGTTTCAACTTCATGAGGAAATACACCTGTTGCCATGTATTTAATGGGAGCACCTTTTACAAGCTTTTAATTTGAGCTTTAATTTTTTTTTCAAAGAAAAACATATACATACCATCTATAAAAGATTCCAGCAGGATTTAAATTGGCTGCCAGTCTAAAATGAACTCCCAGATTTGGGGAACTGCCTTTGTGGCTTTCTGTGTCCCCGATTTTCTTAGGCTGTGTGTATACATGTGTGTTAGAGGAGCATGTGTATGCATGCCGTTAATAGGGTGATAAATTCTTTGGCCCTTAAGTTCTTGAGCTATTGCTTTTGATCAACACAGAATCCCTACAAAAAGTTTAGGGTACGCAGCAAATGAAACTGTTGATGCATCACCTTTGTGCTGCCTGTGCTGAGTTTCCCCACTCACCAATGGGAAAAGCCTTCATCTAAGCAGCACATCCAAAGAGACTTTTCAAGGTCACCCTGTGGATTTTGTCATGATTGTCTTCTAGGAACTGGCCACATAAGGCTGGCTCCATCTATGGCCTTGATCAGTCGTAACAACCTGCCATAATAAAACACATGTCAGTTTGTACACTGAACATCTTAGTTTAGTTGCTTTTGGAATTTTTTTCTCTTTTGCTAAAGGAATAAATAGAATCAGCTATTTATATATGAGTCTTATTTGTCTACACTGATTCTGTGTTTTCTCAAAGGAAATATATTGATTCCTGAGTTGTAAACGTTGATAACTTCACTGATCAGAATTAATGACCAGCATGTCAGTGAAATAACCAAGGCATGAAACCATCATACATTACTGTTTAATTGCCTGTAGCCCTTCAAAGAGGCATGAAATAGTCTTCCTTCAGACAGATAAATTTACAGGAAATAATTCTCATTCTGAGATAGTTTTTCATATTGGTGGCATTTGCAGCTGGCCTACTTTTGACACCAAAGAGATTATATTAATCTTTGTTAATTGTAATTTGAACTTAACTAAGGCATTTAGTCAATATTATCTTGTGCACTTATAAATAGACCCTAGGATATTGTAGGCATAAAAGGCATTATTTCTGTGCTTGAGAAACTATTACTGTGGGATCAGAGTGAGTGGGTTGGGTTGCAAGAATGACATCTAGACATATAATTATTTAAAATATATAACTACACTTTAGCGTATGTAGGTTTTTTTGCAGATATATCTGGAATTGTGCTTGTAGCTTGAAAGATGGTTGAGATTAATCAGGAAACTGTGCAAGGGGATGGAATTACACATTGTAAGGGAAAGATGGAAGGGTTTTCCTTTTCAATGTATATAGTATTTTTTTTAACACAGAGTCTTGCTCTGTTGCCTACGCTAGAGTGCTGTGGCATCATCATAGCTCACTGCAACCTCAAACTCCTGGGCTTAAGTGATCCTCCTTAAGTCAGCCTCCCGAGTAGCTGGGACTACAGGAGTGCACCACCACATCTGGCTAATCTTTAGTAGAGATGAGGTCTCACTCTTGTTCAAGATGATCTCAAACTCCTAACCTCAAGTGATCCTCCTGCCTTGGCCTCCCAGGATTACAGGTGTGAGCCACTGTGTCCAGCCATATATAGTATTATATACAATGTAGTATAAAGATGGAGGAAGAGTCTGGTTTTAGCTTGTGTGGTGGAGGTGGTGTGCGCTTGAGTGAGGACTGAGATGGTGAAGAAGAAAAGCTGACTGGAAGGGTGGAAGTTGAAGGTGCAGGTGAAGATGAGAGTGGGTAGGTAACGTCAGCCTACCTGGTAGAGATCTGAAGCTAATAGTGGGATGTTTAACATTATGGAAGGTGAAGGTCTTTCCCTGGGTTATAGGGGAACAGAATTAAGCATGGTGAACATGACAAGGTACTTAGCTAGCTGAATTGTCCTAATGGAGTGGCAAGGAACTAGGAAGCCAGGAAAAAAGAACATGATATTAGGCCAACAATGAAATCACCAGGATTTGGACATGGGATTTGCTAATGGAGTTAGGGAATTTAAGAGGAATTTTAGCAGTGAGATGAAGTAAAACTAGTGACTCCCCTTAGCAACTGGGAAACATCAAATCTTAGCTCAATAGTCCTCTTCTGAGACTACCTAGATGCTGAGGCCGAGAGCCCTCATTCTTGCTTCCTTTAGTTCCCCAGGTAGATCTTGATGTTACTGTTTTACCTGATTGACACTTTTTGCATATGTGCTCATCTTCCTAGACTGTATGATCCTCAAGAGCAAAGACTGTCTTAGTGACTTCTGAAGTGTAATTTTTAAAATTTATAATTGTATAGTGACAGGATTATTATTTTACTTTTAAATAAACTTTTCATTTTGGAACAGTTTTAGAGTTACAGAAAAATTGAGAGACTTCCCATAACCCTCTGAACAGTTTCCTCTGTTAGCATCATATACAAACATGGCACATTTATTACAATTAATGAACCAGTATTGATATGTGGTTATTAATTAAAGTCCATTCTTTATTTAGATTTTCTTTATTTTTACCTGATGTTCTTTTTATGTTCAGGATCCCATCTAGGATACCATATTACATTTAGTAGTCATGTCTTCTTAGGCTATGTCAGTTCTCAGATATTCCTTGTTTTTTGATGGCCGTGACAGTTTTGAGGAGGGTTGGTCAGGTATTTTGTGGAATTTCCCTTGTGGAATTTTTTGATGTTTCTGTCATGATTAGACTGAGGCTGTGGGTTTTGGGGAAGAAGATCATGAGGTGAATTTCCATTTTCATCTCATCATATTGGGGTTTACAGTATCAATGTGATTTGTCACTGTTGCTATAAACTTTGATCACCTGGCTGAGATAGTGTTTGTTGGGATTTTCCACTTTCAGTCACTCTCTTCCCCTGCCCCCAGCATACTGCACCCTTTGGAAGGAAGTCAGTGTGTGCGGCTCACATGTAAGGAGTCAGGAGTTATAATTCAAATCCTTGAAGGCAGAGCATCTGCTAAATTCTGTGGAATTCCCCAGCACAGGAGATTTGTCTCTTCTCTCCCATTTATTTATTTATTCAATCATTTATTTATCAGTATGGATTTAAGGATATTTATTTTATACTTTGGGTTATAATCCAGTGCTGCTTTTGTTATTTTGTTGCTCAAATAGTTCTAGCTTTGTCCACTGGCTGTTCTTTCATTTGGCTCCTGTGTCCCTTGTCACGCCCCCATCATTGTGGCTGTTCAGTATTTCCTTAATTCCAGTACTTCCGTCACCACAAGGTGCTCCAGATTCATCTTGTGTATTTCCTGCCCAGTCCTAGAATCAGCCATTTCTCCCAGGAGCCCTGAGTCCGTTTATTGGAGAATGCTATTAGCAGCTAAGATCTGAGTGTTAGGTATGTTCATCTTAGTCAATTTTATTTCTTATCTAACACAGTGCCTGGCACATAACAGGTTCTCATGAAATGTTGCTGAACAGCTTTGTGCCAGTGGGCAAGGTGCTTAGTCACGATGTGCCCTGTTGTGCAGCTGGCAGTGGATTTACTGGCTGCTCAGGAAGATGAGCCCTTAATCTTGGATACATTGAGTTTGAGGTGGTAACAACAAAACATCTAACTCTACATGCCCTGAAAACAGGAACTAAAGAGAGAATAAAAGAGAGAGAGAGAGGAAGGAAGGGAGAGAGGGAAGGAGAGAGAAGGAAGACAGAGAGGGAGGGGTGGGGAACCTGTGTCCTCAAGGCCACATGTGGCCCTCCAGATCCCCAAGCACGGCCCCTCAGCTGACTCCAAACTTCACAGAACAAATCCCTTGAGGCTGTACTCAAGGATCCAGAAGGCCACGAGGCCGCAGGTTCCCCACCCATACGTGTCCCTTTTAAGATTATTTTTATTTAAACAACAACAAAAAAAACCTGCATGAAGTAGGTTGGAGAGGGTGGCTGGCTTGCATCTTCAAAGGAGGAAACCAGGGCTGTCTGTGTCCCAGCCGTGTTGACCCAGACAGTCCAGAAATGAGTCTCTGGTCTGGAGAGCCCAGCTGAAGCTTGAGGAGGCCACGGAAGCCGTTCTCATTACCAGGGTTTGAAGTTTCGCTCGTTACTCGAGGCGAGTTGTTGTGACTGGCAGATGGGCTGGAAAAGACACATGTGGTATTCAAATCACTGCTGAGAGACTTGACCTCTGCCTTCAGCGAAGAGGGCCGGAATAAAGGCACTAAAATCAGGGAGAGCATTTGCAAAGTTTGCTAGAATAGTACACAGGTCCCTTCATCAGATAGTACTCATGATTTTTTTTCTTTTTTTTCTTTTTATCTTGATAAAAATTTGACCAAGAACAAATTGACAATATATGTAGCTCATTTGTGTGTTGTAATTGTTTCATGATCTAGCACATTTTCGACAGTGGACATTATTTTAACTCTGGAACAGTAGGATATCAAGATACTACCCTGGGACATGTTACAGGGGCAGTTGGTCATCCTTTGTTATGTGAGGGCATCTAACACAATAACCCCTCCACTTTTACCCTTCCACATTTATGCTCAAGGGGCTCAATCATAATTTTTTCCCTTTAAAGGTCAAAAAACAGACACCTCATGTAGCAGGGTCAGCCTCATTAGCTGTTACCTAATTCTTAGTGTTCTCCTTGCCTAACGATTTAATCACTTCACAGGCTGAGAAACTAGTGTATATGAAATAAGAGCCTCCTGAACTTGTTTTTATTACCTCAGGCTTTTCTGAAAAGGAGTTTGCACTTGGGATAGGAAGCAAAAAGGCTATCTTGCTGTAAGAGAGGCCAAACTTGCAGAAGAGGGTTCTGGCTAAGGAATGTGGACACACTGCAGACATCTTGCACAGAGGCCAACTCTTGCAATGATGTGGTCAGACGTGGGAGAGCCCAGCTGTCTGCTTCATTGAGAGAGGCTTTAGCTAGCCCACACAATCTCAGTGCTGCGTCCGACTGGATCCAAATATCAAGCCTGCTGAAGCTCGCCCATCCCCCTGGGTGATTGGAGTTGCGTTATTGGAGATAAAAGTAAGAGAAGTTACAGATAAAGACTCAGCTATTTTTTAAAACTGTAACATAGAGTGGTGAAATGGAATATAAACATATTTTCCTTTTTCCCCTCTGGACTATTAGAATACAGGTAAAAACTATTCATGCTTTATCTTTGGTCTATTGATAGACATTTTGTGATTTTTGTTTCTTTTGTCACCATGACTACTATTGGGTGAAATATCATCTTGTCTCCTAAATGCAGCGGTCCCCAACCTTTTTGGCACCAGTGACCAGTTTCATGGAAGAAAATTTTTCAATGGAACTGAGGGGTGGGGTAGGTGGGGGGCATGGGTTGGGAGGCAGAGCTCAGGAGCTGATGCAGGCCATCAGGGATCGGCTGTAAATACAGAGGAAGCTTCACTCACTCCACCGCTGCTCACCCTCTGCTGTGTGGCCTGGTTCCTAACAAGCCACAGATGGTACTGGTCTGTGGTCTGGGGGTTGGGGACCACAGCCTAAATGGAGCTTTGACTTAACATAGGGATTAAGAGAGTGTACTCTAGAGTCAGGCCTCCTGAGTTCAAATCTCCGTTATGTACTTCCAAGCTGTGGGACCTTGGCTAGTTTGTTTAACCTTCCTAAGCCATGGTTTCCTTAGTGTTAAAGATAATAACAATATAATTTACCTCAAAGAGTTGCTATGAGGTTGAAATAAAGTAATGTATCTTTAGCACTTAGCAGAAAGTTCTTTTCCCTTTGGATTTTAATTTCTTTTAATTTGTCAAATGCTACTGCTACCTGCACAGAGCTTTAACTCTGACTTTTAGGGGGAGGGATTGGTGCTAGTGGCTGATGGAATGAAAAGGAAGAGACAGGCATGAATGCTACACTTTCATTGACATAAAGGAGTAACTTCGTTAGAGAGTTTTCTTCTTTGTACATGCTTTTTTGTACTGAAACCTTAGAATAAAATCTTTTTATAATGGAAATAATCCAGCATGTCTCCTTTAGACTTTACGTGTTTTAGTGCTTTCCAACTTAAATAAGACATTCATTTATTTCCAGAATTAGAGCTGTTTTTTTGTGTGGGTAAGTAGAACAAATGCCACCCAGCTTGTTTGAACGAGTTCTGTTAGTTTGCAGTTCTCGAGACCAAAAACAGCAGAGGGGACATCTCGCATCTTTCTAATACTTTGCATTGAGTCGCACAATGCAGTAGTACTGAGAGTGATTTATGAACGATGGCCGCGCAATGAAAACAATCGTTGTTTGAGGATATTAGTTGAAATTAAATAATATATTACTTGTAAATGCTAAAGTTTTAAAACTCAAGAAAAGCCAGAGGATGCAAACAAGATAAATCACAATCTGAAATTATATAGAACATTAAGAAATGCTGTGAAATGAAAATGTGTTGCACTAACGAAAGGGAACTGTGAATGAATGAAACCGTTTCCTTTGTTTCATTCTAATGAAACAGGAAGTATCCTGTTTAAAAGTAAAGTTCTTGCTTTAAATAAAAGATGACGATTAAAGTAAAAGAACATATATTTTAAAAATGAACAATTGTGATTGTGGATGAGCTTTAGATGAGAAAGCAAAAGAATTCCTTCAGCTTTCCCAGGTCCCCATCTCTTAAGGCAACTAGTTTAAACATTTCTGTTTTTAGGTCTTCTTGTGTTTATTTCCATAACCCCATCTCCTATGTTTGTACTTTTATGTCTAGATTGAAACAGTACCCATTGGTCCCTTGCTGTGAAAGGTGGGGACTTATCTTAGCTATCTATACCTTTTTCTCTCTACTTCCCAGTTTTTTTTTGTAATTGTAGTATGACTTTTATTTATTGGTTATTTTAAACACTGTGTAATGTATTTAAGAAATCCCTGTTTCTTGGATCAATTGCTTTAGTGTCCTCTACACCTTTCCTCCCAACTTGTTTCCCAATTTATGTCATCTATACCATTGCTTTTATACTTCGAGGGTTTAAAACATTTATATTTTGTTTTTTACCCATGATAAATTGTTAAAATCTTCCATGTTTTGGCTCTAGGTTGATTATAAACATTGAAAAACAATAAAGAATGTTTATATCACTATGCTTTTTCAAATACCTTGGAAAATCTTTTGACTCTCTTGCTTTGTAGGACTAAAATAACTGATGCTGGACCCTTTTTCCTTAGCCTTTTCACCCTGTTATATGTGTTGTTACTCCATAAATACACTTATTTTTGTCAGACAATATGTCCTGATTTTTGTTTAAAAAACATTGTTACCCAAACCACAGGGCACCCTGCAAAGGCTCAGGGTCCTCTGAAGCTATTCCAGGATTTGCTCTGGGGTTGGACTGGCTCCAGTGGAACCACTGTAATGGGCTGTTGGTGGGGAAGGTTCGAGGCAGTTCACTTTGGCCTGGATTGTCATTTTAAATCGAGAGGACTTTTACAAAGTTTGGGAGGTCTGAGCATTCCATCTCCACCCCAGCCCTCTACCTTGTCTTCACCTTTCACTTCCCTTCCCGAGAGTCTGAGTTTCCCCAGGAAGTTCTGGACACTCTGAAGTTTCAGGCATTATTTTGTCACAGGAGGGACAACAAGTTGAGAGCCATTGATTTAGAATTCTCAGTAAAGTCTTTCTCTCTTCCTTAATTCCTTCTGGTCCCTTTTGCTGAGTAGTTAATCTAGGTCAGAAGATGACTCTGTCATGACAACGCTTTTTTTTTGTCCTTTTCATATATGAAGTTTTCCATGTCCATTATTTCATCCGATGCATTTATACATATATGATGTAGACAGGGAAAACATTTCATTATCTTAATGTGTACAGAAATACACTGAGCTCCGACTTCCTTAAGTCACGCACATGTTAAGTCTATCTAGTCATTTTTTCTTTAGCCTTGGAGAAGCCTCAGGCTGCTGGGTATGGAGTTAGAGCTCTTTCCCTGGTTCCTCCATCTTTCTTCCTAATTCTCTTTCTGACCTTGGCACCGGTCAGTCTGAGGTATGCATTGGGCCCCGCAATGTTCCAGGTTTTCTGGGGCTACAAAAAGAGTAAAGGGCAGGGCAAAGACCTTACCTTTGGGTCCCAATTGTGCACGAGGTTGAAGTAGTGAGTTCAGAGGAAATGCAGGAGGGCTCTGTGCTGTTACGTACGGTGTGCATACACAAAGAGAATGTATGGGTGCACTCCAGCTGAAATACATTTTAGCTGTGCAGTTGTTGTAAAGGCTTATGCTTTTGGGACGACAATGTTTATATCAGCAAGCTTTGGAATAGCTCCTAGTTTGTGAAATTGATTGCAAAACATTTGACCTTCCTTATCAGCCCCCAATCTGCAGGAACTAGTATCAATGTTTAGGCCCTCAGGATATAAAAAAATGAAATGAATGGTTTCTTTTGGGGCCTCTGTGTATTATATTCTCTGCCTTAGTTTCCAGTGTTGAAGTCATTAGATCCTTGCCCAGTTGCTCCCTGCAATTGTTAAATATGGATCATCTGGATTCTGAATGGAGGCTTTGCTCCAAGACATGTGATGAACTATCTGTAAACAAGAAACCCAGAGTGACATTGGTTTTATTTTCCTGTAACTGCGGGTATCAACTGTGTTTCCAAACTTTTGCTAAAGAAATATTTACATGTTTTGGCCTTTACTTTTCTTGACTCATGTCAGAGTTTGCATTCCTGTAATTTTGGTGAAAGAAAGAATGTGTAACATTTTAGAGGTGAGCTGGACCTTGGAATAAATATATATACAGCTTCAAAGAGTAGAAATTAAAAACCTTATGTGCAATAGATTTTATTATAACCTTTAACTAGATTGGTAAGAAGTTTATTGTTTAAATTAAACTTGCATGGCTCTATGACTTGTGATAGAATGTACTGCATTTTGTATCCCTGGTTTTTGTTTTCCTGATGCACCATATGCATAGGTGATATTAAGGGATAGCCTTACTGATATTATTAAATATTATGTTTAAGTGTCCCAAACTACTAAGCCAGCATTGAGTCCTATGAGTTTACTTTTTGCTATCTACCAGGATTCATTCTGTTTTTATAGCTCAGAGATTTTTCCCTTTTATTTGGTTATCTCTCTTTAAAAAAAAAAAAAAAAGAATAGAATTCTTGTGTTTTTGTTTCAGGCCCAATGTCTGTGGATCACGTTATAATGCCTACTGTTGCCCTGGATGGAAAACCTTACCTGGTGGAAATCAGTGTATTGTCCGTAAGTAAATAGACAACCTGTCATTCTTCATGTCTGTCTTTTGTTGTTTTGGTTACATGGTGATGCTTAGAATTTGGTCGTTTGTAACTGCACCATCAATATGTTTATAGCAGAGCCTTCCAGCTCTAAGATTTTCCTATTTTCTCTGAATTCAGGTTGGGAAATACATTAACTTGGTGAAATCACTGTCATACTTAAATTCAGTGACTTTTTAAAAAATGTTTCTGAAATACAGAGATTGGAGCCACAGAGATATTTTGATCAAAGTTGTGTGTCGTTTACACCTGTTGCACCTGGTCGCACAGATTATGTAATCACTTTGACGGGAGTTTGAAAAATAGGCTATCACTGCTGATTTTCTTTTTTTTTTTTTTTGAGACAGAGTCACACTCTGTTGCCCGGGCTAGAGTGCTGTGGCGTTAGCCTAGCTCACAGCAACCTCAAACTCCTGGGCTCAAGCAATCCTTCTACCTCAGCTTCCCGAGTAGCTGGGATTACAGGCATGCGCCACCATGCCCAGCTAATGTTTTCTGTATATATTTTTAGTTGGCCAGATAATTTCTTTCTATTTTTAGTACAGAATGGGTCTCGCTCTGGCTCACGCTGGTCTCGAACTCCTGAGCTCAAGCGATCCTCTCACCTCGGCCTCCCAGAGTGCTAGGATTACAGGCGTGAGCCACTGCGCCTGGCCTGATTTTCTTATTGTAGTTTCTAACTTGGTTGGCCACCCACAGGTTACCGTAGCCCTGCACATTGAATTTGGGTGGTTGAGGCCAGAAGGACACCTAATACTTAGACGGAGGGGAGGTGAAGAGGGTAGAGCATCAGATGACAATCACTGGGAAGACTAGGAAAGAACTTAAGTGATAATAGAGATTTCTCTAGTGATTTCTGCTGCTGTGGCAAATCTCCAGATTCTCACAGTATCCCACAAATGTTGAGTGATAAATCACATGCCAGACAAGGTGCAATTTAATGGAGACATTAGGGTCAAATTAGTTACGGCATCTGCCTCCCATGAACTTTTATAGTCGTCATACCTATGAAGTAATTTGTAGTTTTCAGAAAACTCCATTAGTATAATGGAAAATTTAGAGCTGAAGAGACATTAAGGAATTGCTTAGTCCACCTTCTCACTTGGCCAAGAGTGGTCTATGGAGAGGAATAGAGTATTTTACCCAATATTCACTTGATGACCTAAAAAAGTTTATACCTTTCCCCGTTCTTGATTTTGACCAGAAAACATCGTATTCATTTGGCACATTGTGGTTTAAGACCAAAATTGAATTACCAAGAGGGGGATATAATGGTATTTGCAGTTTTCCCAGTGAACTTGACAACAGAATCCTTTCCCAGTGTTCTGTAGAGTTCTTTGAGAAATTCTCTCTTTAGGTTTTTAAATAAATGTTTATAGGGTCCTTTGACAGCTTATTTCATAGGATTTTCCAATTTCCATCCTCAGCTGTTTTGATACTTTAATGCACTTTCTATCCAGTGTATTATTTTAGCCTTGTACATCATGTTTGCCTCTTGCAAGGTCGTGCAGGTGTTTGAAGAAAGGATTATCCTTATGATTATAACAAGTAGTGACCAAATCTTAGTCTGCTGATAAATATTAATATAAATCATTTGCCATTTAAACTTACTCTTTTGGCCACTAGCAGAGCATTTGGTACTGGATTGCTATTAGTCTCTGGGTGGCATAAAAATGTAAATATTTCTCTAAAGGATGACTGGCTTCCTGATTGTAGAGTCAGTACTATGAGAGTAGATTCTAGCATTCTACTCTCAGACTGTCGATGTAATTCAGAACAGGACAAAAATTCAGCATTAATCATGTACAGTAAAATTGGCTTCTAAGAATACTGCTGCCTTTTTTATATACAATAGTGATTATAAAAATAGAATTCTTATAAGCACATAAATATACTTAGATGCAGGAATTTTATTGTTTTATTTTCCCTGCATAGCCTGTCCTGGCTTTTAATAGATGAGTGCTGTGGAATAAGCAAAGAGAGATTGAGAACAACTGTTATGGGTAAGGGAGTTACTGATTTTTAAGCCAGTGTTTGTTAAGTCCAACAGACCTGTTTTGTAAATGAGAATACCTGAGGCTTAAGGTCATACAAGTCATGGGGGTAAAGTTATCAAGGGGCCTGAGAACCCAGGTCTCATTGAGAACTGGGTCCCTGTGACTAACCGTGCTCTGAATCCATGTCATGTGCTAACAGACCTCTGGTTTTATTCACAGCCATTTGCCGGCATTCCTGTGGGGATGGATTTTGTTCGAGGCCAAATATGTGCACTTGCCCATCTGGTCAGATAGCTCCTTCCTGTGGCTCCAGATCCAGTGAGTCTAACATGTCATTATATATAATATTATTTTATGTGGTTACACCCTATTTTCTCCTAAATTTGCTTTTGGCTTTTCTCTTGCCTGCAATACATTTTTTTTTTTCTTTCACTAGAACATCTGCCTTCTCTGTTCTGCCCAAAATACTTGGAAAGACTTTCCACAATCTGGCCTCTCATTTCCCTTCTTCACTCTTTATAGGAAAATTACCTATGGGGCATAGTAACTGTGAATAATAGAAAGATTATGGCCTTATTTGTAGGTATCACCTTATTCATCTTTGTGTCTCCAATGTAAACCCCATCGAAGGTGCTCAATGAAATGATTATTTAATGAACATTTTTGGCTCAAAAAATCGAGGCATTCTTCCTTGTGGTACTGAAATATGAATCTGATTAAAAACTTATTTAAAACTCAAGACCCCTGCCTTTATAAGAGGAAAATGTAAGAGCCTGTTATGGCAGTTTCTGGGGTGATTTGTAGCATGAAGCACAAACATATTTTCCCTTTTAGAATTTTGCCACTTCTGTGATGCCAAATAAATATCCACAGTTCATTCTTCAAAGCCTTTGCTTGTTCTATTGTTTTTTTTCTTTAAGTGTAGGGTTTGCAGTAGTGAATTAGGAAAAATGGGGTGTGGGAAGGAGACAAGTCATTATTGGTTGTTTAAAAAGTTGAAGTTCATGTTTGTATGAACTTAGCCCCTCAATACCTCAACCATCACCAAGGTGAAAAACTTAGGTTCCTTTTCCATTTCCCATTTCAGGTGAGAAAATGCACTCCCCTCATAGTATATTCTATTTTTGACAAGGTTTTATGGAAAAATGTTGTGAAATATGTTCATTCTCTTATGTTTATTGCATGTAGAGACTTCAGTGTGCCAAAGTTTATTACCTGTTAAGAGGCCTAACATTTGAATGTGACTGTCATTAGCCAATTAACAGGCTAGGGCTAGTCGTCCTGTGTAGCACCCTCTTGGTGCCCACTCACCTCCCTGGGCATTCACAAGTGAACATGGGGGACTCTGCCTGAGAGATTTGTAACATCTTCCTGGCCAAGGAGAATGTCAGATCTGCATGCAGGGCAAACTGGAAGTGCTGGAGGGTTAGTGGACCTAGAAGCAACTTTTAACCAGTAACAGATGGAGAGTTGTTGGATAAGTGCCCCAGCTTTCTTGCCTCTCAGTTTGGATAGCCATGAGGTTTGTTCCGCACTGTCTCCTGAAGTTCCCTAGTGAGACCGAGCCCTCACTGCCCACAGTGATAATAGACTTGATAATATACTTTACTAGCTTCCTTCTTTTCTCTCTCTCACTTTCCCACTCTCCTACCAGTGTTTTCTAGAATTACTTCCAAAACAAACTACCCTATTTAAATTATTGTCTCAGAATCTGCTTCTGGTGGAACCCAAACAAAAACAGCCTAGTACTAAATACAGCCAGTGGTAGATTGGAATAGAAACTCCCCTATGGGCTGGGACTCTTGCTTATTGCACTGACTAGAGCATATTATTACTTGGTCGCAGCTTGGTTTCAAATGTGCATCCTCCAAGTAACAGCAGGTTCATTCCATCTAGCAAGGGCATCTGAGCTGGGAGATTAGAAAGAGGCAGAGAAGTCAGCAGGTGGCACTTTTGGGAACATGCTGGTCATCTCCATCTCTGTCAGGATGACCTCCAAGCTGATGCTGAGGAGTGTGAGTCTCAAGGTTGGGAAAGAAATGTAGATATCAAATTGGGAATAGATCCCATTTCTCAGATTGGTCCTTAAACCAATCAACAACACTGCACACTTCCAGGGGAAGAAAATATAGCCAGATTGCAAAACTGGGTATCCAACTGGAAAGGTCTTCCTTAGTGATAGTGTGAGCTACTGATGATTTTTATGACAAGTAAAAATTATGGGATGTGGTGACAGGATGTTAACAAGACCAGAGGGAAAAGCCATGGTCCTAGTGTACAAGCTAGCCGTGGGATAGCGGGAGTATAGTGGTAAGGTCCTGAGGCTAGAGATTGAAGTCTAAGATTTATAGATGGAGCTTTCTGAAGAAGCTTGGGTCACATCTGTGGTACAAAATCCCCAAGTAGCTTGTGGATGAGAGTGGTATAAAGAAGAGAATCTGTTATCACTAGCACCTTTTGAGGTATCTGAAACCTTTAAAATCATTGGCTTGAACTCCCTGAACTAATATTGTCTAAACGGTTTGCCAAGCTACAAATGGTAGAATGTTTTAAATTAAAGGTAGCTAGGGATGATCAGAATTCATTTCTCATCTTTTGAAGTGATATTCTAGGGAACAGCTCTGCAATTCTACACAACTTCCTGGCCATGGTATGGTAGACAGTAAATGTAGATAGGTCACTTTGCTAATTCTCTTGCTAATGGAAAGATAACCCTAACTCAGAGAAATGTTTGCAATCACCACTTGTGGTTCTACTAAAAGGTGTCAATTTAGATCATTTCACCAATTTTTCCTATGAAAAATTTATGCTTATTATGTGATAGGGGGCAAAGAGGTCTAGGCAAGTTGTGGGACCTCTGAGGACTTTAGTTATCTCATTTGAAAATGAAAAGAATAGAAGGAATGTGGCTTTTTTTTTTTAATAAGACTTAAGTATCTTTTGACCCTGAGAATAGAAAATTCTCTCTTACGGCCTTTATATTTCCAAAAGGTCCAGACTGCCAGCCAGTGATTCTTCTGGACACCAGGAAGATGTGGCTTCCCTTGTACCTGGTAGAAACTCTTGACACTGGTCATTGAGGCACCAGGGAAAAAAGAAAGATTAACTAGACAGGGTCAGAACAGTGATTTTTCTAGACTTTAATTCCAGCTCTATTTAGGACTATTCTCTACTCATCAGTCTCTGAGGCTAGAGATGATTCCTAGCAGTCCTAATTCTCATAAAGACCTATCATTGTTTACCGATCCATGAATTTACTCAAATTCATCTTAAACGTGTATACACACATCCATACACATGCAAATATACATTGCATCCTTGTATTAATAATACAGGGATTAACAAACTTTACAAATGTATATATTGTCTCAGTTTTATGGGCTGCTGTAACAAAATGCCATAGGCTGGGTAATTTATAAACAACAGAAATTTATTTCTTACAGTTCTAGAGGCTGGTAAGTCCAAGATCAAGGTGCCAGCAGATTGCATGTCTGGCGAGGGCCCACTCCTCACAGTTGGTGCCTGCTTTGTGTCCTCACATGGTAAGGGGCAAACAAGCTCCCTTGAGCCTCTTTTGTAATGGTGCTAATGCCATTCATGAGGACTCTGCCTACATGACTTGATCACCTCCCAAAAGGCTCCATCACTTAATATATCACATTGGCATTAGGTTTCAACATGTGAATTTTGAGGAGACATAATCCTTTAGACCATAACATACATATAATTATTTATAATACGTGATTATAAAAGTTGTTCCCTGTATTTTATATTTCAGACTTTGGAAATCGATTTCATGCTTATTCTGTTTTATTCTTTACACTATTTTAAAGGATTTTTAAAATTAAATTTCATATTTTGAGATAACTATAGATTCACAATCAGCTGTCTTAGTCTGTTTGCTGCTGCTATAACAGAATACCAGAGACTGAGCAATTTATAAACAGTGGGAGTTTATTTGGCTCACGGTTCTGGAGGCTGGGAAGTCCAGAAGCATGGCACCAGCATGCTGTGAGGGTCATCCTGTGTCAGAAAACATCACATGGCAAGCAGGCACATGAGACAAAGAGAAAATGCAGCCTGAACTGAGACAACTAACCCACTCCTGAGATAATGACATGAATGCATTCAGGAGGGCAAAGCCCTTGTGACCTAATCTCCTCTTAAAAGTACCATCTCTTAAGACTATCACAATGACAGTTAAATTTTAATATCAGTTTTGGAGGGGGCATTCAAACCATAGCGGTTGTAAGAAATAATATGGGGAGATCCTGGGCACTCTTTTCCCAGTTTCCCTATGGCAACATCTTGCAAAACTGTAGTACAGTATCACAACCAAAATATGGCAACAGTGGATGCTGTCAAGATGCGGAACACATCCATGACCACAAGGATCCCTCATGGTACCCTTTTATAGTCATTTTCCTCCTGCCCGTATGCCCTCCTGACACCCACTAATCTGTTCTTCATTTTTATAATTTTATCATTTCAAGAATTTTATATAAATGGTATCACATAGTATGTAACCTTTGGGGATTGGAATTTTTCACTCATCATAATTTTCTGGAGATTTATCTAGTTTGTTGCATATATGAATAGTTTGTACCCTTTGACTGCTGAGTAGTAGTATATGCTATGGATGTACCACAGTTTGTTTAGCCATTCACCTGTTTGCTGAAGGGCATCTGGGTTGTTTTTAGTTTTTTTGTTATTTGAGCAAAGCTGCTATGAGCATTCATGTACAAGTTTTTGGTGTCAACACAAGTCTTCAAACTCTGGGATAAATGCCCAGGAATATAATTTCTGGGTTGTATGGTAGTTGCATGTTTAGCTTTTTAAGAACTGTCAAACTGTTTTTTGAGTAGCTGTACCATTTCACATTCTCACCAGCAGTGTGTGAATGACCTAGTTCCTCTGCATCCTTCCCAGCTTTTGGGGTTGTCACTATTTTTAATTTTAGCTATTCTCACAGCTGTGTAGTGATATCTCACTGTGTTTTTCATTTGCATATCCCATTGGCTAATGATGCTGAACATCTTTTTATGTGCTTATTTGCCCCCTGTATATCTTCTTTGCTGAAATGTCTCTGCATCTTATTTTTTCAGATTTTAATTGGATTATTTATTTTACTCTTCAGTTTTGAGAATTCTTTGTATATTTTAAGTACTATCTGTTTATCAAATTTGTGATTTGCAAACATTTTCTCCCACTCTGTAGCTTGAGTTTTTTAATGAGATCTTTTAAAGTCCAGTTTATCAGTTTTTCCTTTATTGGATCATGCTTTTGGTGTTAAGTCTAAGAATGCTTTGCCTACTCCTAGATCCTGAAGATCTCCTCCAACTTCTTTCTAAAAGTTTTATAGTTTTACATTTACATCTGTGATCCATGTGTTGTGACCATTTTTATGTGAGGTGTGATGTTGAGATCTAGGTTCAATTGTAGCTTACAGATGTCCCATTACTCTACCACCATTTGTTTCTGAAAAGGCTATCCTTCATCCATTAAATTACCTTCGTACCTTTGTCCAAAAGTTGGGCATATTTGTATGAGTCTGTTTCTGGGTTCTCTATTTTATTCCATCTATCAATGTGTCTGTCCCTTCTTTAATACCGTACAGTCTTGATTACTGCAGCTATATGATAAGACTTGAAATTGGATAGGCTCATTCTTCCCACTTTATCCTTCTTTTTCAAAATTTATTTATTTATTTATTTATTTATTTATTTATTTATTTATTTATTTATTTATTTATATTTGAGACAGAGTCTTGCTCTGTTGCCCGGGCTAGAGTGAGTGCCGTGGCGTCAGCCTAGCTCACAGCAACCTGAAACTCCTGGGCTTAATTGATCCTACTGCCTCAGCCTCCCGAGTAGCTGGGACTACAGGCATGCGCCACCATGCCTGGCTAATTTTTTCTATATATATTTTTAGCTGTCCAGATAATTTTTATTTCTATTTTTAGTAGAGACGGGGTCTCACTCTTGCTCAGGCTGGTCTCGAACTCCTGAGCTCGAGCGATCCACCCGCCTCGGCCTCCCAGAGGGCCAGGATTACAGGCGTGAGCCACCGCGCCCAGCCCTTCAAAATTTATTTTAGCTATTCTAGTTTTTTTGCCTTTCCATAAAAAGTTTAGATTCATCTTGCCTATATCTACAAAACCTTTTATGATTTTGACAGGAATTATGTTAAACCTGTGTATCAATTTGGGGAGTATTGACATCACCTTGTGCAACCCCTTACACTTTGATCAAAATTTTATCCCTTTCAGTTTACTTCAATTCAGTGAGAATTTGGGGCACTTGTACTCCTAACATGAATCTGAGCTCTAAGGGTATAAGAAGGCCAAGAGAACAATTCTAGACCAGTGTGTTAGCAAGTTTGCTGAAAGTGGAAGGGGAAGGGAAGGTGGTACTGTAGCTACTTTGGAAGAAGCAACCCTTGAAAAAGTTATTTAGGGAAGTATGGGATTTGGATGGACAGAGAGGAGAAGAGTACATGGAATCTACTCAGACTTGTCCTTAGAAATGGTTGAATTCTTTGCTTTCTAGTCTGCACTCTATGGAAGCATCTTTTTCACTGCTATCATTTAACTTTAACTTGTCCTTCTCTGGACCTTTTACAGCTTGGCTAGGTTTTTCATTCTTTCCTTTTCTTTTTTCCTTTTTTTTTTTTAGATACCTTCATGAAGTTGCTCTTCTAAGCTGTGTGGCTGTGTGTCTTCAGGCACCACAAGACATTTATGCACTTAGGCGAAATATCATTGATGTTATCTCTCCAAGTGAAAATTGTTTTTGTCCTGCAGTGATTGTTGTCTCAGGTGTACAGTCCAGAAGTTAGTCTAACTGTTTAATTTGTCTGTCTGTGTTTTTCCCAGTGCCTAAATTAAAATCACATGCTCGCCATACAGATGCTTATTTGCAAATTGCTCCCAATGTTCTTTCTGCCAGTTGTGCCTGCCAAGATGATGGCAGGTCTTTAGAGTTATTCCAAACCTAATGCATCCCGAAGAAAATCTTTACCTGAGGTATTCAGACCTAAGTGCAAGTCTGGCACCTCTCTTATTTCCATAGCATGCTCACATTGTTCTCGTTTGATTCATCATTTTAAGAATTAATTTGTTCTGGGCTATAATGTAAAGACAGTTTCTTCTGTTACTCTGATGCCTGGCAAATTAAAGGCATTTCATAAGTAGTTTGAAATGACTGACTGAAATCTGAAATGAATAGAACATTAATTTGGGATCCTATCTGGATACAAGGAGATGGCAGCATTTCCTGTTAGTTCTAGGATGTTGAGCCTGACGTGAAACCCATTGATGGGCTGTCTGCCCGTCTCAGGGGCATGTCCTCCCTGGGGATTTAGGGCTCTCAGGGCCAACTGTGTGTAGCAGCAACAGCCTGCACACTGACACTTGGACCCTTCCCCCCTAGTATTTTCTGTTTCTGATAAAATCTTAACACAGATTGAGTTTAGGAATATATTCTGACTTGGGTATTTAGCATATCCAATAAAGCATATATCATCTTCATGGGTGTAAGAGGAACCCTATTTTCAATTGGCTTTTTTAAGAGACATAGAACCTGGTCTCCTAATTATGAGACATCTGGAATTCTTGTTCAAATCAGAGTAAATTTAGAATATGTACCAATGGCAGGACTCAATCCAAAATAAAACCAGTTTGTGTATGTATTCTCTCTTAACTGTTCCCTGCTTGTGCAGTGAAGCTGCATGCTAGTTCCTTTATTTCCCCACGGAAATCCTGAGCGATTGCTCTCACCTTTAAAGGAATGCTTTTTTCCCCCCTAAAGATTTCAGACTCACAAAGAATATGAAGTTTCTCGTGGAAAACATGTTTATGGCCAAGCAGGTGGTGGAGATTCCATCATCTGTCGCTAAGCTCGCTCCCTCCGCACTTCCCGGCAAGGAGTCATGGTGCATTGGTTTGTGTAGGCCACTGGACAAACCAGGCCTTATTGCTTTACAAGTCTGACCGAGTGGTTTTATTTTTTTAAAGGAGAAAGAATATTTTTGCTGGAAAAGATTCACCTGAAAGACAGGGTAGAAAAAATAAATAAAAGCATATCAGGGAGTTTTTTATTATATTGCATTTCAATGTAAACTTATCATCTTCTCAGCAAGCAGAATTCATTCTGATTTTCAACTTGAAAAAATAATGTAAAGTCACTATTTAAACTACTGTTAGATTTTTTTTTATCTCAAAGAAGCTAAATGGCTTTGTTGCTCATGTGGGAATGGAAATTAGCTCTTGGCCTGAACTGCTTTAATTGAAATCAGTTTGAGGGCTGAGTTCCTATGCTGCTTGACAGATGACATCATTTCCTGTGCTTTTCCCAATCCTCACTGTTTTTCTAAGATAGGATGAAGCTAAGTTTAACTTCAAATTTTAAAGTAACTATATACCTTTTCCTGACCTACTTAGAATATTATCCAAAGTTTTCACCAAATCTTTTTTGTTTTTATTGTATACTTGTAGATAGGTTTTTAGTTAAGAAAGCATTTTGGCTGAGGTGTTTGAATGGAATTATAGGAGCCTAAAATAATAGTTTGTTTTAATCAGTTTCCTGGGTTGCTTGATTTCAGTGCTCCAACAAAGGAGTTATTTCTGCTTTTATACATGGGGAAACAAAGATAAAAATATTTTAAATAGCAACCTACTGAGAGCTGTATAAGTGCCGAGGGCACAATGAGCAACTTCTCAGTCTCAGTTTGGTCCTTGAGCATAGCTTTTGATGTTATTATCAGATACCATGAGTTAAGTAAGTAAAATTAGTTTAGCATGGTTCTGATACAGCACCTACATTTAGGCAAGGTGCTACTTCTCTAGGCACTTCGGGGGATACTGTATAATTATTATCCTTTTTTTTTTTTCTTTTTGAAGGGGCGGGGAAATTGTGAGGAGGGCTGTTCAGTTGCCTTATTTGTTTTTGTTGAGACAGAGTCTTCCTCTGTTGCCCTGGGTAGAGTACAGTGGCATAATTTTGTAATAATCATGACCCTTCCAACTGTTAAGTACTTTTTAGATAGATGGGCTAGGGATAGGGGAGAAAACCTAAAAATAGATCATATCATATAATGTATATGTCAAAAGATAAGTCTAAAATACTCTGAGAGAAGACAGGGCTCACATCTGCTTCAGGAGGGAGGAGAGAACAGAAATCAGAAAAGATCAAGAGAAAGAAGAGACATTTGAAGTGGGTCTTGGAGATAGGTAGGATTTCCGTATTTGGTGGGAACTGTGTATGTTATGTGTTGGGGGTTAAGAGTTAGGTGTGAAGAGACAAAGAGGCAGGTTACAGAGGGGGTTCCGTGAGGAGACTAGCACAAGCAGAAGTGCCTGGCATTTCGCATGGCACATAGTAGGCACTCAGAAATATTTGTTCAGTGAATGAATGATTGATAAGTAGATCAGGGGACCAAGTCATAGGACAGCTTACAAGTGTGCCAGGGAGCCCTGAAAGGCATCTGGGGCCATGCTGAGAAGGGCGTCGAACGCTGAGAGATGGAGGTGGTTATTAGTTCAGTAGAGATAGGGAGCCTTTGGTGGTGTTTCTGTAAGTGTGTGGCATGTTCTTGAAAAGGTATATCACCTTCAACTTGACCTAACTTTTTCCCCACCACTCACCTCCTGCTGTGTGGCCTGGTTCCTAACAGGGCATGGCTGGGGGTTGGGGACCGCAGTTCTAGAGGACTAAGGAATACCCCAGGATTTTGAAAGTGTTATTAGCATACGTAAATTACTGACACAGAGACAGCCTAAACATTGGAGAAATGAGAGTGCATGCCTGTGTTGTCATTATCGCTCACGACCGAGCTTGCAGGTGTCTTTTACTTCAGTTTCTTCTAGTGTGTCCTCGTCTGAGGTCTGAGGCTGTCAGGTCCTGGTCTTTCTACCCTGAGCCCTGAAACGCGCGCTTCCGTAGGTGAAAATGTGACAAGTGGATTTCAAACACAGAGGGTCTTGTTTAGTTTAAGTTACAGTTTAAACAAGCAGCTCTTTCTGAGCCAAATCCAGCCATCCCCATTATCAGGCAGTGTTGTTATTAAACACCTTTCTAGGTATTTTCTTTTTTTCTCTTTGCTGCCTCCAAAATTTCTTTTAAAAAAATTCTGTGGAATCTGTGACTTCAACTGTTTCCATGGCCATCTGCCTGAGTCTCTAAATCTTTTCACAGGAAAATGATTGCCGTTGTAATCTTGTCTACTATGGCTACCCAAGGCACTACTTTCTTGTTAGTATAAATTACAGAAAAGACGTTGAGTTGTAAGTTCTGTTAAGTTAGGGAAGTCATTTAGCGCTATTAAAGTCAATGTCAAAGAAACAATTGCATTGTGAATTATTTTATACACACAAATGATAACATGTTTAGCATTGTCAAGTGGGTCATTTCTGCATAAATATATGCATTCTGAGAAACCATTTTATTTTCTCTTCCAATAACTATAAATCAACTCCTGTGAACTGTTGAAATCTATGCACTTAAATTGCAAAGATGAATCATTTGTCTTTTTTTTCCCAGTACAACACTGCAACATTCGCTGCATGAATGGAGGTAGCTGCAGTGACGATCATTGTCTGTGCCAGAAAGGATACGTGGGGACTCACTGTGGACAACGTAAGTAAACCATAGTTCAGGTATTCTAGATGTTAACCTACATGTAGACAAATAGAATAAAGAGATAAGTGCAGATGGATTTTCTTTAATTACCTGGAACACAGCATTTTTGTACATGTCCAATGACCCTTATAGAGGAACAGATCACTTACTCAATACACGTAGCATCAAATTTCCAATTGGAATCGTGGTAATGGGTTGTTTGATGCATTTTCCTCTAACTTACCTTCATCGCCCTGCTTGCCTCACTCCTTTGATTTGTAGTCATCACCCAAGGTGCAGAACTCTTGCTCATTCCAGCTGTATACCTTCCATTCCCTCGCTAAACTTCTCCACTTGGATTTTCAGGAAGCATCTCAAAGTATTTCAAAACTCAACCTCATCTTTCTTCCCAAACATGTCCCTTCTCTTGATTAATGATATCTCCATCTCTCTAATTTCCCAGTCTAGATTCTGCTACTGTAGGACTTATCACGTGGTGTTCAGTTTGTTGGTTCACTTACACATACCATTTATTGTATCTACTTTCTACCAGTCCCTGTGCTTTTGTAGAAGATGAAAAATTCTTTTAAAAAGCTTGTTTTTTATTACTCCAAGATGAATATATATACACCCTACAGAAAATTTGGAAACGTTCAACATTATAAAAAATAAAATTTTTCATGATCCCATCATTCCGCATACTACCTTCTAGACTTTGAATGCATATCCGATCCATGAGATCTTATTGTATATATACTTTTTAATACCACTTTTTCACTTAGTATTTTATTAGAAGTATATTCATGTTATTAAACATTTTAAAATACATTTTAATGGTCACCTAATACTACATTATACAGACATTTTACTGTTTATTTAATTAATCCTTAATGATGAACATTATTCAGGTTGTTTCCAATTTTTGCCATTGTGTATGTATATTTGCTATGATGAATAATGGTATTATAAATAAACTAAAATTTGTATAATGGCCTAGTGACCATCCCACACACTGCAGTGTGATAAGAATATTGGTTGAGTTTTGTGCATCCCAGCATGGAGAGAGGAGAGGCAGGACAGCCTCCCTAGTGTGGGTAATCCTTCAGCTGAGTCTTGAGGGATGGGTAGGAGTTCACCTGTCAGGCGATGGGTGAAGTGTCCTTTATGCAGATGGCATGGCATGACCAAAACACCAGCCCAGGACATAGCATGGGATGTAAGACGTAGCAGGTGCTTTGGTGTTGCTAGAGCTGAAGTGCTGAGAGAAGTGATGAGAAGGGAAATAAGGTCATATAGGAAGTCATGGGCCAGGTTTCAATGCCTTTATACATACCATGTTTTCTTCTAAAGTAGAGCCAGGAAAGGGGAATAAGATAACAACAATAACAACAACAACATATGCATATTAAATTACTTACTCTTTACATGTATTAACTCATTTAATATGACAACAGCCCTTTATGTTAGAGATCATAAATATTACCTTCTAACGGATGAGGTTCAGGGTCTCAGTAATTTCTCTAAGGATATACAGATGGTAATTGGCAGAGTTGGGCTTGGAGCCCAAGCATTCTGACTCGACAGCCCATGCATTTTCTGCTGTGAAACATTGACCTCGTACCCTTCAGTAACAAGGGTTTACAATGAGAAAGATCACTGTGGCCACAGTGTGGAGGAGGAAGAAACAGGAAGCAGGAAGACCAGTCCTAACTAGGGCTGTGGCCACAGAGATGGTGAGGTAGGGATGGAGTCAGGTATTTCAGGAGAAGAATCAAGAGGTGCTCCCTTTGGTGCTCCCTGAGGGAGTTTAGCTCAAAGCCCAGCACACAACAGGTGCTCAATTAACACTTGCAGAACTGGAAAACTTTTCCTAAACTTCAGCTTCCTCATCTGCAAGATGGGAGGGTTGTTGGTTTAGACAAGCTCAACATTTCTTTTCTGCTTAGAATCTTTTTATTCTCTCCTGATTATAAATTAAGAGACAAAGCAGAACAATTACTGTATGTAAACTCTCTGATGTTGTGATGAGAAATGAACTCCTGCCATAATTTTTGGCTATAAGGGGTTGTGTCAGTTCAGGTCTTCTGATGCCAAGTGGATGTTAAGACAAAATTCGATATAAAGATTCATTAGGGAAAAGGCTTGAGAAAAATAAAGGGTAGAGGAAGTAGGAGTAGGAGGGGTCAACCTTCAGACTACAATGCCTATTTGACCTCTGTGCAAGGAGGGAGGAAAGGAAGGACAATTGTGTAGAAGGAGCTTCAGACTGTAGTGCCCCTCTGGGAAAGTCTTACCCAGGCTGATGGACAGCCCAGAGAGTGCCCATTAGCGGAGTTCCATGACGGGCAGAAATGCCAGGCTCTAGTGTCCTGCTGTGTGCAGTCATTGGCCAAGAGTGTGCCCTTTGCAGTAGATCTAAAGGGGCCACCGCTGGAGGCTGCCTGCTAGCTAAAGTCCTTGCGGCAGGTTCTCTTGAAGGGAAGCCTGAGTGACTCAACTTCATGACTGCTACAGGGGTAGAAGCAAAACGTATGGAAAAATATGTAAGGAACAGTGGGTTTAAATGGAAGGATTGGGGAAACCTCATGGAGGAGTGAGGCTTGAACTGGGCTTCGAAAGGTGGGTGGTTCTGGCAGATTTGGCAGGGAAAAACCGACCGCCCATGACAAAGATGCCTGGTAAGAGGCCATGCATACATGAGTTACAGGAAATTGTACAGAGAGGAGTTGTTCAGAGCATGGGCTTTCAATTCTTATTTTGAAGCCTTTTTTAACAAGTAAAATGTCTCTTCCTCAAGGATCTCTAGACTTACAGCACCAATAGTTTCAATGGATTCTGTTATCACACTCAATGGGGTCTTCATTATGGTGCTTAAATTACTAACTGCCAGTCTTAGTATTTTGTTGTTTGCAGTTAGTTGTGTGATTTAACATGCTACTTTTCTGTAAGAGTGACATCAGAGGGGCCGATGTTTACTCTCAGAGGAGCCCTCTCTGATGTCACTATGTTTACATAGATCCTAAACAAAAGAGTCAGTTGGCTAAAATGCAGTTCCCATCCAGTGAAGTCCCTTAGAAACCATCATTTCAGCTGCAGAACTGAAAGCATTGCTCAGATGCTTCAGGGAATGAGACTGGCAGCATGAACACACCTCTTCTAGGATTCCCTAAGAGTTGACTGAGGAACATCTGAGGATCTGTAACTTTCAAGTGACTGTTCAAAACAAATACCAGGGCGATTATTTAGATATTTTCTTGTTTTCCTTTCAGGGGATTGTAAGTGTTACTTCATTAGCATCTACCTTCAGGTAAAGCTTCTCAGCATTCTCCTTATTTTCCAGCTGTCTGCGAAAGTGGCTGTCTCAACGGAGGGAGGTGCGTGGCCCCAAATCGATGTGCGTGCACTTACGGCTTTACTGGACCCCAGTGTGAAAGAGGTAATGGTTTTTTAAAAATAATTCGCCTAAAGACATCCATGTGCCTAGAGCTGCTATTGATTTGCACAGTCATTGGGTTTGTGTGGCTACTTCATGGATTTTGCTGAGCTTTGAAGGTGTTTCTGAATTTTCACTGGGAAGGTTCCTAGGATGACAGACTGTAGCCCTGACTCTATGCATGTTACTCAGCAATTCTCACCAGTAAAACATGGTACTCAATAGTGATCATATCCATAAGTACCAGCTGGCATCATGATAAAAAGAGGAGAATTTTCTGTAACGGCAAGGATTGAACTTCTTATTATCCTTGTAAACTGGAGAGGTGGTCCCAAATAATACATGTGTATGGAAGGGGAAAAGTTTAGTAGGAAAAACACACATATAAATCTATTGGACCTCTTGGGGGCTGTAGAGACATTTAAGTTCAGTGTTCAAAATTCATCGCAGAAATATTGAGTATCTGCTGAGAAAGTGCTTTCATGTATGAAGTTTATTCAGTATTCACTGAGCCCACTGAAGTGTATAGAATCATCCTCATTTTTGCATATGACAAGACCAAAGCTCAGAGAGGTCCAGGGATGTCCCCAAGTCTACACATGTAATAAAAATCTTTAATTTGAATGTGGGTTTTCTGTTTTCAAGTCTAATGGTTACTGATGCTCCTAATTAAAAGAAACATTATACCTAATTTGCCTGCCTATAAATGCAAACATGATATGGAGATACATGTGGAGGTTTTTTGTCCTGAAGTTTGGTTTTATTAATCATCTTGTCTCTATGTTCATACCATTTTCTCATCATTCCTAGTTTTATAGTGAAACTTTAGAAGGTTCATGTCATACAAAACTGAAAAATTAAAAGATACTCATGAACTTATTAAACTGAAATCATCACTTTTATCCAAAGTTGTGTGAAGACCTTTTTATTCTAAGATGAAAATTAAAGATTTAGATGTTGAATATATGTCATTTAAACCATATAGCAGAGAAAAACAAAGAATAGAGAGTGGTATGTGAGGAATTGTTTATTTTCTGTTTCTATGTTTAAAAGTTTTTAAGTCTACCTAAATTCAGTTATTTGCTAATAAAGTAGCAACAGATATTTTAGCAACTCTAGGTCAATTACTGTTATTACTGGATAAATTATATTGTATCTGTGTTAATAAAACTACTGCATGGTATTGATGTGTGATGCATAATGAACTCTTGGCCTTTACATTGCATTTTGACATCGTTTTAGAGTCCCACCTTAAACTGTTTCTGTTTACAACTTGCACAGATGTATTTTTATTTACCAATATATTTACAATGGTATCTGGAGTAATAAAGACAACTGTTTCTATTAGGTAGTGTCATTCCATGGCCTTAGTATTTAATCAACTAAGATGTTGTAGGAGATTAAAGTTGTTAACATGTTACTTGAGGAGTGGTGTGTGAAAATAATGTCTCAAGACAATAATGCTGGGTTTAATTTGTTTTGGAAAAATCACTAATAAGATAAAGTTATATGGCATCTTACACTTAACAAAGTGGTTAATAGTTTGTGGAAAAGAATATTGATGCCCATAGTACAGGTATTGATTATAACACAGTCTAAAATAAAGAAGGCATGATATTAAACCATTTCAGAGTTATTTCTACAAAGATTTGATCTACGCCCAGGATTAAGAAATGGCCTGAATGGGTTAAGTTACTAACCCACTAATCAAAACTGTCATATTGTTTAGGGGTTTCTTCAAGTTTTGGGGTGTCTTTAGCTGTTTCCCTTCTGGGAGAAGGGCTATGCTGAAATCTGCCCTAAGGTGTAAATATATGTTGGCCCCGTAGAATCTTCACAATGGTGACTTTCAAAATTGAATTGACCTCCAACTGGCAGATTTTCAGGCATTTGTGGTGGTGAAGATTGGGGAGCCGCCGAAGGCGAGCTTGACTCGTCACCCATGAGTACAGTCCCAGGCCTTCAACAGGAGCCGGGAATCATGAGTGTCATTTCCCTCCCCACGTGGGAGAGGCGATTCCAGAACTGTAATTTCATTTATAGAGTCTTCACTGTTTTCTGCTCTTATGAAAGTCATCTGCTTACCTCTTTGAAGAATTAGAGGCAGTATATATATTCTATTCCTCAGATGTATGTTTGTGATTTCAAGAGTGATGAATAAAAGTGTGGAATCAAGTCAGGGCAAATCCATCCTGAAGTGTAGGGAAGTATTTATTCAGTGTGACTTCTGATGGTGGGTTAGTATACATACTCTTTGTTACTGGATAGCTACATAGGATAGTTGCTTTCTATTTTAATTGGGATGCAGCATTTTATTTTTAAAAATAAACTTCCAGGAAGTCTTTAATAATATTCTTTCTCCCTTCCAGGAGGCTGAGCCCAATGCTCCATCTACATTTTCCCTGGCACTCTCTCACATCTTTTTTTTTTTTTTTACATGCACTTACAACATCATATCAAAACAGCATGTTTCTGTCTCCCTCACTAGATTATAAGCTCTTCAGAAGCAGCTGCAGTTTCATCATCATCTTAATCCCAACACCAAGCTTAATGCCTAATGCATAGTACATGACCGATAAATGTTGAACTGGATTCATTCAACAGCATCAGAAAATCTGGAGATATAACTATCGAATATGAGCTAGTATAATATCTTCTGGAAATAATCACTGTTTTCTTATAGTTCTGGATAGTTGTCCCTGGTTTCATGCTAAGCAGAGCTGATCACAGTTTTGATGCTTAATCAAATTTGGCCCTATCTTTCAGAAATATGGTCTTTTAGGGCCACAAGACTGTCATTTTTTAGTTGGCAAAGATGCAAAAAGGAGGTACGTTTTGATCAAAGCCAAGCGGCAATAAAAATAAAAACAAAAAACTTCCTATCATGATGTGCTACGCATAGAAGGGAACATTTAGAATTCCAGTTACAAGTACTTCTTAGAGTAAGGATCTTTGTCCCTGAGAGATCTTGGAACTTTTACGCATGAGTAAGTACTGCAGAAACCCAATATAAGTGTGAAATACCCTTTGGGGATGATACTGGTAGGATGCCAGTAAGTGAATCTTAATAATCTATGAACATAGTGCTTTGGTTTGTGATGGAGAGAAGCAATAGATCCATGCTTGAACTGTGAACCATGATAGTCATTCAATAAATGCAATCAGATTATGAAGCAAATTTGCCTTACTTGCAGCTTTTAGCCATTAAAATATTAATAAATATGTTGTAAAACATTCTTGGGAAGACAGCTTCATTGGATGGGTAGAATGATGATATATTTTATGTTGCCTGTCCCTACACTGAGAGGATGAAAAATAGAGACTGTGGCTTGTTTGGCCGGTAATGTTTACTCTTTAAAAACTGAATATGAATTCATTTAGATAAATTCTCTAGTTTGTCACAGCCTTGCCACTCCCTGTTGTCACATCTTGTTCACTGCATTCATTTAGCTTGCATCTTGGCCCTTGTGGGTGGTGAAGTTTGCCACCTCCCGCTATATTCTCTATCAAAGATTGTCTCTCTGTGTTTTCTTTCATACCTCAAGTTCCTTTCCTTTTTCTTCTTACTTTTTTTTGTAAATTTACATTTATGGTTTTCTTGTTGTGCCCCCTCCCCCCCACCTTCTCTCTGCTTGAGCAACCAGTGGAACTTATCACTGCCTTAGCTCAGTGGTTCAGTATGTTAGCATTTGTTATCAGAATAGTGATATGAGGTCAGTGCCTGTTTTGGCAATGACAACACAAGCTAGTTGTATATTGCCGTAGTTACTGCCAACAAAAAAACTGTGTGGAATCACGCTTTCTCTTGCCATCTTGCCTCAGAGTACAGACCATTTAAAATCTTGTTAAATGCTCTTGTATTAAACACAGTGAATCATGTGAGTGCATGAGATTCCCCAAGGTCATGAAAAAAGAGAGAATGATGGGAGCCGACCTGAACTTGTAGATGGGGGTGGTGGTGTAATGATGAGAGGCTTGCAGAAGAAGAGAAGCAAAGGAAAGACACTGAGAAAACATGATGAGGAGCAAGAGAACCTGGAGAGCACTGAAACAGAGAAACTAAAGGCAAGAAGGGGTTCAAGAAATAGCTTGGCAATTGTTAGTCTCATCAAAGGGTCAAGACAGAATGAGAGTCGTAAAGAGGCCCTTAGATGTAGTAACAGCTGACATGTGCTGAGTACTTACAGGGTGCCAGGTGGTGTGCTGAGCACTCTACTTTGGTGATTTGCAACAACCTTATGAGAAAAGCCCGATACTGAGTCCCATTTCATAGAGAAATAAACAGAGGCAAAGAGATATCAAATAGCTTGTCCAAGGAGAGACTGCTTATAAGTGGTGAAATTGAAACCTAAGCCTAGACGTTCTGGTTCCTAAGCCTGTGGACATAACACTGTCTAAGTCTTAGACTTCCCTGGAAAGGGGCCATTAGTAACTATAGAGAATTTTCTGAGAAATGATAAGAAGAAACCTAGAACTATGAATTTTAGAGGGGAAGCAAGAAATTAAAAGCTAAGAAAAAGGAGTTTTAGTATTGCTTGGGTGTATCTAATGCAGGGTTTTGGAATATTCCACTATTTGATTGACTTCGATGTACCAATCCTCTCTTGGAAAGAGTGATTACTGTGTGTTTATAGTACATATAAATGGGCTCCAAAGGGCTGAACCAACATACCCCAAAGTAGACATAAAATGAATATTGTCATTCAATGCAGTTTGCCATGGAAGGATACATAGTTCTCTTTCAGTATTACCACCGCTCAAAATATATTTGGAACCTCTTTTTTGGAATTGCCTTTATAGAAGTCAGAAATACATTCAAATGAATATGTGACTATTTTTTTCCCTTTCCAGGAAGATTTGAGTTTTTAGAAATGGCCTACAATAATTCATTGTTAATTCTAGTCACTACAGTGGATAATCAAACTTTTACTGTTTGAGATAAAAAACAGACTTAGATTAAAAGAAGTAAAAATAATTTTCTCACATGGTAGATAAAGCACGTGGAATTGGTTTAATGTTTTAATGTCAAGGTTTTTGTGAGCTAGAGGATGAAGCCTTTTGGAAGCATAAATGCTAATAACAAGAAGTTTTCTATCATTACTCCATATGGAGATCTTCATCTTGAACTGTCAGAATATGAGCATGCACATGGATTCTTCTAAATCCTGATCCATTTGTTCTGTGTTAAATTCCTACCCAAGTCCAAACTGTAAAGACAATATTTGGATTTTAATCAATTTAAGAAAGTCTGTTTGCTGTTATGCTTGCTATTCATAGACAAAGTATAGGGAAAGCATTGTTGACCTGCTAGCTTTAAGGAAAAGGAACAACGGGGGCAAAATTGGATTAGAATAAAAATTAGGACGGAAATATCCTTAGTCTTTTATAGAAGCAGAACTGTGGAATGTGAACTAACTCTTCCTACATGGACTTGCTTCCTAGGGAATTACAGAGTTAGTGGAGCTGGAAATGGTTTTTGTTCATTTGTGCAATAATGAAACAGAATAGAACAAACAACAGCCAGGTTGATTGTAATTCCACCTAATTTTCATAGGTGCAGTTGACATTTGAGAAACTGTTATCCTCATACCTTGACTTCTGTGAGGATATAAAAATTATGATTTTTGCACAGATATCTTTTTAATGATTTCATTCAATAATTTTCAAAAAACTATTGCATTAAGCAACTGATAAGCATTTATCATATAAAGCCAAGAAAGTAGTGTCTGTACTGTGTCTAATGAATGGAAAGGACTAACATATAATGATCCAAATATATAATAATCAGATAATCTATTTTGGATACACCTACTTCATAAAAGAGAGTAGAAACATTGTTATTTCAGAGGTCTGTTCAGAGAGCTTTGTGGAATCAGGAGCTGATTTTCTTGTGCTTTTTTCACCTAGAGTTTTTCTGGAAGGCAATGAAATATAGATTCACTATTTTTTTTTCTATATGGAAGTAAATTTTACAGAGCAGCATTTCTGACATGATTTTTACATAATTTAAAATTGTAGGTGGCCATTATAAAGGTTACAGAGTAAATTCCACAGGCTAACTCCCATTCTCCAAATGCTTTTTAAAAGGCACAGCTCTGTGAACTATGTATATTTTCTTCTTTCCAAAAGGTAACAAGTTCTGTAACAGTTTACTGCTTCCTAAAAGTGTTGAACACTTCACTTTTGGTATTTACTAAACATGTGAAAGCCTGACTTTTGGTATTTAGTCTAAATGAAAAGTATGTAACAATGTGTAGATCGCATAGATTGAATGCCTTAAATGTTACTGCACATCTAAGGTGGTATTGCAACATTTGACAGCTGATGCATCATTGAATAAACTGAATTTTCCTAGAATAATTCCAGGAACTACATCTGTTGACATAGATGTTTATTTTTGAGGCTGAGTAAAATGCACTGAGGGCCCACATGCTCTCCTGCCTTGCAAGCTGTACATGCCTAGTATGAACAAGCAGCGCGGGTGGGATACCGTCAGAAAGTAGCTTGATTTTCATCTCCCACTTACTGTCCGAAGTTCTTCTGATGGTGGTTGAAATCTTTTGGTCTCTTTCGGAATTTCTCTTCTACAGGTCCCTTAATGTGGACAGAGGCATCTGTGTTCTCATTGTTGCTTACATTTCCTTCGTCAACCTCTCAGCATCCAGTGGTACCTCTAGCGCCTTGAGGCGCTATTTGCTGCCCCAGGCAGTACTCTGGCAAAGCATCTAAGCTCACCCTACATCAGCTTTCTCTTTAGTGGCCCATAACTAGTTGGTGGAAAACACACATGCATTTTTTTTCCCCACAATAAATTGCCCGAGTGCAAACCAGTTTTGACATAGTAACAAACGCTCCTTGGAACCATTGTGTAAGCATCTGGCCAGCCAGTTTCTGGGTGTTTCACAGTCTCTAGTCCACAGTGTCCTACAGACTTTAGGAGATACCTGCCACATACTCTGAGCAGTCTCCTTGAAGCCCCTCTCATGTCTTGGCATCATAAAGGGCCCTCTACCAATTTCCTAGAAAGAGCTAGTAACACAGCCCAGCCCTCTTCCTAGTAACCCCTTTCCCATCTCTTATCACCTTGGACATGTTAATACTCTTGATATGCATGGGTTTAAGAGATTGCCATCGCCTTCTTTGCAAATTGTGTATCATAACTTCACACTTGACTTAGTGGCATCTGTTTGGAGTTCTACTCAGCCACAAAAAATGGTGGTGATCTGGCACCTCATGTATTACCCTGGATAGAGCTGGAGCCCATTCTACTAAGTGAAGTATCACAAGAATGGAAAAACAAGCACCATATGTCCTCACCATCAAATTGTTATTAACTGACTTAACTGACCAACACTTAAGTGCACATATAGTGGTAACATTGATTGGGTGTCGGGCAGGTGGGAGGGGAGAGAAGAGGATGGGTATATTCACACCTAATGGGTGCAGTGTGCACCGTCTGGGGGATAGACACACTTGAAGCTCCGACTCAGGTGGGGCAAAGGCAATATATGTAACCTAAACATTTGTATCTGAGTAATATGCTGAAATAAATAAAAAAAGAAAGTGGCATCTGTTGTCTTGGTGCTTCAACTGAAACTTCAATTTTAATATTCTCTTATATTATCAAAGCTAATAATTTAATACAGCTATTAAATTTAGTGTAAAATTTGGTATCGTGGTTTCATCTTCAAAAAATTTGGTTTCAACTTTATTTTTAAATTTCTTTTTAGCTTTTATTAACTCAATAATAATAAAACTACTTTTTATGCTAGTTGCCACATTTAATATTCAGACCACTTTCCAGTCTTTGGTGTTCAAAACACTAGAGCAACAGTGACCAATAGAAATATTAAGGTCATTAAATATGAAATGTCCAATTTCGAATCAAAAGCGTAGTTCATTATATCTCAAACAAGAAGCAGTACAGTTTTTCAAAGTATGCACCTAAACTATTTACACAGTTTTGCCATCTTGACGGTAGCTTGCTTATGTCAGTAGTGAAAAACCCTGGAGAGCGAGTGGCGATGAAATCACGAAAGGCATTTTCTATATCTTGTTGAGAATTGAATATTTTTTCTTGCAAGAAGTTGTCCAAAGCCTGGAAATAGTGATAGTCAGTTGGTCCAAGCTCTGGTGAATACAATGGATGACAGTTCCCAAGTCCAGCTTCTGTAGTTTGAGCAGCGTTGTTTTTTTGTGACATGTGGTCTTGCAAGAGGATTGGCCTGTCTCTATTGACCAATCTTGGCTGGTGAATCACAAGCATCCTCATCATTTCATCCAATTGTTGCAGTAGACATCTGCTGTAATCTATTGAGCAGGTTTCATGAAGCTGTAGTGGATAATACCAGCGCTGGACCACCAAACAGATACCATTAGCTTTTTTTGATGAATATTCAGTTTTGGACTGTGTTCCAGCACTTTATCTTTGTCCAACCATTGTGCAGAATGCTTGCAGTTGTCAAAAGGAATCTACTTTTCATCACATGTAAAAATACGGTGTAGAAATCATTTGCCTTTATGTTGTGACAACAAACAAAGGCAAGCTTAGAGACGATTTCTCTTACGATGCTCATTTAATTCATGTAGAACCCATCTATCCAGCTTCTTTACCTTGCCAATTTGTTTCAAATGGTCCAGTATTGTTGGAATAGTAATGTCAAAGCTTTTTGGTAATACACATGTAGGTTGAGAAGGATTTGCTTCCACTACAGCTTTCAGCTCATCATTGTCCACCTTGGTCTCAGGTCACCCACATGGCTCCTTTTCAAGATTAAAATCCCCAGAACAGAACTTCTCAAACCATTGATGTACTGTGAGTTCATTAGCCACATCCTTCCCAAACATTTCTTTGATATTTTGAGCTGTCTGTGCTGCATTGGTTCCACAAAAGAACTCATATTCAAAAATGACACTTATTTTTGACTTATCTATGGTTTCACAAAAATTGCTCTAAAAAAAAAAAAAAAACTTGAAAGATAATCACAAGCCAAATTGTGCATTTGAAAGAATGAGGATATGCCTTCACAATTAAAAACAACAACAACAACAACAACAACAATAAAAACCCAAACAAGAAGTGTTAAAGTGAAATGTTAGAGATATTCACTGTCAAACTTAGTACTTAAAGAAATCAGACTTTCTATACTTAATAACCTAATATAATGTGAGCCACATGCACAATTTTAACTTTTATTATGCCCACATGAAAAAGTAAAAAGAAACAGGTGAAATTAATTTTAATGATATATTTTATTTAACCCTATATACACAAAAGCTTTACATTAATAGTCAATATTAAAAGTTATCAATGAAATATATGGTATTCTCTTTTGCATTCTGAGTCTTTGAAATCCAATGCGTATATTAAACTGCACCTCAGTTTGAACCAGCTAATAGCCACATGTGGCTAGTGGCTACTATATTGGACAGCACAGCTCTAGAGCTTTGCTTCCAGTAATACACATCAAACTTCACCTGTGGTCTCTATTAGATTTCTGATTTTCCTTCCTCCGCCTGCTGCTTCTCCATCTTCTCAGAAAGCAGCATGTTAGAGAATCAAAGAGAGGCTGTGTTCATATTTGAAAAGTAAACCAACTTAAAAAAGAACTGGGGCCTCATATTAGAGTCTAATTCCCAGATCCTCTGTCTTAGTGGAATTGTGTTAAAATATAAGTGATAAGCACAATTTCTCTGGTCATATCAATTGCATATAACAACTACAGCAAATATTTAATAAAGGCTAGGCACTGAGCTAGGCACGATATTAGACTCAGAAAGAGGTATATTGGTCTTCACATTAGGGACTTAAAATAATTTTTTTGAAACACAGACATGCGCAGTATATCTGAAATAGTTAAATAACCAAGCAGGGCAAGGATTCATGTACGCAGAGAAGATGAGGGAAAGTACAGGTGAAGGGAAGAGATAGTACAAAGATTCAGAGTCTCAGCTTGACCTGGGGAAAAGGGAGGACACAGTCCTCCTTAGGAGAGCCCTGCTGTGTCAGCTGTCCTGGTGCTAGAGACCTCCTATGGGTCTGTGGCCAGTCTCTCTGCGATGCCCTTCCGTTCTCCAGAGTTGTGCTTCTGCACAATTTCTGTCTGAGGAAGGGTATTGGAATTTTTAAAAAATTCTCCTTTGTATGTATAAATTAGTAGGGGACTGGTCTATTTCTAAAACTGTTTTGGCTTAATCTTATGGATAGCAGTCAGGAGACCCTTACCAATTTTAGATGCTCACTGGAGAGTACTTCAGAGCACTTAGTGTTTATGCTCCCTAGTAGTTATAATCTTTAGAGAGTCTGTGCTGTTTTTGGTTTGTGAATGTATATTGGACAAGTATATGGAGCTTCATGGTCCAAATGGTGTGCCAAAGTACTTTTTTTAGAACATCAGTCCCATAGGGGCTTCCATGAAATGAAGTTTCCATGGTCAATATCATTTTGGAAATGCTATCCTTTTCTTGGAGAGGCACTAGGTGTGTTAGCTTATTAACTCTTGGGAGTCCTGCAGGAAGGAAACTGTTTTTACTTAGTTTAACCCAGCATTTCCAAATCCATTAATTGTAGAATTCCGCTTCTCCCTTTTTTCTCCCTTAAAACGTTTAATGCCCTTATCTTGAAGATCTGGATTCTTATTATTTTGATAGTCATTTTGGAAGTCATTTGACATCTGTATGACAACATTTTCACATTCCAGATCAATATTTTAAAATCTACATATGATTTTCATTCTGAAGATGAATATTTGTTTAACTGTCTAGAGATTTTTGAAGGAAGAGTCACTCACCTTTTGGATTCCTAAGGGGATTCATCTGACCAGTACTTTAAGTGTAGCATGAAACACCATCCTTTAGGATTTGGTTCCCAAATATTTTAAAGAATCACCTAGGCAAGCTGGACTATCCTATTAAATAAGGATATATTCCTGGTTCCGAATGGTTTGATGTGGTTGATGTGCATGTCATCCTGGTTCAGTCCTTGGGTGTACTCAGTCCTTAGGGGTACTTCTTCTAGAACTAGGAATATTATATATTCATAGAGCTAGAGCTCCCTTTTCTAGACTGGTTAAATCCTTTTCTTTCAAGGTCAAGTTTAAGGCTCATTTCCTCCCTAGTCAGTTCCTGAGCACAGGAAGCTCCCCCATTCAACCTCCGTAGTGCTGACTGAAATCACCCCTTCTGGCTTCCTGGACCCCATTCACATTTCAATGAGTCAGAGAATCTACTAAACTTTTGGTCTTTGCCGTTCATTTTAAGGACTTCATCAGCCATTTTGGCATTTTTATTCCTCTAATGAATTCTTGTTTTTCTTGCATTTTATTACATTTTAAAATAATTAGGTGACCCAGTCCTTGTCTTTGGGCATATACACTGATGATTTTTAATGATGTTTACTAAGAGATAGGGAATGAGCATATTCACCTTGTCAAAAAACTTTTCTCCATGTACATTTCTTGATTCTTGTGTTGAAATACTTATATCAGCATAAAACCATCCAAAATCCTATTTCATGGCTTTTGGGAAGGCTTATCAGCAAGTTCTAATATTTTGTTTCCTTAAAAATATTTTCTTTACTAAATGAAACATAAATGATTTATTAATTTTAAAATATGAAATAATTATGTCTATTTTTTCAGTATTTTCTTTAAAAACTAAATTTGATCTATCAGCCTCATGATCTGGGAAATATGAAATTAGCTAATTTACTTTGTGGGCTAATGAAACTCTGATTAGATATAGTCTCTCAGCCAGACTGTGGTACTCTCCATAGACCAAAAACTAAAACCAAGGTTTGCTACTTCTTCCTGTTTCACTGAGTAACAAGCCCAGAGCTGGGAAGAGAGTAGATATTTATGAAATGTTTTTTATTTGCTTAATTTAACTTTGGGATCTTGGGTTGATGAGAAACAGTGTTTAAATGTTAAATATATCTGTTCAATACAACACTTTTTAAAAAAAGGTACTCTGAAAGCCGTACTTCACAAATCCATCTGTATCTTATATGGAAATATGAGTATAGATATTTATATTCAAAATGTACAGGCAGTGAATTCTATGGAGTGCATGAAAGGAAACGTTCTCCAACTTTCCTACCATATTCCCTGAACAATAATATCTTTTCTCTGAACTGTTTCAGAAGAGCTTTACAAGCAAACAATAGATTGGGATTTTTTTTCCTCGGGAAATAAAGCATGTTCTAATGGTTCAATTTATACACTAGGCCCGTTTCTATCTCTGTCCCCGGAGAGCCTTATCCTCTTGTCTGCCTTCTCATAGGAGGTGCCACTGACCTTCGCTGTTGTAAGACACTGAACCAGGCTGAAAGAGAAGGCTTGCAGGTTGGAGGAAACTTTTACCCCAATTAAAAATATTTTCATAAACATGCACTAGCCCTTAAGGAATCATTTCTTTCCTAAAGTCCCAAAGGAAATGCTCACATTCTGTCAGGGGTTCCAATGATACATGCTTTAAATTAAAACTAGTGACCTTTAAAAGACCAAGGCAAAGCCATAGCCCGACTAGAGGTAAAATTTGACTCATTCTGTACATAATAATTTGTAAACTTGAAAACTGGAGAATATTTTAGACATTTCTTATTGTACTACAGGAAAAATAAAAGCAGAGGCGTACGTAGCATCTTAATGATATAAAACTGGCTTTAGAAAGTACGGTGTAGTAGAATTTGAATTGTCCTCTAAGGAAAACAACTCTTAAACACCATCAGAAATTCTTTCATTTTTTTCAAGCTGCATACTTTGGAGTGGGCTAGGGCTGTTTCTTTTCAGACCTTATTTAGGCCTTAGTTCTTTCTACAGTGTTCTCCACATTGCCAAGCAGAACGAGCTATCACAAACTAAACAAAGGGCAGCGACTGAGAAGGCGTCACACCACTTGACTGAGCCAACTGGAAGTGTACGCAGGACTCCCCCATTCTCATGGTTCCTGGGTTGTTATTCTTTACTTTTTATGAATGAGAGGAAATGATAGGGAAATCATTTTCAGAACTAAATCTTATCCCAAAGGAGTCTTCCTTCCAACTTGTCAATATTCCATGACAGTCATTTTAATGTTTTCATTTAAAATGCCCAATTAGGAGGAATTGTGTTTTTTTAATTGCCCAGCCATTCATAAAAAACTGGTGAGGAACTCAGACTCTGAAGATAAATCCTGCCATTTGCTGGCCCTGGGGCCTTGGGCAAGTTTCTGCATGTCTCTTCACCACAGTTTCCTAATCTGTACAATGAGAATAATAATAGTATTTATTTAGCTAGATCGTGGGGAAGATTAAATGAGAAAATCCATAACGTACTTAGCACAGGGCCTGGCACATAATACATGTTTAATAAATGTTAGCTATTTATAATTCTTACTCTCAGGAAAGTGACAGTAATCTTGATCGAAAAGTGTTGTTTCACAAACAATATCATGAAATATTCATGTATCACTGAAATTAGACCTAAACTTAGAGGCCCCGCTGTGACCATTTTCCCACTTAGAAGTGTTGTTGTTTTACCGGAACAGCATAGTTTTTGGATCCCTGTTCAGATGAAGCCTAACATTCTTAAGCTGGGTACAATACCAACCATGTGGTTTTCTTTAATACCCATCCAACTGTTGCAACTGTAACAAAGGCTAAAACTGCTGTGGTGCCAATGGTATTAAAGAAAGGGGAAAATGAAGCGGCGAGTGAAAACCATTTCCATAAAATGTAATGACGACTGGGGCTGAGAAGCGTTTGTTTTCTCAACAACTAACCAAAGGTTACTGAAAGACTTTGTTTACTTTTATTGACACGTGCACAGATACAGAAGGGGAAATGAACTTGACTCTTCAGAAAGGGCCAGTAGTGAAATATAAGAGGTACTTAGCTATTTTAGAAACATGATATTCCAAAATCAATGAAAGGTGATAGACACTTATCCATCAGCAGAGTAAACTGAACATGTCTACAAAGTGTATATTGAGTTTCCAGGTGGCTATGAGAAGGTGAGTCTACAGATACGGCACAGTCAGGTTGGGTGGGAATGGGAGATGCTTTTACTTCTAGAACCACAACTTCTAGAACCACACGCCATTCTTCTTTTGCTGCAAAGGACTAAAAAAGTGTTAGACCCAGGGGACTAAAGCTAGAAAAAACAAAACATTTGGGTATCTTAAACCCACAAAGTTCAAGCCATCCTTGTTAGATAGTGTTCAATTTTGTTAAATTTATCCGTAAAAAGGTATGATATTAAGCTGAAAGAAACTGTTTTCAGAAGAGAGGGGATGCGAGTTATCTCTCAGGCATGTGCTAGTGACTGGAGATATAGAATAGTGAATGAAACACATGCACTCTGCCTTCTGGGGTTACGTTCTAGTGGGGAGACTGAAGCAGGGGTCAGAAGAGCGTGTGGAGGAAACACTACAGGCAGCGACACATTGAGATGTGTGCAGTGGTGCTGCAACTCCTGCCCTGGGGCATAATAAGAGCCCTGTGCATTTTTCTGCAGCATATTAAAAGCCTGATGGCTCAAGTTGACCATAAGAATCTGCCCTAAAGAGCCCCCAAATACTGATTTCACTAAGGTGGGAGAGTTCTTCTTATAGGTTTCTAATGCCCTTCAAAGTCAGAGGGACCTTGAGTGTTATGCTGCTTATATTACTTTTCCTCTAATCCTTGTGCTCTTGTAGGGACTCTGACCCCTAGATATTCCCCGGGAACATTATTAAACTGAACCTCAAGAGCCCTAAAAAATGCATAAAACAAGTACACCAGGAAAGTGGTTTGTTTAGGCGTCAAGTACTTTGAAATAATGCATGCTTTTAAATAGACGCCTGCAGACTTGTCCCCAGGGAATGCCTTTGGATGTCATAATAGCAGTTCTGGCCTTAATAAATCATTTGTTATTTGGACAAGTCATGGCCACCACCTCAGTCACTAGATACATTTGTAATGGTTTATGTGAATAATAACAACAGCCACCTAGCAACATACTGTTTGGTCATGTCATTTTTATAATGCCACATGTGGTTTTGTGGGCTTTTAGAAAGATAAATGTTTACTGCATCTGAAATCTTGATGCAGTAAAAATCTTGAAAATTAAACAGCAAAGATTGTTGGAGGCCCACTGTGCACAATAGGTGACATCTGCATGGTGTGTGGCTTTATAGAAGAATGACACATGGGTTTCTGGTAGCTCGTTAGTACTTTTCTACTCCACAAGGGAGGGACTGTAGCTGTCATGTTCACCATTTTATGTTCAATGTGTGACAGCCAATAGCTCAATAAGTATTTGTTGACTAGATGAACGAATAAATGAGTAGTTTTCAGGCATAGTTTATTTCTTGAATTTCTTGTAACACACAAAAAGAAATGACTTATCTACCATCTGTACTTTTAATGGATAGTTTTCCCTTGATATTTTTAAAACTATGAATAGTGTCAAGTATAATCAAGTGAATTCCATGAAGTGTTAATACCTTAGTGATGCCAAATTTATGTGATCCCTGCCATTTATGCAGCGCTTATAAGCATATACTACCTTAGTCCTTGGAGCAACCCTGTAAGAATACTTACATTTTATAGCCAAGGAAACTGAGGTGGAAGGGAACCTCTGTGACTCCTTAAGTTAAGTGTCTAGGAATGAGATCTGTGTCTTCTCAGTCAGCTTAGACTATGGTGCATCCACATAGCCCAACAAATATTTGTCTTTCCTTTAGAGCTCACAGTTGTCTCTGGCATTACTTTTAGCTGTTATTAATCTTTTTTATTTTAGCTCTGTTTTTGTCCTTTCCTCTCATTTCACACTCCTCTTTGATTTTCAGTTGGACTGCTGACACTTTGCTATTTCTGTTCTTTGTGTCTCGTGGTCTCTAGATTAATTTTTAAAATTCTAAATTTTAGGGAACCGGCCAAATCTTTAGCATTAACTTTGTTGAGGAGAGCTTATCTTTCATTGTAAGTGGATGCTGTGTATGGCAAAACCAGTGCTGCCCAGGCTGTGATGAACGTGGAAATGGATGTGGGAGCTTAGATGAAATTGAGCTGTGACAAGAATAGAAAGGCAGTATGTTCCCTGCAGAGCCTGAGAACACACAGGCATGGAGAATCTGGATGTCTGAATGAATGTACTGCTGCTCTGTCACTCTGCCCGGGACATCCTTCTGGTGTAATTTCTGTGAAGCTAGACTAGGTATATTGGAGTGTGTATGCAGGGAAAGGTGGAGAATTGGTTTTCTTTTATGATCGGTTTCTTTTCTGAATGAACAAATCAGGAGATTTGCAGTTTCTTTCTTATAAAAACTGGGAATTTAGAGTAGGAGAATAGTCTCCTCTAAGAGCACGGGCTCCATGAGAACGGGGATTTTTGACTGTCTTTTCACAGTGGCTAGACAATGTCTGCTACATAGATGCTCAATAAATATTGTTGAATAAAATAATGGATCTGACATATATCCAGCATATCATTTTTAGCAGTAGGACCTAGGTTCACAGTGGAGTGAGTGACTTGTCAGCACATTGCTGTGATGATGTTCTGAGCCCACCCTGCCTGAGTTACTCAGTGACAGCAAGCTCAAGCCGCGTCAGAGTTGGTGTTTGGGTCATGTCTGCCCCGCTGCACAGGTGCGTGCAGTTCTACTCAATGTTTCGGGGGGTTCTTTCCTACCTTTCTGACTCACTGTACTTTCTTATGAAATTATAATGGGCTCTAGGTTAGTTCTGTAAAACAGAATAGTAACTGTAGCTAATCTGTGGCTGAAAATAGGGGGATAAAAATGAAAAGAATTAAAATTAATTGGCTTGAGTAGCCTGAAGTGACATGAATTAATATGCTATCAATTTTCTTCCCCTGAGAAACATTTGGTCACAAGGAAATCTGGCTTTCAGAAGAAATTCAAATTTGGTTATGTAGCTTTTGGCATAGTCTAACATCACTGGAATGGTCTAAAGTAGATTTTCTTTTGTTTTTTCCCATGCCTTACTGTGGGTGCTCAAAAAGACCCAGTCTCCTGATTGAAGAGTTATCTGCCATCCACAGACTGAGCATTATCTTGCCAAATCATATAGAGAAATCAGTTTACTGAGTGCACTTGTGGCAGTATATCATACTAGGCTGAGGCATCTTAGAAAGCCCTAAAAGCTAATGTCAGAGATGAATATAGAGTTTCCAAGGAGAGGTGGAGAAAGAGACTGATTGATTGATTAATCTCCAAGGGGTAGGGGTTATATTACATGTTTCATAGTGCTGGGAAACTGCAAACTTTTTACAGATGTTTTTCAGTTGCCCTGAGAAACACAAATGTCACGTTCATCTGACTATCAGGAACTAATGGTCCTAAAGACTATGCATTTTCTTGTAGCCATGGTGCATGTATAGTGTCTATATGATCATCTTTGATAGTGTCATAGTGTGGGTAGGTATGAGGATCTGTAGGCTTAGGAGTGACTGGGAAAACTGGACAAGGAAGAAAAACAAAATGAAAATAAGATGTTGGATTGAGAAATACCAAGAAGGATGGAAATTTCAAGCTTTTTCTTTTAACTTCAGTAACTGCAAAAAAAAAAAGAGAGAGAGAGAGAATGAAACAAATGTCAGGATCTATCTCTTCAATTTCAAAATTTATATTTTATAGCTATCCACTAACTCTTGTTTCTTCTTTAAACTCTAATTATACAATATTATACATCTTTTGGAAACTTCTTCACTAAATAAATGTATTCAGAAACTACTTCACTAAATAAGCAAGTATTCTCATCAAGCATATTTCAGAGGAGTTACAGGGCAGGTCAATTACTTTCTTAGAAACAAGCAAGAACTTGTTCCTTTATCCATCAAAAATTTGTTCTTTTATTATTTGTGTTCTTCATCTTTTCATTTGGGTTGTTTTATTATTTGGGTTATTTATCTTTCATTAATTCATTCCATCTTAGAATAACATTTATTTTTACATAGGACTATCTGATTTTAGAATAAATACATTATTTATTTAATGGGCTCCTTTTTTTAACTTCAGGAAGTTAATACTATTGACAACTCTGTTAGTCCTAATGGTTGCTAAAAAGAGATGCACCCTACCACATTGGGGACAATTTAGATGAATTAAATCTAAGCGTACAAGGATTTGACTAAGTATGTAAGAGGTATTCATTGATTAAGAGCACGTTTTAGGACATGTGAGCTTGAAAGTGCCTAATTTGTAACATAGTTGTTTTTTTTTTTCCCCCTCCTTTAACACTTTGTGAAGGGATAGGGCATAGAGTGCTCATTTCTTACATAGTTCTTTTCCAGACTGATGTGGACTGAGATAAGATTTACAGATTAGTGGAAAAAGTCCATATCTAAATCAAAAGATTTCCAGAGTAGTCTCCTCATTGTTTTTCAGAGCTGTTCCAGATGTCCATGGGTTTCAGAAAGGTAGCTTCTGGGGAGTTGAGACTTTATAGAATATAAAAAATAAAAATACCAACTCTTTTCCTTCCCTACGTTTTTGAGAGGGTAGTAGAAATATATGTTCAACTGTATATAGTTGAAACCATAATGTGAAAAAAAAATGGTGACCATTATTAAAATTAAGCAGCAGGCCTAACAGAAGGACTGTTTTGCTTCATAAATGGAATTATTCCTAAATTCAGTTGACATGGTATTTTTAAGAATTGATTTTTATCAGGAAATTATCCATTACAAACATGTAAAGAATAACTTCCTATTCTTTGCTGTAATGGCTACATTCAGATGTTTGTCATGACAGATAATAAGTAAGATGTGGTGCTCCTGGTGAAATCTCTGGTCCTCATATGGCATTTGACCTGCCTACCCTCCTTTCAACGCTGTGTTCACTTCTTTGGTACTTGATCACTGAAAGTGTCTACAAGCTTTAACAAGTTTCTGCAGCTGACATTTTTCACTTAAAAATAAATCACAGGATGCACTTTGGAGAGCACACGCCTAGGAGTGGAACATTAACAAAGGATACGTCAAACCACAAACACTTCTAGTGAATCCAATTCACAGTGTTGCCACACAGCCTGAAAAAATAACATTATTACCAGCAAAAGTATTGTCCACAACTGTTCAGTCATTATCCCTATGAATGGGCTTTTTGAACAGCCATGTGGATATAGGCACCCTGTGCTTCTTACCTGGGAGATCTGAATTTTCTTCCCTACTTCTCTCCTTTAATGATTGAACTAAAAATGAATTCAAACTATTTGCCCGAGCTTAGAAGGATTGATTTAAAAATATATTTTCTTCTCAAATACTTGAAACAATAGAATCACTTTCTATTTCCTACTCCTATTCCTTGGCCAAAAATACATATTCCAGTCTTCACATTCTTCTTATAGACCGCATGTAACAAGATTGTTGATTGGTATAAAGAGAAATGTTCTTTACTAGCAAGTACATAATAGCAGCTTAATTGTTAAGCTGCACAAAGCAGTCATGTGGTGCCAGCTGATGAGTGGTCTGCGTTTATGACAAAAGATACGTATAAATATACTGATCTTAGTGTTGTATGCCACCTGAGACCTTATAGGAAAGATTTATAAATAGGCTGATCATGCTGTATTAACCAGCTCATTTCCTACCTTATATTAATTCATGCACATGGAGAGTCAGCAACACATGAAATAAAAAAGTAGAAATGGCACTGCTGAGTCGTCACAAGCTGTTGACTAAAGAATCTTCAGGGAAGGAGGGGTAATGAACATTCTTTGGACCACTTAATTCAAGAAAGAACAGGCTTTGTTTATTTAAGAGGCCAGTCTGTCTGTTTCCTGATCACATTCTTATTGTGAAAATGCCAGAGTGTATTACAATGGATAAAATGGGAGAAAAAAATTCTAATGTAAGTGGTCCAGAAAAGAGTGGTGGTAGATGTTTAAATGCCCCCCTCTCCCAGAATTAATCAGTGGTTCATAATCCTGAAAAATGTTTTAACTTTGAGAACTGAGTATCTGACTGAAGTTATATACAAGATAAAATACTACTTGGCTTGAGAAAGGAAAAACCTTGGTTCTTATCAATTTGTGCACAGATTCCTTAATCATGGGGGAATTGTAATTAGAGATTCAGAATCTTGAGAACATGCTTGTGACCTAGTTATTTCTGTTCTGCAAGTGCTCATAGGAGGTACTGGCTAGACCTGAAAATAATGAATTAAGAGATTCCAGCTGGGATGTGATGAAAGCATTTTTGGGAATCTCTGTATCTTGGCTGGACTGTGTGGGTTATAACTTGGAGGGACCTAAACTAGTAGTAGTATATGACAGATTTATAGCCCAATTGATGTTGGGCATCAGAAAAAAAGGCTGAGGTTAAAAAAATGACTTGAGAATTATGAGTTCTAAAGGAATTGCCATTGGAAGGGATGCTAAAGCAGGAAAGCTTGAATTTCTTATATGAAGGGCAATAAAAATAATAAAAGTCGATGGTGAGGCATTGAATGGGAAACACAGTAGCTTGTTTTTCATAGTGACCCCCTCCTCCAAGACCCCTTATCCACCTTCTCTGCTTTACAGTTCTCTGTGACACTTGTTCCATCTACCCTATAGTGTAGCTTATTTATTAATATGTCCTAACTCTTCCACTACATTATTAAACTTCATGAGGGCAGGCATTTTCTTTTTTTTTTCTTTTTATTTTTTTGCCACTGCCCTGACTTACCTTTGTTGTGTCCGCAACTACTAGATTGGTGTATAACATTTCGTAGGTTCTTGATAAAAATTTGTTGAGTGAGTGAAAGAATGATGTCACTGTAAGCCAAAAATTTATTTTATTTTCTGTCTTCCCTTTATCCATCTCTTCGTCCTTCCTTCTTTTCCTTCCTTCTTCCAGCAAGCACTTACTAGGATGTGCCAAGGCACATAGACCAGCAAAACAAGGTTCCTGCGCTCTTGGAGCTTACAGTCTGTTGGGACAAACCCCATGAATAAATGGGGGAGTCCAGCATGGGGTGGTAGTGCTGTAACAGACATAGGCACATTGGGCGGTGGAGGGGATGAGAGTATAGGCAGGAAAAATATTTAAATCAGGCTGAGAGGTCAAGGACATTTTTTTCCTAGAGAATCAAGAATTGGAAATTAAGGATTTATGGAACCTAAACGGATTTGTAAGAGTTGAGACTTGGAAGAAAGGATTAGACCTGGAAGAACAAGACAACATTATGAGGGAAACTGCAGGTAGTTCATTGTGAATGGAGACAGATGATGTGAGCAAATGGAGTTTGGAGGTAAGTAAAGTGGAGAGTCCTTTCAAAATCATTCCTTTTACAAGGTGTTTTGTTGTTTTCATTGGGTGAGTCAGACAGACTGCGACTTCATAATACGTTAGACCGGTGGGTGAGATCACTCAGTGTGAGTTTTGTTCCTCTTGCCTTCCCCTTTCCCGGCTTCCTGTTTGCCCCTTCCCAGTTCTATATCCTAGGCTAAGAATTAAGTGGCGCTTTAAAGCCGTTTACCGTGTCCTTGCTAGCATGTTATTTGGAGTGTGGAGACTTTCTTTTTAGTTTTTAATAACCAGTTGGAAGGCTGAAAAGTCAATGTTAGCCTAATGGCTCTTTTAGCTTAATTATGTTATCTGTGATTGTGGGCATGTGTTATCTCTGAAAGAATACTCTTGTCTTTCATGTTATTTACTGGAGTTTATACTTCATGTCACACACTCACTGTTTCCTATCTCTAATCTGCAAATGTTCCCTTCTGGAACTTGTTTTTATGTTTCGCCTCTAGGAATACCTAACTGTTGAGTAAAGTGGTACTTCGGTGTTATTTTGATCTAGTACAACCTCCAAATTTAAGTTTAGTTTTTAGTATCAATATGTTTATGTAATAGATTCATCAATATTTGTTCATTTAAATTAATATTTAAAATTAAATGAACAAAGCAACAGTGATTTTCTTAAAATTGGATGCTGTTTGGTGTCTTAGTTGAGTTTCCAAATGGAAGACTCCTGACTGCCCTGATCTGATGTTACATGGAAGCCACTGCATACTCTTGAGCTTTTCTGTTCTTAATCATGTTATTAACATTTCTTGGAATCTTTTCTAGCTCATTACATTTTATATTGGTCTGGTTTTGTAGTGATAAGAAGATTGAGAAATGTTTAGGGTGTAGAGGTATCTGTACATGGTGACTGTGCTTAATACCTATTTTTTGAATGGATGAATAAGAGTTTTATTTTCAAAACATGCATGTGATCATTAGACACTTCCCACTGCCTTCAGGAAAGAGAATCCAGACTTCTTTGTAAGAACCACCAGGACATTTACAATCTGGAACTGGTAGACCTTTTCAGCCTTGTTTTTTGCTGTCACAACCAACAATTCACAGTCTGCAATATACGTTTGTAGCCCCATGCTTCATTCATTCTGTTCCTTCCATCTGACACATTCTCACTGATCTGCCAGATGAGAAAGCTTCCTCCAGCCATACTGTGGAAGAAGGACTTCTTCACTATTTCCAAAACATTTTGTATGTACTTCCACGATAGCCCCCACTGGATCATTTCCCTTTATGTACTTACCTCACCATCTAGGTTGTATACTCAAGACAGAGGCTTTTGCATTTCTAGCGTCTACTGTGGTGCCTCTGACAATAGCAGTGACTCAGTAATGTGCTCAGAATGAATGAGCAGTATGATTAGGCCAGTGCCATGCTTGAAGATCACCCAGTTCCAAGGCCGCTGCTCCACACCATGAGGACAGGAGCCCTGCAATGGGGACCAGGCTGAGGAGACCTAACCCTCAGCCAGGGGATCTGTAGGGCTGCATCCCTCATTCAGCCACAGGCAGTAGAGGAGTGACCATCCCCAGCTTCTCCTGTCTGCCCAGCCTGCCCTCTTCCGAGGACGGTCCTTTGGTGGTGCTGCCCTGGGTCCCTTTCTAGCAGAGACTTGCCTGAGAGACCAGGATTAGTCAGAAGCCTCGGTCTAGTTCTAGTGATTCCTTTAGTTGTTTACCAAGCATCTAGTTAAAGGGAATGTGACAGACTTCAAGAGAATCCTAGATCTCCTTGTTGGGCCACAAATCTTAATTGAGAGCTATGCCTTAGGAGGGTAACATAGATTATTTTCCTTGGAACTGTGATTTTACATTTGCTGAAGTTTATTTAATCTTTAACTGCCTGCTCAGCCTTGTAAGACCTTTCTGTTTTATAATAATAATTATTATTATTATTTTTAACTTTGGCCATTGTGTTTTCTATTTTTTAACATAAGTCATGTTTAATTTATGATTTATTATATTCTGTTAAGATATAATGAGATAATGATGGTGTTTAGCACAGAAATGTGATAGATGTCATTCAGTGTACCACATAAGGTTAATGTGCATCATCATTAGAGTTATAGATATGCAGTTCCAATGTATAATTTGAGTTACGTTGTGTATTTTGTGCCATAATCATGACATAAATCAGAGTATGTATATGAAAATGTATATATATATACACACACATATGTATAAGCACAAAAATATAAACTTGCAAAAACAATTTGAGACAATCCAAAAAGATATATCTCAAAGAAGCATTTCTTTCTTAGTTGAAACACTTTCTTAGCTTCCTGTTTTCAGGTAAATTCAAACTCTTTGGTGTGGTGGACAAAGCCTCCACCTCTCTGGCTCCTCCCACTGTTCCCTGCCTGCAGGTGCCCTTCCTTTGTCTTCTGTTTCTCACTTAACAGATTTTCACACTTGTCTACTTTGTCTGTTTTCAGTGCCCTGTGCCTCTTTTTTCTTTTTTTTTTTTTAATTTTTAATGCTAAAAAGTACAGAAAATAATATGACAACCATATGTAAACCCTCCGCCTAGTATTAGCAAACGTTGACATTTTATGCATTTTGCCTCTGTATTAAATAAACAAATTAGAACATCTCAGATAAAGCTTGTGTGTTTTTTTTTCCCTGCCTGGTTCCTTTGACATTCCTCTCTCCAGAGGCAACTGCCATGATGAATTTGTCCTGTAGTTTTTCATCTCAGCACTTTACTATGCAGACAATCTCATGGCCATTTGTAACTGTGTAGATTTTTCTGTACACTTTCTTTCCCAGATTTTAAAGAAAATGCTTTTATAGGCAATCCTTAGTGCTGCCCCCTGGGGGTTCTTTATTTTCTATGGTTTGTGGATTCTTTGTTTTGTTTTGCTTGTTTTTTTAACAAAGTCAATTGTTGCTTATTTTAAAAAAATAAAATTTCTAGAATTTCTGGTTTGGAGCTTCCTCAATGATTTTGTGACAGTCTTAGAAAATTTAAATTTACTTCTCTACTTTATTGAAAAGTTGGTTGACTTTTTCCTCTTTGGACCTCCTCTTGCCCCTACAAATACAGAGATTAATTATACATGATTTCTTTTCATAGAAGTCATATTATGTTTTTCTTAGCTTTTTAGTTTCAGCAATGAGACTCTTTCATTTATAATGTTCAGAATTTTTCTCAAGAATCTTTTAAAATTTCAATCCTTTACTTTAAAAATCTTGATACCAAAGTAATCCATGCTTGTAATACACAATGTGAAAAGTATCTTTAAAAAGTCATAAAACTGTATAGAAGTTGAAGAAAATACTCATAGGCCCTGAGAAATTGCTATTAATATTTAAGATGCTCATTTAAGAAAATCTGGGAAGTAGAAAAAAGACTACTTACCATACTAATATAATCACAGTTAATCTTTGCTTGACTATATTTCCTTCCAGTTTCTATTTTTTTACATAGTAATTTTTTTTGCAAGCAAGACATAAATGCAGTTGTATTATATGTTTATTCATATATAAACATTTAAAAATATTACATAACCCTATGTTTCCATTTTGGCAAGCATTTGCCCTCTACCCTTACTTTTTGTTTTTTTTCTGTTATATCACCATGTGTAACATCTCTGAACATAGAGCTTTTGCTATATTTAGAATAGAGTGAAATTATTGGGGCACGGTTATGGACACCTTAACGCTTTTAATACATATTGCCAACATGGTCATATGTGCATCTAAGTGTCTGAGTTTGGTTTTGTCTCATGCTTGCCAACAGATGGGTTTTTTAAATAATAAAAAAGGAAAAAAAAATCCTTGCTCATCCCCCAAAATAGGCATTAGTTCTTTATAGAAGTAAGTTCTTAAATCTTTTATTATCTTTTTTACTTAAATATTTTTCCAGGTATTTTTATTTTTATTAGTATACAGATATTTTTATTTTTATTTAATGTTACATGTGGATCTTTTCCGTGTGATTTTGTCTATGGCTTTTGAGATGAGAGAGCCTTCTTGCTTCCAAAGATTCAATAAATGTTTTAATTTATGTTCTTCCAGTTTTTTATGGTTTCATTTTTAAATATATTTGATGCTTTGGTCCAATTTGGATTTGTTGCAGGCTTAAGACAGATGCTACTAAGGCACCATTGTTCTGCCATACCTGGTTTAATCCAGTGGTAAATGCAGTCGGTGGTAGGTAGATGAATTCCAGGAAACATCTTGCATTTTGTACTTGACTCTTAGTAGGGGTGTTATTTAAATAAGGTTGATGGGTATTACTAAAATGTTGTACTACTCTTGGACTTCCCGTACCCATGCTGACCTTCTGTGGCTTGGTGGGAATCTGGCATTTGTTGCTGAAGGATGCATTGCCCTTGCTTTTTGAGTGTCCTGTAGCTAGTTCATGCTGGGTCTTTGGCGTTTCTCTTGGGCTTACAAGCTCTGCCTCCCAGCAACAATGTACACTCAGCGCTAGTCAGCAAGCCCATTTTGCTCAGGTCCTGGAAGGTCTAAAACACAAGGTCATTCCTTAGCAGGCAGAATCCTTTCCAATCACCTTTCCTCTGGGACCTGCTTACCTATCCCCTGCAGCTTGGCCAGCAGATGCCAGTTTGCCTGGCCTAGTCAGCCCATTCAGGCCAACTCTCTCTCCTTAGCTGGCTGAAAGCCTTTCTTTTCTCGCTCTGCAGCTCCAAAATAAATAAAAATGCTGTTTATAGCAACAACATTGTTTTTGTTTTAAAAGAATGAGACAAGTGGTTTAATAACTGAACAAGAATTGACTTTTCCAGTTTAAAGGTAGTGAGCACCCTATCACCCAGAGTGTTCAACAGAGATGGGAAAACATTTTAAGAAATATTGGCCAAGGGACTGATGAATTTCATGAGGGTGATCTGCTCAACCTTCTCACCCTAAGTTTCTGAAGTTAAATGAACATCTCATTTCACACCTCCTTTGTTTTTCTCAAAGGTTTCCTAATTGTGTAGCAGAGGCACAAAACAATTTTTTCCCCCGTGCATGACGTATTTATTTGTGTGTTTGCATCCTTTCAGATATCTCCTCATGGAAAGGTAAGGAATGTGATATATGTTTACATAAAGGACTTTATTTGCCAGAGCGTGATGTGAATGAGGTCATGACTGTAGGTTCAGTCCTCAGGCCAATTATGTTAAGTTCTAGTCAGTTTGGAAAAAATATAGGAAAAGTATGATTGGAAAATGGGTTTAGTTATCTGCCCTCGGTGGTTAGAAATATAAAGCTTACTTATCTAGTAAGTAAAACAAACAAACAAAAAGAGTAGTAAGCCCATACAGCTGAGATGGAACTAGGATATCTAACTGCAGACTTGTAGGTTTTCTGTGGTTGTATTGGTTGACAGTATGTGCATCTTTTAGGTAAATATAAGAATTGATTAGTCAATTGATTTTTTCAAAACAGCTTTATGGAGGTATAATTTATACAGCATAAAATTCATCCATTTTAAGTGTACAATCAGTAATTTTTAGTAAATTTAGAGTTACACAACCATTACCACAATTCAGTTTTAGAACATTTCCATCACCCTCAAAAAGATTCCTTGCACTTAGTTGGAGAAAATCTCTGCCCTCACCCCCAGACCTGGGCAACCACCAATATACTTTCTGTCTCTATAGATTTGCCTCTCATATAAATGAAATTTTATAATATGTATTGTTTTATATTTGGCTCTTTTTCACTAGGCATAATGTTATAGCATATATCAGTAGTTTGTTTCTTTTTATTGCTGAGTAATATTCCATTGTATAGATACACCGCATTTTGTTCATACATTCACCAGTTGGTGGACATTTGGATTGTTTTCAGTTTGGGGTTGTTATGAATAATGCTGCTATAAACATTCATGTGCTAATCTTTGTGTGGTCATATGTATTTCTTTCTCATGGATATATACCTAGGTATGGAATTGCTAGATTATATGTTAAGTTTATGTTTATCTTTTTAAGAAACTGTCAAATTATTTCCCAAAATAGCTGTTCCATTTTACATTTTCTTAAGCAATATTTGAGGGTTCTAGTTTCTCCATATCCTCACAATCACTTGTTACTGTCTTTTTCATTCTGGCCATTCTAGTGGGTGTGAAATGATATTTCATAGTTTTTGTTTTTATTTTCCTAATGACTAATGATGTTGAGCAGTGTTTCATGTGCTTATTCATATATCTTCTTTGGTAAATTGCCTATTAAAATCTTTTGTCAATTTTAAAAATTGGGTTGTTTATCTCCTTTTATTGAGTTGGAAGAATTCCTTGTAGTTTTTGATGTAAGCCCATTATCAGATATTGCAAATATTTTCTCCCAGTCTGTGAGTGTCTTTTTCATTTCTTAGTGGTACCTTTTGAAGTATAAAAATTTTTAATTTTGATGATGTTCAATTTATCAGTTTTTTTCTTTTATGAATTATGCTTTTGGTATTTTATCTAAGAACTCTTTGCCTAACCCAAGATCTTAAAATTTTTCCCATGTTTTCTTCCAGAAGTTGTGTAGTTTTAGCTCTTATATTTAAGTCTATGATCCATTTTGAATTAATTTTTGTGCATCATGTGAGGTAAGGGTCAGTTTCTTTTTTTGCGTATAGCTATCCATATCCAGTTTTCCTAGTACCATTTGTTGAAAAGACCATCTTTTCCTCATTGAATGTCCTTGGCACTTTTGCTGAAAATCAATTGGGCTTTATTGAAAAGGTTTATTTCTGGTCTTTCTATTTTGTTCCATTGATCTAATCTCTGTCCTTAAGCTAGTACAATGGTCTTCTGATTACTGTAGCATTGTAGTAAGTTTTGAAGTCTTCCAACTTTATTCTTTTGCCTAAATTCTTTTGGCTATTCTGGGTCCTTTGCATTTCCTTGTAAAATTTAACTTGAGCTTGTCAATTTCTGCAAAATATTCCCTTGGGATTTTGATAGAAATTGCCTTGAATCTACAGATCAATTTATGGAGAACTGTTGTGTTAACAATATTGATTTTTTCATTCCATGAATATAGACGGTCTCTCCACTTATTTTAAGATTTTTCGATTTCTCTCAACAATGTTGTGCAGTTTCTTTCTGAACTTGTTTATTGACTTTTTTTTAGATTCCTTAGGATTTTTTCTCTGTATAGGATTATATTGTCTGAGAAGAAAGATAGTTTTACTTCTTCTTTTTCAATCTGTGTGATTTTAATTTATTTTCTTTGGATCATTGCACTGGCTAGAATCCCAAATACAGCGTTCAATAGAATGACAAGAGCTGACATCCTTATCTTGTTCTTGATGTTAGAAAGCATTTATTATTTCACCATTATATATGATGTTAGCTGTAGGTTTTTCATAGATGCCCTTCAACGGGTTGAGGAAGTCCCCTTATATTTTGTTTTGAGTTTTACCATGAATGGACTTTGGATTTTGTGAGATGCTTTGTTCGCATCTGTTTAAATGATCATGTGGTTTTTATCTGTCATTCTGTTAATATGGTGTATTACATTAATTGAGTTTCAGATGGTAAACTGACCTTGCATTACTGAGATAAATCCCACTTGGTCATGGTGGGTAATTCTTTTTATATGTTGTTAGATTTGGTTGGATAGTTCTGTGTTGAAAGTTTTTGTGTCTCTGCTCATAGGGAATATTGGTCTGTAGTTTTCTTTTGATGTCTTTGTCTGGCTTTGGTATTAGGGTAATACTGGCTCATATAATAAGTTGAGAAATGAGTCAATTGATTTTTTTTCAACTGGTCTCGGGGAGAGAAGGATAGGGCAGAACAGCATTTCTTTAGGATGAAATTCCATTTAAAAATCATTTCTAATCTGGGGAATTGATACTTTATAAAATGCAATAAGAATGAATCACTGGCAAAAGTATGCAAAAATATACAAATACAAATCCCATTTATAAAATAGATTCAGTGTATATTAAAATACTCTATCAGATTAATACAAACATTTCTAAAGGATTATTCTTAATTTCTGTATTTACCTCATCACAGACTGGACATCAATAGTTCTCACAAATCTGTGAGCCAACTTTTAGCAGCACTGCTGTAGACCTCTGCTTCCCAACCTTTAACGTGCGTGCGTTGAAATCACCTGGGGATCCTGTTAAAAAGCAGATTCTAATTCAGCAGGTCTTGGGCAAGGCCTGAGGGTCTGCATTTCTATCAAGCTTCCAGGTGATGATGCTGCTATTCTGCAGCATTTTTGAATACCAAGGGTATGAAAAATAATGCACATAGTAAAATAAATGTGGTATTTTTTACAACCTTGTTATGAATTGCTTTGGGACATATTTTGGTTTTTCTAAGATTGTGGGGTTATTGCTCAACTGTCACAATTCTCTAGATATCAGTTGTTTTTCTTGGCCTCTGACCTTTCTGGGACTCCAACTGTTCTTCTATAAATCCAGGGGATTGAACTGAAAGATCTCTGAAGTCCCTTCCAGATCTCACAGTCTGTAATTTTAAGCATCCATGTCAAGGAAGAATTATGGCTGCATTTGCATTTTCTTTTTGTATAAACCTAATAAAATATGAACCCAAAGTTTTATGTTACAACAGTTCTTAACGTAATGTTAAAAAATAACAGTAAACATGCTTTACTAAATTTTGGATGATCCAGAAAGATTAGTATCAACATTCAAGGATTTTTCCATGTTGATCTCTTGAAGAAGAAGGGTGGGGGTCTTGTTTAAACTTATATTTGGAAATCCAATTAAAAAATAATTGACTTTCTTAAACTGTGGAGAGACAAGTAAAATAGGTGTTTATATTATGAAATTCAAGTTGACACAAAATAGCTGAAAGGCTTCACTTCCAGCCAAGTTGAAATGATCTCGTTTTCCTTTATATTTCATTTTATTTACTGAGATACTTGAAACTTTTCCCCCTGTTGCTTAAACTAAAAGCAAATGAAAAGGGTGGTAAATCAGTGGTAGAAATGTGTTGTTGAAACCTGCAGGGGCTGTATCCTCAGTCTTCAGCACATATTAGTGTGATTCTGCTGTTCTTACTTCAGATGATTACAGCAAACTCTGCAATGAAGGGTGGAGGCATTTGGTCAGCCTCCAAAGAAAGTGACTAATAATTGACCTAATGTACAGAGCACATGAATAACATATTCTTAGGGTAAGAAAAAAATTCTAGTTTACAGGGTGTGTAAGAGTTCATATTTCTTTTTCAATTCTTCCAAAAGATTTAAAATACTCAGCTGCTCTATTAAAAATTTAATTCCTCAGACTCAAATGCAAATCCTGTGGTAGATGCCACTATTAAATTCAATTTAAGAACAGATTCTTGCCCCAGGAATTTCTTAAAATTGTTTAGAATTTTGAAGAGAAATAGTATCAGTTTTGTTTCATTTAAGTTTGTAGTGCCGTCACTCTGTAAAACAAAGTTTTAGTTTTATATACAGTTGAGCAATTATTTCCCTTGGTACAGAGATTTGAAGTCTACAAAATATGTAAGAGTTTTTATTTGCTGAGATTAGTGGAAATTTTCTTTCACCTTTTTTGTTTATCACATTGAATATCATTTAAATAATATACTTACTGTATTTCTGTTATTCTTGGCTTTCTGCAAGATATTTTATTTGGTGGGTTTCCTTTTATTCATTTAATAATAATGGGGTCAGTTTGGCAGGCCTTTTTATTTTTAATTATATAACTCTTTATTGTGTTTCGTGCTAAGACACACTCATTAATGTTAGGACGGACATGGATCAAAATGTTTTCAGTGGTTCTTTCTGGGAAGTGGGATTAGAGTTGAATTTTATTTTCTGCTTTCTAATTTTTTTGTGTCTTCTGAATGTTCTAAAAGCCCATTTTTTTAAATTAGAAAAGACCACAAATATAAAATCATTAAAAACTGGGAATTTCTAGCTTTATTTCTCTCTAGAGAAAGGAAACTTTTCTTGTATCTATTTAACATATATGGTGCACCTATATGGTGCCTATATGGTGCCAAGTCCTTTGCTGGGTCTGGAGAGGTAGAGGCAGGTGAGAACCTGCCTGGAGCTCAGGCTCTGGTTCATCATCTGACCAAAGTACGGTCAGTGGGGAACAGTAAATGGTACCCCAAATAAATTATTACTATCTGTAAAATGGTAATAATTCCATGCCTCTCACCTGGGCTTTTAAAGAGGATTAATTGAGATTGTGTATGTAAAGTACTTGGTCTAATATTTGGTGTATAGGATACTTGTCATGATGACTGTGCTTTGCACATTCATGGTGATGGGGAACTCATTACTTCTAGTGGCAGCCCAGCCAGTTTGGATAGCTTGGGGAGAAAGTGAGACCACATACCCAGGTGAAATTTGTCTCTGAGGAGCCTCCCTCATTCTTACACTTGTTCTTCCATGTGGCATTCTTTTAAATACCAACTACTGGAAGTTTGACCTATTACCTTAATTCCTTCCAAGCCAAGTTTCTTTCAGGACTTTTCTCTGAGAACACATCTTTAGTTTTATCATGACAGACATTGAGAAGCTAGGTTTTATTTTGTTATAGTTATGCAACTGTAAATGTTTATTTTGTAGATATGTGAGAGCCACCTGGGTTTTTTGCTTTTTAAATAACTAAATTAGTTTTATATTATTAATAGAAAAAAGCATTTGAGAAGTCAAAGATGTAACTAGCAAAAAAAAAAAAAAAAATTCCCTGTATCATCTAAAGCAGTTCAGAAGAAGACATGGAGTCCAGAAACTTCAACTTAATTCCCTCCAAAGTGTCTTTTCTGTGACCTCACAACAAAGCACACATAAAACCTCATTGGCTTTGTATCACAGAAATGCTTCCCTGTCCCAGCAGATGATTCTAATAAGTTTGCTTTATTGATCTGGCTGCAAGGGGTGCTGTCCAACAAATAATCCTATACAATAAAAAGCCTTCTCGGGTGACCATGGAATGGTCAGGGTGGTGGTAGTGTCTGTGTGATGATGAGGATGACGGGTGAGGAAAGTTCAGCTAATCACAGGGTTATTGTTTCATGGTGAAGCAGCCACAGCGTCACTCTCGAGCTTTCTGCATGCCTGCCTCCCATACCAAACATTACAGCCTTCCCCTAAAACTCCCAGACCACCCACTGTAACAATATAGTATATAAAAGGATCCAGATGCTTGGAAAGGGAAAGGGTGAAGTGCAGAGCACGCGTGATACCTTCTCGTTGGCCCTTCTAGGTTTTGAGCACTGTTTTTACATAGTTGCCTCACTAGAGAGATCAGACTTCATCTCCAAGTCTTATTTTCAGAGCATTTTTTAAAAATAGATCAGGATTAAAATGCATCATGAAAATACGCATTTTAAGATTATACTTGATTCAGGGGTCTCTGTCTGTACAGTTCTGCACCTCTCTTCATTGTTCCCCACAGAACGTGGGGGGAAAACAATCCTCGTAGTATGTGCACACACATTGGGCTCTAAAGATAGAGAAGATTGGGGGAGGAGAGGAGAGAGTAGAGTATGAAATAAGAGTGATGACCACAAGGAACATGTGGAGCCTCCATTTGCAAAATGGCACAGGAGAGTTGGCTAAATACAGACAACTTATAGTATAAGGCCTAATTGCTTGGAAATTTTGAAAAATGCCTCATTTTATACATGTTTTGGAAATGAATATATATTTGGAACTTAGGCCACTTGGCAGCTTTGCAGTGGTTCAGCTGATGGAATATGTCTTTGAAACACTTTGTTCAAACAGATTTAATAGATGTGGCTCCCCGCGCCCCCCCTGCCCCCCCTCCCCCAGGCTGATTTACAAGACACAAACTTCTTCATATTAAACTCATTAATTAATTTATTTATCCTAACACCTTCATTTTCTCTCATCATCCTGTCTAATGTTGTTGCCTCAGTTTCTCTTTATCACATTACCATTTAAAAAAAAATTTAATGCCTGTAATCCTAGCACTTTGGGAGGGGCCGAGGCGGGAGGATTGCTTGAGGCTAGGAGTTCAAGACCACCTGGGCAACATAGCAAGATGCTGTTTCTAGAAAAAATAAGAAAAATCAGCTGGATGTGGTGGCACACATCTGTAGTCCCAGCTACTCAGGAGGCTGAGGTGAGAGGATCACTTGAGCCCAGGAGTCTGAGGCTGTTGTGAGCTATGATTGTGCCACTGTGCTCCAGCCTGGGTGACAGAGTGAGACCCTATCTCAAAGAAAAAAAATTTTTTTTTAATTATCAAAAATTATGTCTCTCTCTTTCTGTAGAAACTTAGCTTCAGAAAAGCAGAAGCTGGCTGCCTGTTTTCTAGTATACCTTCAGTACCTAAAATAGTACCTGGCAGACAGTAGGTACTCAATAAGTATTGGTGATAAAACTTGGTTCACCAAGGAGTTCTAGACAGGACTATGAGGAAAATATCTTCTTGGTTCATTCCTATGTTCATGAAAATGAAAATGAATTGGTTTTAAAAATGTGTCTGTTTCTAATGAATCCAAGACATGGTTTGGTTTAAAGGCACGCACATTGCCCCTTCCTGATGGCAAGAAACAAAATTTTCATGCCCATGCATGAAGGGCTATTCCATTTGGAGTCCTCTGATGTTGACTCAATTCCCCATTTGTAATACACAACCTGGCCACCGTTTGGCAAAAAGTAAATTTATTAAAGCAAAGAAAAACTGTAGGTTACTGTGTTTTCTGCTTTTTCAGAGTATGTAAAGTTTCCCCAAAGTAGATGCATCACAGTAACCTCTGGTGTCTTGGTGGCGCATTGTCCATCAAAATTGCTGAAGACATCGCCATATCACAGCACGGACCTGTAAAGGGGACCTTAGGGCCATCTGGCCCAGTCTCTGCTCTTTGGAAAGGATTCTATGGAGGTCCAGTGAACCGAAGTTACTAACCAGGAGTCACACAGCTGCTAGTTGGTGGGAATCCAGACCTGAATCCATTCTTCTAATTTCCAGTCTCATGTTTTCCAAAATTGGTCTACTGACCACTTACATCATTAGTGCCAGGGTCACTCAGTAAAAATGTGATTTCTGGTCCCTAGTGGAATCAGAATTATTGAGGGTTTAGTCCAGGAATTTGCATTTTAATAAGTTCCTTAGTGGTTCTTATGTACACCAAAATTTGGGCTAATACCAGGCAGCCTCAAGACCCCATTTCCAGGGAAAGCCATGTGCTAAGCAGTTCTTCTGGAATGCTTGCCCTGAAAAATGACCTGCTGAATACGTTGACTATATAAACCATTTAAAGATGAGAAAAAATATTACTCTAATTTAGGAGCTGAAACCTTTAATGAGTAGGAAAATTTTCATTTGAAGGTCGTTGATTTAGTGGATCAATTGGAAATTGTTGATAAAGTCTAAAAAGATAAATGTGATTCTTTAAAATTTTTAATTGAGTCTAATGGAGCCTAATATATTTAATCTAGTAATTTTCATGAAAACCTTTCTGGGTGAATGTTCAGGGTGCTAACAAAGTGGTTACCTGTTTGGTGGTAGGAATCGAGCAGAGGAGAGATTAGGGGAAAAGGAGACATTTCAGTGAATACTTTCTATGCTTCTTGATTTTTAAACCCTGTGAATGTATTGCCTATTCACAAATTTTAAAATAATATAAATGTTTAAATCATTGACAATTACTGTAGGGCCTTAGTAGGTGATTGCTCTGACTCTGCCCAGGCTAAGTGAACATGTGCCATGGAATCTAGATCTCCCTGTGGCAGGAGGTAATGGATACTTCTAAAGGTCAGAGTCAGGAAGGGAAAGACTGCAGATTCAGCTAGTTTTAAGGAAATCACTAATTAGCTTACAAAGATAAGTCATTGTGTTTTAGCACTTATACCCATGATCTTAAAACCCCTCCCAGATAGACCACTTATCTTTGGGGTTTTGAGTGACCTTGAGTAAATCACCCAACCCCCTTGAGACTTAGTTCTAGTCTGTAATAATAATGATGAAAGCTCACTGCTTTCCAATTTGCCAACTATTTCTGAACACATTATTTAGCCTTCACAGCAATGCTGGGGAGTGGGTAGTGTGGTATATCATCTCTATTGTTCAGAGGAGGAAATTATGGCCCAGAGAGGTTACATGGTTTCGAGAGGGTCACACAGGGGTGGGGCATCTAACTTCCAGTACTGGGCTTTCTCCACTGTGACTTGCAGGGGGCACAGATTAGGCAATTTCCAGGGCCCCTTCCAGTATTAAAGTGCTTGAGTATAAGAGCCTTTCAGGGCTCTGATAGCTTTGTTGAAGTCTTTGGGAGAAATCCAAAAGAAATTGATGCCATGGGTCCTCAACTTTAGGAGCTTGCAGTATAATTAGAGTATCAGAGAACATGCTTATATGAAGACAACCATACTTACAAATCCAATACATACCAAATTATGCAAATTATAAATATACTAGAAGATCTCACATCACATAGTACAAACTCTGCACCCTAACTACCAAGAGGGTGGGAATCCCAATTCTCAGGAAATAACATTTGATTCGCTCATCCTCTCTGTAAATAATAGCTACTGCTCTTTGAGCATCCACTGAGGTAAGCATTTGTATGTATTATCACATTTAATCCTTACCACAACCCTCTGAGGAAGGTATTATTATCCCAATTTTACAGATAAGGAAACTGAGTTTTAGAGATCCAGTGATCTGAAAAAGACTTGTAGGTGGCAGAGCCAGGTCACTAACCAGGATCCTTTCCTGGTTTTAGGTTTGTGAACTTGGCATCATGCCTGTCTCATCTCCATGTCTGAGAATACATGTAGCATGGTTTCGGGTAAGGGTATGTTGAAGAGAAAACTTAACCAACCTCCACCAATACCCAGTGCAAGCTTGGTTTCATACAGTGGCAATTGAAGTCACCTTTAGTGGGGCCATCAGTAAACAAGCCCGATGAATTCTGCCTTGTTGCCTCAGAACTCTGTTATGTGAGCCTGGCTTCTCCTGCGTAGCATCTGTTACCTCATTTCGCTTTCCACATATACTAAGTAGAAATAGACAAACTTAAGTCTTGCAGATAACAGATGACTGAAAGCAAATGATGGGCATGCTAAACAATTTGGCAGGCTTTGTCTCCAAAAAGAAGGATTTTTGTTGATAAAGTTCTTTCAGTCTGTCTCTTCAATATATTTTGTTCATTGTTTTGCTGCTGCTTAGATATGGCGACTTTTCTCTATCATCCTCGTCTTCTGATGGGCCATCTTTCTTTCAGCCTCTTCCCTGTTGCCAGAGTAAATCCATCCTGTGCTTGAATGCTGCAGAAACCTCTTGGCAGTTAGAAGTCTGAGCATTTACTTAGTCATTCTGGGAAGTGAGAGGAATTTACATCTCTTGCTTAGTTCACTTAGACACAAGCGAGGTACGTAGCTTGGCTGGGTTGGCAGAAGGTTTTGAGGATTGTAAAAACTGCTTTGCTCGGGACCCTGGCTCCTCGTAGAGGTCTGCCTGCTTGTCCTTGGTCTGTGTCCTCGGCAGGCCTTTTACTTGAGTCAGACTCCTCTAATGAGAGAGTTCTTGGGTTTCAGTCTGGGGGAACCCAGCCTCCACCCGCCAGACTTCCTGGAGAGCTCTCTGCTGATGCTGAAAGTGCCTGGAGCCTTGAGGATTGGATCGAGCTCCCTTTCTAAGGGGTCTCAAAATTCCTTAGACATAATATATTTGTGGCTACAATTTGTTAAGAAAGGAACCAGGCTGTTCCAGCCAATAAATTGTCAAACGAGCACATACCTAAGATAGAGAAAATGGTTTGCAGTACACAATGCTCTCACTCCCTTTTCTAGTGCTCTGCATTCAATATTTCCAGTGACTTTCAGTACTAGCTTATTTCTGAGCAGACCTCTGGTTTCTGCTCCTTGCATTTACCAAAACCCTTGGGGCACGTGTTGAGTGAGGGAATGCCTTTTTATTCACCTGCTGCCTAGTCTGAACTTACATAATCAGCACTTTGGTGGGAATCCAAAGAGCTCTGAAACAGCTTTCTTTGTGGGAAATCAGGTAAGTGGGATTTCTCTACAAGGATGTGTATGTGAATATATATGGAGTCCTCCATAACTCACTGAATAAGCTTTTACCAGAAATATAGTTACTCCCACATTGCTTCAAAGATCACCGTGGAATTATAAAAATGAGCTATCAGAAAAACAGACCTAGTCGTCTCATTCCACAGACTTTGCTTCTTTGAAAACACATTTGATATCCATTCCTACTAAATCTTCTCTGTGAATCTGAGCCCTCTGCTATTCATATATTTCTGTTTTTGTATTAGTATATATTGTAGCCAGATATTTTGCTAGTTTATATGACTTTTCTTTGCCTTTTCATAATTCTACTCAACTTCTTAGGTATAAACTTTCCAAAACTCGTTTTCAGTGTGCCAAAACAGCCTTTATTTTAGCAAAGTAACTATGCTTTGCTTGACTAGGCTATAAGATGACTAGATAATTTATGCTTCCCTTCACCACACTTGAGAGAGTACCTGTTTAGAAAGGGTTTTACATCCTGGCTTGGAATCAGTCTAGTAATTTAAACCTTCTCTCCTGGAATTACCAAGATATAAAGTTAAGCCTCATGCTAATAATGTTGAAGTTATTTGAAATGATGTTCAAAATGGTACCCATGTATTTATACTTCTTTATATCCTGAACTACCTTGTTTAGATAAACAGGGGGAAGATATTCTGGGATAGGACATGGTTGAAGGAAACAAAGGTGTGTGCAGAGAAATATATGAACTATATTGTAGGATCAAAGATTGAGCAGTTTATATGGAGCAAAGAGAATTCAAATATGCAGGTAGGAAATGGGATTGGATGGTTAGTTTGGCCTGGCTGAGAGGACTTGCGGTGCTAATTATTATTTATGCCCAACTTATTTAAGAGTTCTTTTTTATAGAAACCGTATTTGAATGGAGGTGGGCATGGGGGACTACTCTAACTTTTGCGTTAGCCACTACAGGAGAAGCCTAGTTATTCAGACCTCAAAGCCTGGCGAATTCGTCTCCTAGTGGTGGCTTAATTATGTTTTAGGCATAGTGCTTACGGTGAGTGTTAAGTTTTTATTTCTAAGTGAGAATCTTGGACATGCAGGCATATGAAGTGATAGCAAATTTCCTAGAGACCCTGCACAAACAGCTGCTCAGAGCAGCCCACCTTAGACAAGAGACTGTAGAGGAAAACCCAGTTATCTAGCACCTTCCCTTCAACCTTCACCTCATCATTTTCTCTTCCCTTCCCTAACCTGGACCCATCTTGCCTAGCCTTCTCAATGAATACTTGGCACGAACTTCATTCACTCAACTCTGTCGCTGACACACCCGTTGTACTGACGGAATCCTGGCTTGAATGGCGCTTGCTCAGCTGTGCTTTAGACAAACCCTTCTGGCTGACCTGGTTTAAACCTGGCTTTCTTGACGCCATCTCTGGTGCGTTCCAAGGTGAAAAAGGACTCTGCCGCCCCTTCCACTGCTCCTCTGGAGGGGAAACCAATCGCCACTTGGCACCGGCGTTTATCAGGCTTGCGTCCAAGGTAGTAACATGATTTAGTGAGAACAGCACTGGACTGGGAGACAGAAAACTCGAGTCCTAGTGCCGGCTGTGCTTTTCAGTGGCCGTGTGACCTTGGGCAGATCATTTCACTGCCCCAGCCTCAGTTTTTTCATCTGTAGAGAAAAGTGACCAGATGTTCTTTAAGGGCCTTTCTGATCCTAAAAGTCAAGGATTCACATAAGAGTCACACAATCTTGAATGAACAGAGATCTTGGTTCTAAGTGCTTTTCATGCCGCGTATTGCACTGCATCTTTCTACAAAGCACAGGCCCTCTCTCTGTCGTTTTATAGTGTGCACTCAACTCACCTCTTACTCTTGGGCTTAGGGACCTCAAAGCCCTTCCTTCACCCGCACAGTACGCTACAAGAAGGGCCTCCTAAAAAAAAAAAATCTGTACATTGGGCAGGTGATTCTGCTTATTAATTTGTCTGTCTTGGATGTTTTACATTACCTTAAGAAGCTTTTTCTTTAATTACATCACTTTGTCATCAGCACCTTTCTGGGTGATGCTTTCGAAAATATCACTGATAAAAAACTATGTGCTTGGGACAGTTCTAGGTATTTTATATATGGTATTTCACCTAAACCTTAGCAAACTTAAATGGTCTACACTTAACGAATGTGGGCACCATGCTCATGAATGGGTGGGGTTGGAATTCAGATCAGACTCCTTTGTGTCTGCAGCCCAAACGCAAGTGTGGCACTATCTTCACTATCACAAGTAGCATAAGAATACCTGGTGTTTTGTGCAGGACATCTCAAGGGACCTTTTTTGTTAAGGTCTCAAAGAAAATGATTTCTAACTGCATTTCAGATGCTTGGAATTTATGCTGTGCCAAGCACTTTTCCACTTAATTTTAAATCCTTGGGTATTTCAAGGGGAATTTAACCCATATGGTTCTGATTCGCTTGTACTTAACTCAACAAAGAGGATTGTTTTGTAAACTTTAGAGTCTTCTTATGAGCACTTTCAAACTCATATTTGGCTGGCATTGGCAGGATTTCGAATCTGCCATAGTTGAAGCTTGATGTTAAATCCTTCTTTCCAACCACTATTTTGTGGTGGTTTCATCCTGTGAGTGGATGGAAATTGAAGATGAATCATAAAGGCTCTTCCAAAACTGCACCAGGATTCCGATGGTATAAAAAGAGAGCCACTAACCTGGAGTTTGTTGCACTCACCTACAGCCTTAACCCATTAAGTGGTTGAATTGTGCATGGATATGATCTATAAGGGTAAAAAATTAACATCATAGATGTTGCATTTTCCCCTGGATGGTATAGAGAAAAACTGTCTTTGAGATAAAAGGTATTTGTGGAGGTTAGGTATATTACTCCTTATGAAAAGCCTTTAGCATAGATTTCTATTTGGGAGACATTAGGGTTATATAGCTAGTGGAAAGTTTCTTTCCGAGACCCCTATTAGAAGTGTGGAAGGCCTGTTTATTATCTTTGCATTTAGATGAGTTGGGTACATTCAGTTCTGATAACCTGCTGAGTTGGAGAATTAATTAACTTGTCTAATTAACTTCACATGAGCTCATCTAAGGAATGTGCATAATTGTTGGTAGTTGTGCATGGCCCAAAGGAAAACAAGAACAATTTTTATACCTGGTTAACAGTTTGGTTCAAGAAACATATATTGAAGTGTCTTCTGTTCCCAGCAGTTAAGGATAGAGGATAAAAGTTCAAAGATAAACAAAAAACCGTCTCTCCTCCTAGGGAATCTACCATTCAGTAGGCTGTAACCTGGGTGCTTCTCTCTGTTGCCACAAGGCCAAATGGCATGACTGCCAAATAGGCAATGCACAGGCAATACACCATGGGAGCTCTGAAGACGAATATTCATTTTGATTGATGAAGTGGGACAGAGTTTTCCCAAAATGCAGTGTTTAAGTTTGGTCTTGAAGGATGAAAAGGCTTTTGAAGGGATGAGGGGTGGTGGGTAAGGCAACCAGACATGTTCTTGAGTAATACAGACAATGCCAAACAGTCTTCCCAGATTTCTGCTGTGTGTAGACATGAGGTGGGGTGAGCCTGCAGAGGTGGATCAGAGCTCTAGAAGCTCATGCTGGGCTAAAGGGGGTTGTGCATGCTCCTCAATAATGAGCAGCTGGGATTAACATGACAGACTTTAACTGAGCACAGACTTTCAGTGCTGGGACCGTTTAGTCTTGGATCGAGCAGGCAACACAGGAAAGGGACAAAGAAGGGAACAAGATGTGAAGGAACAGTGTGAAACTTACACATCATCATTGTGTGCCATGTTTAAGTAGGACACACTACATAACACCTTAATATGACCTTATATTTGAATAATGCACAAACAAAAGCTTATTCTATCTGATGTTGAAGAAACCAATCTAATAATGCATGTTAGGTAAAAAAGATTTCTTCTATTTACAGTATCATTTTCCTAGATACAATGGTACAATCAGACACGAAATTACATATTTTATATACTATACTTCTTATAATTCTTGCACACATTATTATTATGGTATACTATTATCTCTATTATCAAGGAAACTGAAGATCAGAGAGTAATTTGTCCACAGTCACAGAGATATATGAGGCGCTTCCATCCCGGTCTGCAGATACAATGTGTATGTAGCTTACCTTTTCTACTTATAACACTCTTTCCATGCAATATATGACACATTTAAAGAATATATGCCATATATATATGTTAGTTACAAATCAAATAAAAAATGCATACCACCCAACTGAAGCACTAGAACATGACCAATACCTATTTGGGCTTCCCAGTCCCATCTCCTGCTTCCTCCCAGAGAGGTAACCTCTGTTGTAGATTTTAATACATGTATTTTTTTAGCTGACACCGAAGTTGCTTCTGTGTTATTGTGGTTTAGGGTGAATATATTTATGAAAACAAAATTGGCCAATTTACATTTCATGCAAACAACGCTCCAACACTGCACTGAGGGTTTAAATATGGCTTCAGATTTAGAAGTATGAGAAAGAGGACCCTGAAGTTGATACAAACCCATTGCTTTCATCTTGAGGGCTGTGATTTAATCCTGGGGTGCAGGAACGTAAGAAATGAGACCAAGGAGGAGGCATGAAGTAACAGACAGGGCCTGATGCAAGATTTGAGAGATCTACATTCTAATTCCATCTGCCTCTGATTTGTTTTGTGACACTGAGAAAATTGCTTCACGTCCCTCTGTTTTAATTTTCCCTTGTATAAATTGTACAATCTCTGTGAGAAAGGCAAAATAGTGGGGAAATCACAGGTTTTAGAATCAGAAACACCAAAATTTGAGTTTTCATTCTGCCACTTTTTGTATAACCTTGGACAAGTTTCTTAATTTTACTCTGAGCCTCGGTTTCCTCTTTTCTAAAATAGGGTGAAAGTCTCCCTCAGAGAATTGTTGGGAGAATTACATGTAACAGCATGTAAAAGTAGCCAGCACCATGCTCCATAAATGTTCATTTTCTTTTTCTATAAGTCTTTTCAATTCTAAAATGAGAGATTCCAATGCTCATCTTATACGTAAATGTTTGAAGCACAACCAGCTCATAATCATGGAATTTCCTGTATTAAAGAGCTCAACATTTCTCTCAAATCAGACTTGTCATCAGAAGACTTCCAAGGTCTGGATGAATCTTTTTAAATTAACAACAACATCTGGAATTTAAAAAAAAAATGCTTCCTCTCACACTCACAGTGAAGAGAAGGGAGTGAAAAGTATGATATGAGTTCATTTACCACCCTTTCCCCCATCTTTGAGCCAAAACAATAGATTATAAAGCTGAGACTTTGTTTTTATTGTTTTGTTAGCCATCTGTGTTTACACAAAGTATCAGTGCTGTTGCCCTGTTTAAGATTCAACAGTTCCTCATGCTGCTGTTAATGCAGTAATTACCTTCCAGTGCCCTTCCACTGTCGCCTGCCCAGAACCCTCCTGGGCATTCATGTAGTTCTGTGTTTTCTTCTCAATCCATTGTTATTGACATGTAGTTTGAAATTGGCCACTGTTTGGGAATAGCTCCAGAATTCCATTATTTCCATATGTTTGCTGTATCTGTTTATATTTTTATGATTGTTATGGTAACATCAAATATATAACGTTTGGGAACCTAGGGGAGAGGATAGTGGTCTTTATTTTCAATTGAGGGTAGTATGTGGGACAGATCACATTCAAAATATCTCAACTGTTTAGGAAATAGAATAGAGAAGCAGGGTCATCTAACAGAGGTATTAGTGAGTTTATTTTAAAAAGTAGAATGTCTTTTACAAACGAGAGCTGGCAGTAATTTTTATGACATAATGATGCACATGACCATTTTTATGTTGATTTAATTTGAAAAATGTGTGTACATCAAAGAGCAGTGCATTAAGGCAGGTTATCAGAGTCATGTCCCAACATGAGATACCTTACCAGGTTGTGAGGAAGGAAAATTAGGTTGATTTTCAGAATACTAGTTTTTGAAGGAATATCTGGAATTCTCATTTGCATTTGGCTAAAATTTGTTTATGTACTTGACCTACTTTGCTCAATGTTTTTGCTCTCAATTTTTGAAATACATGATACATAAAAATTCCATAAATGGAATATCCTACTCTTGAATCATTCACTCATATATATGTCAAACGACAATAAAATCTATGCACTTGGTCTCTCAGAAATGAGTTTAGATTCAAATAATAGAAAACCCAACCACAGTGGCTTAAACAAATAGGGGTTAATTTTTCTTATGTCAGAAATAAATCTGGAGGTATATGGTAGTTGATGATGTGAACAGAAGTTCTGTGAAGAGGAAAAGACATTATTTTAGTGAACAGTTTGCAAACCAGGGGGACACAGCCTTCCATGTAAAATGAAGGCCTCTTTCAGAGAACAAAGAGGAGGTTCTGGTTTTCTAGCAGAAGTTCTGGCCCAGGTTCCCAGTCGGGTCCACTTATGAGCTGGAAGGACAGAAACTCGCTTAGTTCTTATTGGCCGGTACAGCTGAGTTCTGATTGGTCAATGTAGCTTAGCCCTGATTGGTTAATGTAGCTGAGCCCTGATTGGCTGAGGTAGGTGAGCTCTGATTGGTTGGTTCAGGTGAGCTCTGGAGTCCCAAAGTTGAACAGAGGTGTGGGTTTTCTGGAAACTCAGAGTACATGTGTGACCTCTAGTCAGCAAGTGGCCACTTGGCTCTATTTTAAATTTAGACCCAGTTAGCTACTCAGGATCCATCTTGGAGGATTGGCTCTTTCAGGCTCACATTTGTTCACAATGGTGACTCAGCTGCTCAAAAATTTCATCAAGGACTGAAGTTCTTCTTTCTGCTTTACCGTCCTCAGCGCATGGACTTTCATCCTCAGGATTCCAAGTTGGCTCATGTACTTTTAGATATCACATCTTTCTAGAAAGATGAAAGGAGTAAAGGGCAAGGGGATGATCCAGATGACTGTTTCTCATTTTTTCAGGGAATAAAAAACTTTCCTGGACTCCACCCTGTAGATCTCCACTTAGGTCTTATTGGCCAGACATGGACATGTGTCCACTCCAAGCTGAAGGTGGCTAGGGAGAAAGGGTTGGTAGAGGGGTAGATCAGCTGTCCCCTGTGTCTTTCAACTTGCTCAGAGCAAAGTCTTCATAAATCCAGGCTTGGACTTGAGTGGCATATCACCTTTATCTTTGCTCTATTTTGCAAATCCCAACTATTGTTTACAAGAGAGGGCCAAGCAAGAGAGAAGAGACAACTGAGAACAAATCTGTTAGCCCTGTAGAACAGATTAAAAGGTGTGTGTCCTGCAGATTGTGGGTCAGTGATATCATCTGTTTTTAAGAATAGCAGAATATTGGTTATCTGTAGCCATGATAGGTGTGGGAGGAGGGGAAAACCAGAAGAACTAGGGACTAGTAGGTATTTTGTACACATGGTTTCATTTACTACTCATGCAACCCCAGGAAGCAGAGAAAACTGACTCAAAGGGTAACTTTGCTCACTGCCACATTGATAATCAGCATGCCAGAATTCAAATCAAGCATGAGTGATAGATTCATGGAATTATAAGTAGTTAATTATGCCTTGAGCAAAGGGAATGATAGTTCAAAAGATTAGGGATTTAGAGTAACTTAAGGATGTGTCATTTTTCATCCTCATTCATTCATTCATTCATGAGTACTTGAGTGTTTATTATAGGCACTGACGAAATTCTAGGCCCTGTAGATACAAAGTTTAGAGAGACAAAATATTTATCTTTAAAGTTCACAATCTGATGAAAGACAATCCTATGAATCAGTGATTACCATGAAGTTTAATTAGTGCCACAGAGGAGGGAACAAGAAAGTAGTCAGGGAACACTTCCAGGGGGAGGAATTTGCTGGAAAAATAGGGGGTAAGGGGAGGAAAGCATTCCAGACAGAGGGGATAACATTTGCAAAGACATGGATAGGAACCAGTGCCATGAGTTGAGGAACTACAGTTCACTCAGTGTCAATGGAGAAAGATGGCACTTAGGGAAGAGGCCAGAGAGGAAGCCGTGTAGGGAGCATTTCACAGAGTGTCTTAGGGTCTAACACAAGTGACGGTGAGAGGAGATGGGGGTCTACACTAAAGCAGTGACAGTTGGGTCCAGAGGAGGGACAGAGAAAGAAGCTGTTGAGGTGGTAAATTTTACAGTGTTATGGGTGATTAAGTGTGGGACGTGAGGGATATTCTGTGCCCCCCACCACATTTGTGTGACTTGGGCTGTGGTGATGTCTTTCACCAAAATAAGAAGTGCAGGAGGAGCAAGTATGATGGCAAAACAAACTCCTGTCAGACACGTCTTTCTACACACTCTGCCCTTTCTGAACGATGGATGGAAACATCCTTCTCTTCCTTGCCTGGCTGATATCCTCCCACCTCAGGCCAGCTAAAAAGCCACCAGGCCATCTGGATGGTCCATGCCTGGGCCACTTAAAATCTAACCAAGAGGTGGAACATCTAACTCAAGACATACGGTAAATCGGTTGCTAAGCCGGGACCGTCATGCAGGCCTCCTCACTTCTAGGCCTACTGACTTTCAATTCTACCCCTGCACTATATTCTGCCTAAATTGGCCAGGTAAAATCTGCAATAAATGCCTGCTACCAGTTAGGAAAAATGAGCTAGAACTTTGTGTGTTACTAAGAATTAGCTATTGATTTATAGATGACAGTGATAACTTTCATGCAAATTTATCCTTTTCTCTGTGGATTCCTCTGGAATTACAGGGAAAGCTGGAGTGTTTTTGTTTGTGCTTGTGTTACTAACTGGGAGAGTTTTGGGGGTTTTTTATGTGTTTTTTACTTTTTTTGAGAATGAAAAAACCTATAAAACTCTATCTCATAAATTTGGATAAGTTACCTAAGTAGCACCACATTCTTATTAATTATTTCTTGTTAAATAGTACAAAGGTTTATTACCTTTTTTAAAGCCATGAACCCCTTTAAGAATATGATGAAACTGTGGCCTCTCTTCTTCCAAAAGGGTACAAATGCACACACTGGACTGGGTCAAATTCTGTTGGTTGCAGGTAATGGAACTAGCTTAAGCAGAAAGGGGAATTTGTTACAAGGAACCTGAGATGTCCCAGGTTACAAGGAACCCAAGGGCAGGCAGTGCAGCAAGGCTCTATCAAGGGCTGGAAGCAGAAACCAAGTGGTTTCTAAGGGTCTCTCTGGAGCCACTTACTCTCCGCCGCAGACCTGTTCCTTCTCCGTGCAGGTGGACTGCTCTCTGCGTCTCCACATACATGCTGCCCGCATCACCTGAGGTCCAGCCAGCTGCAGAGGGGAAGACCAGTGCTCCTCAATCCCAGTTCTGAATTTCTGGAAGAGAACATGTGATTGCTAACTTAACTGTGTTCAGATCTGTCAAACTTGTACATGTGATTTATGTGTAATTTCAGGGCACCTTTGGACCTTGTCCCAACTGTGGTCTTCAAGTGAAGAACCCCTGACTAGAGAAATTTTAATGCTGATAGACCAGCCGCATTACCTTTCAGCCATAAAACTACTGCAGAAAATTGAAAATACATTTGAATAGAGGGTATTTGTACAAGCATAGATCCTGAGAACACTTGCTCTGTGCAGGAGTTGTGAATTTTGAATATCAGTAGTCAAATCCCAGGATGGTGAATATGATGTATATTAAATTATAACACTTTCCAAGGTCATTGATATTATATTCCTAACTTTTACCCTTAAAGGTTTGGAAAATTCCATTTTAATTATTGTTAACATGCTTCGTAAATAGCCAAGGGAATACAATGTAGACCTGTTAATACATCCAGAGAGCTAAAATCTGGCTCAAGTTGTTTTTTCTTCCACAGTTGGAGAAAATTGTGGTGTTTGGCTTGCCTCTTGGGGCATTTTAAACCACTTTTAATGCTGTCTCTTATTATTTTCTAACCATATACACTTTCCGCACATATCTAACTAGCTGCTTTAGATGAAACCCCAATGTCTGGCCAAACTGATGTAAATTTCTAGTAAGTGGTAAGAGGGAACAGAGTAACATAGTGCCCTGACAGTGATCAGACAGTACACAATTTAATAGTTGTAGACCTTGTAGTTTCACGAGCAACTTTAATTTCTTTTCTAGTTCTATAGAATGGAAGCTTCTGAGCCATACGCCATTCTCCCACTGGCTCCACTAGCAAAACTCAGCAAAAACTAGACTGGTCTATCTGCCTATAGTATTAACATTTAGCTTATCACATCATTTACCTGGGATGTCTGGGACATAATTATTAATTCCAAAGAGCAGGATGCATATTTGTGTAATTGCTATTCTATTCTGTAAAACAGTTGTCACTCACAAGGCATGTCAGTGGTCAAGAACATCCAATCAGTAAGTCTTTAGTGAAACGACCAGGAGGCCACCATGACTGTCCCTTTAGTGACATGTCCTCAGTCCAGGTAGATCTTAAAAATGAATGATCATAAAATAACAACAGAAACCCAGTTCTGGGGTTTCAATACCTTTAGTCTTAGTTTCTCAGAAAATCAATCATCTGTCATATTTTGATATCTGAGCATTTACTAATTTTTGTCAGGAATCTCCTTTTGTTGACTAATTAAACCCACACCATCGGGTTTTGGTGCCACTGCCTCTCCCATGCCCTCAGCTTTCATGCCTGTCTTTTGCACGCTTCCCTCACATGTTCTGAGTAATGCTTGTACTTTCTTCCAACTTGCCTTTCTTCAGTTGAGTTCCGTGCCAGACTCGGAGCTGAAAACGGCTTCAGGAATTTTTCATTCATCAGACATTTTCTTCCAAAGAAAAGTTCTGAGAATAGGAGGGCCACCTTGAGAACTACTTGATAGTATGTTAGCACACTTTAGCGGTGAGTGTGTGTGTGTGTGTGTGTGTGTGTGTGTGTGTGTGTGTGTGTAAGAGAGAGAGAGAGAGAGAGAGGATATATGAACAGCCTATGTACCGAATACCCATCAGCAAATGCGTATTTGGTAAAAAGCCAATTCTAGAAATAACACTTGCCAACTGATGTATCAAAACTATCTCACTGCCATTTATCTGTTTTGATATCATAGAAAGTCCATACTTATATGAGGCATTTCTCAGTTGTGGTTAATAATGGCTGAACTTTTGTCCTTGCTTTAAGTTTTCCACCAGATCTCCCAGAATTGATGCTATCAATTTATGGAATGTGGTGTGTCTCTATTTCCTGTAGCATGAACTCAGGGTTGGCAGCGAGAGGACTAGTGGTCTTGGATTCCCATGCCCTGTCATTTACGGAGGCAGCAGTGGAGCTCCTCTGGAGGAAATCCCACGCACCACACCAGGTTTCCATCACATAGTGTTGGCCCAAGCCATGTGTACTTAACACTCAGGTTTCTGTGAGAATTGGCCGAATGTATTTGAAGTAAGAATCTCAACTATAATGTTTATATATAAATATCTGAATATGATACGAGTAAATGCTTGCTCACAAAGAAGAAGGGGTGGAAAAGAAATTTAGTGAAAAAGTCAAAATATACAGGTCAAGATATAATTACATTATACACAGGTTTTGGTTTTATTTGTTTTGATAGTGTAAAAGATTTACAGAGAATACTGAGAACTTGTCCTATAACTATGTAGCTTAGTGAAAACGTGAAGAACTTTTATGCTGGTTATTAGTAGGTAGAGCCTAGTCTTCCCTCAGTTTCCCCATTTTGGTAAATGACTGGCCGTATGTCCAGCGACGGAAGCCGGCTGGAAACCCAGGAGCTGTCCTGCCTCTTCGGTTTCCCTCCCTCCTCCACCTGATCCATCCCCAGGTGTGATGGGTTCTGCCACCCAAGGACAAACCCTACCTGCCCGTTTCCTCCCCCTTTCTACAGCCACCACCGTTGCTAAGCCACCACTGACTTTTACCTCAAATCCTTCAGTAGCCTCCCCGAAAGCCTTCTCGTTTCCACACTTGAGCCCTTAAAGGAGCACTGTTTAAAAATAACACATTGTGTTTCCAGTGGCTTCTTGCTGAATGTAGAGCCGGGTCTAAACTTCTCACGATGGCCTGGGATGTACTGTATAATCCAGTCCCTGCCTGAGGATCCAGCCTTGTGGCGTGCCCCTTCCCCTTTGCTGTCAAAGCTCTGGTCACAGTGGCCTTCTCTTATTCACAGAGAAGCCAGGCTGTCTCCCAGCTCAGAGCCACTGTCCTTGCTGTTCCCTGGACTTGGGAAGTACTCAACTACATTTTGCACAGCTGGCTTGTTCTCATCCTTTAGGCCTCTGTTCAAATATCACTTCCCCAAAGAAGTCTCCCCTGATAACCTTTACCAAGGTGGGTATCTACAATTACTTTATCACAGCAGCATGCTTATTGCATTTTTAGACTAAATTACAACTTGAAATGTAAAATTATTTTTAATTCATGTACCTGTTTATTGACTGCCTCTCCCACCAGATCATAAACTCTGTACGAACAGGAACGTTATGCTGTTCTACTCACTGATACAGCATAGTAGCTCAATGAATATTTGTTGGATGAATAAGGAAACCCTTGATTGCAATTGTAAAGTTTATTCCATGAACCTGAGCATTGAAGTGCAAATACTTAATTTTATTTTATGCGGTGGGATTTTTTTTATTGTGCATAAAAATTTAACCATTTTAACCATTTTTATGTGAATGGTTCCGTGACATTAAGTACATTCACGTTGCTGTACACTCATCACCCCCATCCATCTTTGGCGCTTTTACCATCTTCCCGAACTGAGACTCCCCATTGCCGCCTCCACGCACCCCCATCCTCTGGCAACCACCATTCTACTGCTGTTTTCATGAATCTGACTGCTCTGAGTACCTCATATTAGTGGGATCTGCAGTGGGATATTTTTGATCAATTTATTTTTATCGCCCCTTTACTAACATAGGCCTTTACCCTCTATGTACACAGTATTCAATATTGATATTGGCCTGCTTCGGAAAATTTCATTTATAATAATAATTTAATGATAAAGCATTTTATTAGGATACTTAATAAATTTAATTCACCTTTTGTAGAACTTATATTTGGAAAATAAACAGGATTACAAGGCACTTTTATGAAATACAGGTTGATCAAAGAATATGTTGGCCCTGGCAATTTTTATATTTAATGTGATTGATCATAGGGCCCTTTCCTCTTAGGCTATTAATCTTGCTTTTGGATTGTAGGGAATGTTTTATGCTCAGTGGCTTTGAAGAAAATATAAAAGAACAAATAAATTGTTATATAATATTATTGTTTTTGTCTTGCTGTTTAAAAGCTGATGCTCTGTGGTGAGACTGCTGTTTGGTTCAGCGTGGCACTTCATACAATTTTAAAAGGGAATAATTCAGAGCCAACTGAGTTCTTTAAAGTGGAATGTGCAGACCATTAAAAATGAAGGTATTCTCTATGATTTTATTATCTTGCTGGTAAACATGTCACCCAAATCAGGATTTGACTTCTTCCCATTCCCTGACTCATTTTTTTTTTTTTCCTAGTTAAAGCAGTTTAGAGATAACTTTGAGGGGAAGATGGAAGTCAGTAATGACTCGTAGGGTTCACAGTGAAGGAATGAATAATGTCAGGTGAATGATTATTTCAAAATGAGATATTCTCTTACCCTGAACAAGATTTCTTACTGTTTTCTTCATCATGGACCAGAATAAAATGTGGTAACAATTTTCTGTAGTTGAATTCTGCCACACATAATTGTGTCCCACAGAACTACAGCCCGGGTTTTGGTGAATTGCTTAGTCTGCATGTTAGATTAAAAGGTGTACAACAAATCACCTTGTTTCTGCAGTTTGAATGATATTTATGTTGAAGTTCATGTTAATGCTTTTATGAATTAAAGAAATTAGCAATCAAGGAAAATATTAACATAGAAATAGTTTTGTGCTTATTCCTTGCTTTATTTCTAAAGTGCTTTTTAAAAACATTTAGTTACAATTAAGCCATATCTCAGATGCAGTTGCTTAAAAATAAACATTTTGCATAATGCAGTTTAGTAAATTTTGCCAAAAGGTCATATTTTAAAGATAACGTTGCACAGAGCATGTTAAATAGGTAATCTTGTATGCAGTATTTTATACAAATGCATGGATTGGAAAGTATATTTGAAACTTATTGTGTCTTTAAAATAAAAAACCACCTAGTTTGAATAAAATGGTAGAGGCAACATTGCATAGTTAAAATAGCCCTGCAAGGAATCACTGCCCCCATGAATTTTTATTATGAAAATTTTCAAACTTACATTAAAGTTGAAAGAATAATATAAAGTATGTACATATATACCTTCCATTTTTATTAACATTTTCCTACTTTTACATACATAATAGCCCTCCATGTATGTATATATGTATATGTGTGTATATGTAATATATATTAAAATATATATATATAAAGTATGTATTAAAATATATATTTTTGTCTGTTTTGCTGAATCATTTGAAAATTAAGTTGCATACATCATGACACTGCACCTCTAAGCAATAAGGACATTCTCGTATATAAGCACAATACCATTATCACATTTAAGAAAACAACAGTTCCACAATATCATATAATATCTGGTCCATATAAGATTTCCCAAATTATCTCTTTTTTAATTTCAAAATATTAAGGGGATACAAATGTTTTAGCTTACATGGATCATTTTTGTAATGCTTGAGTCCTGGCTATAGGTGTTCCCACCACCCAAGTAGTGTTCATTGTACCTGTCAGGTCAATTTATTCCCCTTTTCTCCTCCCCACTCCCGCCTGGTTGCTTTCACTGAGTTTTACTTCCCTCTGTGCACTTGTGTGCTCATCAGTTATGTATAATTTAATAGTGAGTACATGTGGTGTTTTTCCATTCTTGAGATACATCACTTAGGAGAATGGTCTCTGGTTCCATCCAGATTGTTGTAAAAGGTATTAATTCATCTTTTTTATGGCTGAGTAGTATTCTAGGGTGTACATATACCACATTTTATGAATCCATTCATGAATTGATGGGCACTTGGATTGATTCCACATCTTTGTAATTGTGAATTGTGCTGCAATAAACGAGTGATCCAGCAATTCCACTGCTGGGTATCTACCCAAAGGAAGTCATTTTATCAAAAAGACACCAAATCGTCTCTTTTAAAAACAATATCCAGGATGGAAGTGGTGGCTCATGCCTGTAATCCCAGCACTTCAGGAGGCCAAAGCAGGAGGACTGCTTGAGGCCAGGAGTTCAAGACCAGCCTGAGCAAGACTGAGACCTTGTCTCTATAAAAAATAGAAAAATTAGCTGGGCATGGTGGTGAATGCCTGTAGTCCTGTAGTCCCAGCTACTCAGGAGGCTGAGGCAGGAGGATCTCTTGAGCCCAGGGTTTGAGTTTGCAATGAGCTATGATGATGCCACTGCACTCTAGCCCAGGCAACAGAGTGAGACCGTGTCTCAAAACAAAACAAAACAAAATAAAATAAAAAACCCAATATAATAATATCCAGTCAGGTTTTGGTTATTATGGTTTTTAATCTAGAATAATCACTCTACCATTTTTGAGGGGCAGAGGGTCATTTACTTTTGGAAAAATTCAGAATAATTGCCTTAGAAAACATTAGATATTCTGGGTTTTCTGATTGTTTCTTTGTGGTATTATTTACCTTGTTATTCTATCCCTGTATTCCTTTTCAGCTGGAAGTTAAGTTTGGAAGCTTGATTAGATTCTGCTTTGACAATTTTGGCAAGAAACTTCATAGATAGTGTTTAGTACTTTGTATTTCATCAAATCAGGAGTCTTGGAAGGATTTCGAAGTGGTCTATTCCACTGCAATTCTGGAAGAAATTAAATTAACTTTCCGTGTTACTGATGCTAAGTTTGGTCTTTTATTTGGGCCCCAACTAGAGAATCCTCCTGAAATTGCACTCAGGTACAAGCTGCAGCACTGGGCAGGGGGCTGGACATGGGATTTCATGATAGTGGCATAAGGTCATATATCTCAATGTACTTTGTAACACTAGAAGGAGAGAGCCTGGAAATGGGAATTCAGTTACCTGTTATGACGTGCAGTAGTGGATGATCAGCTTTCTTAAATTTTGACTTTGTTGTTTGGTTTGGTGAGTTTGTACTTGTAATTACTACAGAACATAATAAAGTGCCTCATAATCAGTGCAACTCTGTGGAAGTGAATACTATTTTTCCATGATTAAAATATCAGTCCTAGTTGAGAGATACTAGGTTATGTGGCACAGCAGTGCTCCCAGTGTATGAGCTAGCTTATGTTTTTAAGGACAGACTTTCAGATATGCAGTTAGGTATCTTGCAGACATCTTCAGTTAATCATGGAACATAAGTACTCAATAAAGAGAAATAGAGAGAGAGAGAGACAGAGACAGAGACAGAGACATACAACTCAGAGCTCTAGAAGGCAAAATCACCTTGAGGAGCTTTTGCAAAATATGAATGTCTGGGCCCCATACCACCCTTACTGAATCAGATTCCATGGGCAGGCCTGGGAGAGGGCAGAGGGAGGGCTCAGACATCAGCATTTTGCAAAAGTTCCCGAAGTGATTCTGTTATGTCCTAAGGTTAAAATGATTGGAGTAAGAAGTAATAGCAGTTACGAGACTGATTATGACAATGAAGCTTCTTTGCTTTAACTTTCCTTAGACTAAAAGTTCTCTGAACTCCTTTCTTAGAAAGTTATATTGAAATTCCACACATTAGGAGCCTAATGTTTCCCAGGCCATTCTACCTGGGAGAAATAAGCATGCCATGATCCTCTCTGTCATGGATAAATTGATATCTCATTCATTTGTTTGTCATTTTTATGAAAAGAAGGATTTAAAATAATTGGAGCCCAATGCCCAAAATTATATCCTTGTGCCTTCCCTGCAGTTTGTGGTTTAGTGCCTGGGCAAGAGTGACAAGAATTCATTGCACCACAGAATTTTCTTTCCCTGTAAATAATGTATTTGCTTCAGGGTGAAGTCTGATTACGAATGAAAGTGAAATAATGCTGTAGACCACAGCATTCTGAGCTGCAGAACTGGGCATGAGCTGAGGATCAGAGGCTGCAGACACATGTTGGTCAGAGCCCAAGCCTTGAGGCCAGATCTAATGCGACTGCAGAGCAATCCTTGAGCTAACCACTCAGAATGGGAACATGTAGATGCAGAATTTCCCATGAACTAGCCATACTAGAGTAAGTCAGTTAAAAACAATTAAAATTGCATTTTAATTTTGGAAAGCCTTGGCCTGTTGCCCTAGTTCATGAAGGTCTTATAAGGAAGTGATTGTAGAGCGCAATTTGCAAATAGAAAGTATTTCTAATACTGTATTTTAGTTGCATTAGGAAAAATGATTTACGTTGAAGCCAGGAATGAGTCAGACATTACACAAGCATTGAATTAGACACATTCCCTGTCTAGTGCTGGGACTATCTGGAAAAAAAAAAAAGAGTATGTAAATTTAGCTTAATATCATGTAAGTGCTATGGGAATAATTGTAAATAATTGGATTATTAGTAAGGAATTGGGAGTGTGGGCAGATTTCTTTCTGTGGTTGGAGTATTGGACTAAAAGCAGCATAACTTTGGCAATCTAATTGAAACACAGGACAAAAAGCACATACTGCCAAATCGGAATGACATTTGAAAACCACGTTAATACAGCATTTACCTTCCAAGAGATTTTTAGATCCAAATCTATTTCATCCACATTATGCTTTTCTCTCTGCAATCAGCAATTCTGATTGAAAATATGGATCTACAAATACATTTATGTCCATTTGCTAATCTGTACTGTCAAACAAGCCAGTTCTAATTTGTTTCCAAAATCACTTTGTCTGTAAGCAATAAGTATCTAGCACAGAAATGTGTTAAGTCCCATAGATTCTATTCTAAATTCTCAAACTATTTGCCAGATATCTAGTATATTTAATAAATATGGGTCCTTTTGGGATGTAGAGATGTCTAATGTATGTTATCAGAATTAATAAATGCTATCTCTTTTCTATGTATTTCACATTAAAATGGTGGCAAGTCGTTATTGACCAGGAAAAGTCTTAAAGGTTATTTTTCTTTTTATGAAGATCTTCCAGTGAGGAATTCACATCTGAAGTCATGCACCAGTGTTAGAAAGGACTGAATCAGATTTTTCTTAGCATTTTGTGGTGTACCTGGATTTTGCTGGTGTCACTCACAAAACACCATATTTGCATTTCCCCTTAACCTTTGCAATCCTCATTTGCAAGATAATTCCATAGAGTATCTTGGCAAAATGAGGAGGAAAAACAAATCCAAACAGTGTTAAAGAGAAGATTGTAAATTAAAACTCATGTTCCATTACTCTTTATAAAAAAAGACTGAAAATGGCAAGCTAACATGAATCTGTTGATGATTAGAGCATTTGCACTTGGCTCAGTAAATTAACAGGAAAGAAAGAAACAAGACTAAATTCTTTTTCTTGTTATCTAACATAGAAAGTTTTATTTATTTTTTTTAAATAGAAGATTTTGCTGCTGTGATCTTTCTGGTTTCAGATATAAGACATGTATAGTCATAAAAATCTTGATGGCTGTTGCACAAACTAAACATTTTTCATCCTAAAAGGAATTCATCAAAATGTACATTGAACATTATGTATGATAATGAAGAATTAGAAGCAATTGAAGTGATATGCAGTAAGAACATTCTTGCATAAGTTATGTTATAACTTGATGGGAAATTATGCAGAAATTAAAATCATATTTCGGAAAAGTATTTCATTACATGAGAGAAAATGCTTTTGGTAATGTTAAGGGAAAAAAACAGCAAGATTTGAAATTATATATTAAGCAAAATCTTTATTTTGTGATTTAAAAAGGAAAACACACATACATGCACATAAAATTACATATGGTAATATAATCACTACGTTATCAAGGGTTTCTTTAGGTTCAATTACATTTCTTATTTCTCTTACAGCCTTTTCCTAATTGTTAAAAGTGATTAATTTTGAATCAGAAAAATGCTTGATAAAATAGTACAATAGAAAGGAAAACCCATGTAGCAGAGAGGTATTTATTAAATGCTTATAGGGAATATTAGGAAGAATTGAGCCAAAGAAGTAAGGATGACTCAAATATTCCACTTTATCCGTATAGTTACTGCATTTAAAAGCGATTTTATTACTAACTACCATGGTGCTGAGTGACTTTTTTTTATTGACAGAACTAAAAGAGGGCTGAGATTTTATTCAATAGCTCAGCATTTAATATATGTATTCTTGTTTGAATTCATTATCTATGGGAAGAAGATAGCAGATTTTGAACAAATCTGGCATATGATGTAGAATATTAAATATATCTAGAATTTGACTATTATAAAAGTAAAAAGAAAGCAGTAGAGTTAAAATGCGTAAACAACGTAAAAAGACAAGTGATAAACTGAAGAAGTGTCGGGAGATAGGGTTAGAAAGGTAGTAGGGCCAGCTCCAGCAAAGACTTAAGGGGAGCAAAGGTCTAGGGCTAGTCTTTTGGAAAGGTAAATTGGTTGCATTTATCTATCACCCACACAATATTTGGCCTGTTTGCATATCGCTTGTACTAGTATTTACTTAATATTTTTTAAAAATTAAATTAAAAGGTTTTTGTTTTTAATTCACCTTCATAGCAAACATATCTGTTAAATCATGAGTATGGTATATTTATTCTTTTTCATAATGCAAATTAAAATTAATGTATGAGTATAAAAATAAGGCAATCCAAAATCATCTTGTATCCCATGAGTGGGACACTTTCATGGAGGGGGAGAGATGTGGACATTTTGACCATCGTGTCTGTCTCTCAAGCGCTGCCATAACTTGAGTATGGTAGTCCTCTTGATGTACTTGACTGGTGTAGAGTTTTGTTTTTGGAATTCCTGAGAAGGCTGATCTGACAGCCTAGGCATTAGGGCAGTGCCATTTCTGCAATGCCATTGACCTGAAGTGGTGCATTCCAGATAGCAAGGGGGAGTGAGGAAGGGCATTTAGTGATGGGGACCAGAGATGCAGTGCTCAGATGAGGTCATAATTCCAAGGGAGGAGTTGGAGTGGGGATGCAAGAGAAAGAAAACAGGAGAGAACATGTGGGATAGAGGGATGTCAGCTATTGCCAAAACACTGTTATGATCCAGACTGTTCAGTCTTGCTGATACTGTAATGAAGTGTTGTTGTTAGTGTTCTATGAGCTACTTAAAGAGAGAAGAAAATAAAAATGGAAACATAACCCAGTGGTTTCATTAGCACAACCCATGATTTTCATAAAACTGTGGTAAAAGGAACTTACTGGTATCATTTAGTGCATCCGTAGGTTCACAGGGAACACTCTGCCTGCACACCTCTGAAAATGACATGAGGAAGCATGCACACGTTGGACAGTGGATAGGAGCTGGGACCCCATGATTCTCACCCCAGTCCAACTTCTCTCATCTGTCAAGGCCACTGTAGGACAGAAAGGGGGATTATGGCCCTGATTTCTCTCACCGGGAAGGCTGTGAGGACAGCCTGGCTTTGGTCCTCTGTGCTCACTACATCTTTATCTTTCTTGTTGGCTGCTAAGTCCAGACTGACTTTATCCCCTGTACCAAAAGAGGGGGGAAAAAAAGGAGGCTGCTGATCTTATATCTGGTGGTGGGACTGCTGTGTTTGGAAATTCTCTTGTGGCCTTAGCTTATCTGTGTTTGCTTTAAGATGATCCTTTTGCCCAGGGATTACAATGATTTCAGACCAGTGTCCTCAATCTTTATATTAAATACCTAATGTGTTCTGTATGAGTAAATTTTTTAAAAAATTTTGTTTCCTTATTTTTGCATTTGAAATAAGTAAGGTAGACCCAGCCCTAAAGAAAGATAATCATTTCTCTTGTTCAAGGAACTCCCAGGAAGAAGGTGCCGTGACTTGCCTCACTGCAAATTTTGAAATTCTTTGTTTTCTCCAACCTAACTAACTAGGTGCTAGAAGCTCTATGAAAGCCAGGATTTAGTCTCTTTTAATCGCTGAAGCATCTATGTCAGGCATAGGGGCTGATTCAGTGTAGGCACGGATACATTTTCTTGAGAGATGAGTGGATAATACTGTTACTGTTATATTTATACAGCAATTCACAGTTGCAAAGAGTTTTCCGTTAGCTCATGTGATCTGCACAGTGCCATCTTCAAAGTGGATAAGAACCGATGTTTTTACGCTTATTTTATAGGTAAGAGGTTCAGAGGTAGGATGGTCTGCCCAAGGCTTTACACGGAGTCCGTGATGTGCTCTGCAATCTCTGAAATCCATCTCTAAATTTGAAGTCAAGCAAGAAGGGGTACAGCTGTTCCTCCACATGATGGGTCTTGCTTTTCTGGATTTTCATGAGATTCTTATGCTTTATTTTCAGATTACAGGACAGGCCCCTGTTTTACTGTGGTCAGCAACCAGATGTGCCAGGGACAACTCAGCGGGATTGTCTGCACAAAAACGCTCTGCTGTGCCACAGTCGGCCGGGCCTGGGGCCACCCTTGTGAGATGTGTCCTGCCCAGCCTCACCCCTGCCGCCGCGGCTTCATTCCAAATATCCGCACGGGAGCTTGTCAAGGTAAACCCGGGCTGATGGAATTATTAATGGATTAATCTTATTTACTCTGGAGAGCCATTCTCCAATGAAGTTGAAGAGAATGGAAAAGTAGTGTCAGAGACATAACTTCGCAATTTCGCTGACTGCATAATATCCAGCTAAGGCATTAGGAACGTGGCTCACGAGAGAGCAGCTGAAGTCTTACTGGAATTTTCCTTGCCAGCAGTTCCCCCTCTGACCCCAGAGGTGTTTTCATGTACCTCTGACTCCAGGGGTGGCGTGATTCTGTTTACAGCAATGCCGTGCCTGATGGCAATGCTGTGTAGAAACACAAAGCGAGACTTGTGAACAAGGTCGTTTGTGTTTTTCCTCATTTTTTTTCCTTCGTTTAAAACTGTTAGAGTACCTCTGCCTCATGGGTTGTACTTAATTGACCTGAAGAAAATTGTTCCTCTCGACATTTTACATGCTACATTATGCATTTTTTTTACAAGTCCGAAATAAATTAGGATTTGTTTCACAGTTTTAAATATCCCCAGATGTCGCCCGCTAGCTGCTTCTCCTGCTTCCCATAGAAGCCCTTACTCTGTTTTTGGCTTTTACTCCTGTTCTTCCAGCTGTACAAATTCTTTTATTGTCTGGATGTCTGGCAGGAAACAGGAGGAAGTGAACAGAGGCAGCTCCACACTAAACTGATGGGATTGAAAACTCCCAGGCTATATCTGTTTCCTTTAGACCTCTTCGGGGCTTACTTGCTTTTTGTTTTTTTATTATCAAGTTATAATATTTTCAGAAAATTCAGGATATGTTATTCTGAAGCAAAGAGAGTATAGTTTGGCTTTGTTCTATATGTTAATTCTAAGGGTAATATGCAATAAGACAGAACTTGAGCTTAGTCACACAGTTCTGTGGTTCTCTGATAAATTATACTTCGATAAATCCCACTTCTGATGTGTTGGTCCTGGCCCCTGGCTTCCATGTACAACATACAGCTCCTTCGTATGCCCTTGAACATATCCTTCTAAATGGCAGGAGAAGCAAGAAGTCACTCTGAAATCTTACAATTATAAAGGAATGGATTGTAGGATTTTATACAATTAACAGTATGTTTAGTTCTCCTTATTTTTTGTGCCTTGTTGTTTTTCTCATTCTTAGAAAGTCCCAGTGAGTTTTGGAGAATTTGTTGGTGTTGGGGTTATGAAGTTAGCAAATGCCCATGAACTTGTTGGCAGTGACCAGAAAGCCAGACTTCGAATGCCCAGCTGCCCATCAGTGATAAGGCAATAACAGAATTTGGGGAAAGGGAATGAATGGGGCAAGGGAAGAGGAGCCTTCCCTGTAACATTGCTGTTCATTTCATACTGTCTGGATTTTTCCAGTGTTTGCTTCCTGTCCCTTCCTGACTCTGCTATTCAATATCCAAGGGGGAAAAAAAGGTTTTTTATTAGAAAATTTTTGAAGACTCATAGAATCAAAATGACAGTTATATTGCCATTTTGAGAGTGAAATTCTGCATGTTTGGTTGATTTCTTTTTTCCAGAGATTCTGCCATCAGGTTGGGGCTCCCTCTCCTTGCTGGTGTTCCCAGCCCTTGGGCCAGATGTGAGGGGCTGTGGAAGATGGGTGCATAAAGGAACATATTTTGTCCTCAGTCTTGTGATATTCAGCCAGTGGAGAATTGCCATTATCTATATTTCCTGCTGGCCAAAAATCATGATCAAGACATCTAGTTTTGCCTATAATGTAAAGTCTTGATTTCAAGTAACATTTTAATAAACATATTCAACGTATTAAGAGAATAGAAAATTCTGGTCTAAGACAAAACTGAAATTGGCTAGAGAACATAATCTAATTGTATTTCACATATAGCCCTTCGTTTGTGGGTCAAGACATTCCATTTGAAAGAGTATCACTTTTATAACAAATTATTTCTTTAGTATCCCTTTTACTGTGGGCTGATTTTTCGCAAGAATGCAAGTTGAGGTCTTACAAACAGCAATCACGTTTTGCTTCATTCAATGAAGAGGGAAGCTATAGGGTACAATTGGCTTCCAGATTTCTAAAAGAACACTCTCTAAAGGAGAGGACGAAATGTTGGACTGTTTCCTTGGGGGTTCTTTATTAAATCAGACTTTTCTGTGTTTTGAATGAAGAGATGGAAAGAATGAACCTGTACTTCTACAATCTTTATAACTGAATGTAGCCTGGGAGGATTAATTTTGTTCTTGGAAGGTTCATATTTGGGGTTATGAGCAGGACCACAGGTTAGTCCTTAGCTGCCAGGGATACAGCAGTGAAGAAAACAAAGTTCCTGCTGTCTGGAAGCTTATATTAAAGACAATCAATTTATAAAACAAAACAAACAGGCACATATTAGGTCAATTGGTGCTTAGTCCTATGGAAAAAAAAACCAAGCAGGGTAAGAAGGGTGATGAAGACCAGGGGGCAGGTGTTGCTGTGGGGCTGTCCAGGGAAGGGCTGGCTGCTAAAGTGGCACTGGAACAGAGACCTGCAGGATGGGACAGCATGAGCCCTGCAGCTCTCTGGAGGAAGAATATTCCAGGCCAGGGACAACCAATACAGAGCCCTGAGGCAGGTGCACGCTTGGCATATTTGAGGAATCCAGTGTGGTGGGAGAGGAGTTAGAGAGAGAGGAGGGCGGAAAATGAGGTCAGAGAGCAGAGGGGTCATGTGGAACTTTCTGGGACTTAGCATGGACTAGTGGGAAAGGACACGATTCAACTTACCTTTAAAAACGTTCCTTCTGATGCCTGCTCAGTCAGCAAGGTAAGTCTGCAGCTGAGACAGCGAATTCGCCAGAAGATCTCTCTCACTTCTTGGTCTAACTTTCTGAGTCGTTTAGTTTTTACTGGGCAAGACAGTTCTCTAGGATGTAAGGTTAACATTTTCCACTTCATTTATACAAACACTTTAGCTGTCTCATGTAGTCTGAGTGACCTTAAGTAAATTGTATTTTAACTAAATCAGTCAGTACAACTCTTAAAGATAGTTTCCTCATAGAAATGTATTTTGATTTTAAGGATTTCTTGAATAACTCTGATTATTACTACCAATCTGGAGATAAAAATAAGCCAGTGAACAATGGCCTTTTAATCATTGTATCCTTGTACTTTGCAGTATATGTAGTAAAACCCACAAATATCAGTACAGACATTCTCTTCTACATGAGGGAAGATGGAAGTTGGGAAAATAAAGAATACTTCTGTCTTCTTATAGAACGTTATTGACTAAACCATGCTAATAACATAATTTATTTTATATAATTGTGAAAAATAGTTTCTCTCATCATATTCCAAGTATTGTGATGGACAAATAACTCGTTGATATACATACGGTAATATAATTGTGAACAAACTATCACATTTTCTTCTGCAATGAATTTTATATGAATCTTTTTTTTCTGTCTCTTCTCTAAAATCTGACAGATGTGGATGAATGCCAGGCCATCCCTGGGATCTGTCAAGGAGGAAATTGCATTAATACTGTTGGGTCTTTTGAGTGCAAATGCCCTGCTGGACACAAATTTAATGAAGTGTCACAAAAATGTGAAGGTAAGAATTCTCATGCTTTGCAGTTAAGGGAGAAGGGCGGGCAAAACTTCACATCAGGGACAAGCTTGTTTGCTAATTATTCTTAAATCCTCTGTCTTTGTCATCCCCATGAATGTGTAAATATAATATTCTTACCAGGAATAATATGCCTTTGTGCCATTGAACCAGAAAAACCCTGCAGCTTTTTCCACTTTTATAGACTCAAAATAAGAGATCCATCTGATTCAAATTAAATATTAAAAACATGAAATATTTTTGAACCAATATTTGGTTTAAAATGTTCAAGACACATGTTTTTACATAGTTCTAGAGACATAAATTTAAACTTGGTCATTAGATATCATTTGGAATGATATATCTTCTGATGTTTTTCTAGTTAAAATGCATGTTTGATTTTTGTGTGTGTGCAGGAGGGAGATCTATTAACTCTTATATTTATGCTCCTAGTACATGCTTATGATTTTCTTTTCTGGGGGATGATATATGCCTATTAAATGAAAACTTGTTAATGTTTGTCAAACAGAAAAGTAACTTGAAGTAAATTTTTATATTTGCATTTAGTTTATAGATTTAGAGCTTCTAAAAATGTATCTATAGAGGATGTGTTTATATTCAGCCCTGCTGCTATTTGCCAAAAAGAGGCCTGGTTTCCAAGTGCAATAATCATTTCTTAGTGAGAGGGAAGCATCCAAAAAATAAGTAGGCAGCACTGAACTCTCTCTTACGTGATGAGTGCTTGTAACTTATATATGGTAATATCTGACAATAATGTAATAGCATTTCAAGGCTACATCTCTTATCAAGGTCAGAAAAAAAAACTTTTTCCTTCATTCTTAACTCACTCTACCTAGTGTGATCTGAGGCTTCATTTAGATGTATGCATTTAAAAAAAAATAGTTGCTGTTGTATATATGCTCCTAGACTTCCTCAATGAGGAATAATTTATTCTAAGTTACTTGTCCAGGCTCGGATCATTAACTTTTGTTGGTTTCCACAGTCTTATCATACAAGTGAAAGACAGAATTAAATTTAAGGTGCAATTCATAAATTACGTGTAAGACATGTAATCTTTACTTGCCCTGAAACTGAATAGTCTAACTCTGATAGAACTAGGTTTATGGGTTGGAGTTGTTTTTACATTATTAATCATCATAGAATTTGTAATTGATATGCATTCTTGAACTTGTTATATTTATTTGAGGTAGTTATGAAAAATACTTTGGTTCTTCTGAACAAGTAGGGCTTCTTAAAAACATTTTAAGTTTCAAAGAACAATAAAGTTGACTCTCAGTAGGCCAATGTATTTTAGAAGTTGTATTGTAGATCTAAGTTTGAAGCAGAGTTTTAATACCAAAAAGGGCAAAGAACTCGCCTAGTTCCACCCTTTAATATTATACATTAGGGAACTGTGTCTTGGGTATATTAAGTGCCCTGTCTGAGGTCATTTAGATAGTGATAAAATTGACCTCTTTTGACTCACACTCTGGTGCTTGTTGAGTCATATTACATTGTCTTCTTTCCTAGATGGAAGTTGTCACCTCTACTTTAACAACTGTATTTGCTAATATTTGTGACTAGTTAAAAATATTTTGGCATGGATTTTCAGGTACCATCATACATATCTTTTTATGACGTTAATAAGCTATTAAGGTTTATCATATGTGCAAGATCCGCATCAACAAAGGATTGTGTCTTACATTTTAGGCTTTCTCAGTTTAATATATTCAGATTCCAAATATATAGTTGGCTTCAAGATTTAGGGCAATATACTCCGTCTGACTTGTTCAGTCTGTGTTTTGTCTTCTGGAATTATGATAGCTTCCAGCCTGAAGCAGATTGATTTTTGTCTCTTGTTTTCCACTCAGACCAATCAGTTAACAGTCAGAAATAGTCTATGGATGTGGACTAGACAGAAGATTCAGATTTAATGCTCAGACTAAAGGAAAAATTATTCCAATCCTTTTATTAATGCTAAGAAACCTATTATGGTGTACCCAATGGACCAAAAATTCATTCTAAGAATTACTTAATCCTTTGTCACATATAAAAAGTTTTTTTTTCAGGCTACATATTGAAGTCAGTAGCAAGATAAAAGCAGAATACTTTTGGCTAGACCTTTTTTTATTCCTTTGCCATTTACTGTTATGTTAAATTTAGATGATTTTTTTTCCTCCTTTTTAATTTTTCTATGAAAAATCAACATTAGAAGAGAATGTCCTCTGAGTACTGTCTGTCCTCTGGCCTGGAGGCTGGTGTGAGCATTGTTGACCTGTCTTACATTGGTAGAAAAGTAATCAGACAGTCCTCTGAGACTCTTGGTGAGCTGAGTCCACTCCCTCAACTCCCGGGCTCTTTTCCAGTAACAGGGCCTCACTATGAAGTGGCATAACTCTGGGCATAGGGTGATCTCTAAATGGTCAGCAGAGGGAACCCAGAAAATCTGGCTTACAACGAGTGAAAAGACTATAGATCCTATGTGTGCCCTAGGAAGATGGTCAGGTGCAACAGTGGGGTTCTGTGCCCTTGTAAAGATTGCTCTGGTGCTTTTCCCATTACTCTGAGTGGCTTTGTAAATGTATCTTTCTCTTGACATGCAGAGGAAGAAATTGGGTACTTTTATTTAGTACATTAAAAAAACAATTCAATCAAAATTGGTTTTAGCAAATTCACAAGATGCTAACCTTCACTCCCTCATGTGTGAGAATGGCTCTATTCCATTTTCTTTTCATGAGATCTTCCTTTTGTACAATTCTCCCTTCCTTCCTAAAATATCCCTCTTTCCTCAAAACGTAAAAAAAAAAATGTTGTAGACCAAGTTTTACATAAATACATACAATTTAGGTATATTTGAAATATAAATCAACAAACTGAAGTGATTAAATAACAATTATTAAATTTTTATACATTTAAGAAGAAAAAGATTGAGATTTATAGCTGTGATTTGAGAAAAAGGGAAACAGAGTTCATGCCCACCTTCTTTGTTGATTTTTCCGATTACGGTAGAGTGTGCACACTGAATGAACACATGAGCCTTTTCCTTTTAGAAACCAAGTCCGTATTTGCATAGGTTACTGTGGGAGGAAATTAAGAAATAAAAAGTGTAATTAAGGGATTAAGTTTTATTTCTGGAAGAAGTCCCTTGGATTTCTAATTAACCACTAATATTTTGGGATTTAGATTATCATCAGCCCAGCCTTTGGCAATTATAATAGCACTGCATGATGCAAAGGACCTTTTTTTTTTTTTTTTTTTTTTTTTTTTTTTTATTTCAGCTCATCATGGGGGTACATAAGTTTAGGTTATATACATTTTCCATGTCCCACCCATCCCCCCGAGTCAGAGTCCCAAGCGCGTCCGTTCTCATTCTCCCGACAGTGCACCTGGCACTCATCATGTAGTCATACCTCCATCCCCTCCCCCCCCCCACCTCCCCGGGTCTGCACCTTCAAGCATGACCATTCCCCAGAGGGTGTGCAACGCACTCATCATGTAGGCATACACCCATCCCCTCCCCCCACCCCCCATCCCAGTCTGATTTTTGAAACTGTAGCTCTTAAACTCATGCATTGCCTAACATGTGAGCCAAAAACCTCAGTACTTCCCCTTTCCAAAGTAATGGCATGTTTATCTGATGGCTGCTTACTATTAGGGGCTCTTATCCTCTCAGGCACCAAGGAGAATCCCTGGGGCTGCCTAACTCATTGTCACAGATGGGGCTCCATCCCCTGCCAGGCCCTTGACTCTTACTGTTCAGACAGCTCTACAGTTAGTGGGACAAAATCTCTGTGCCCTGGAAACAAGGCAGACCTGGCCGTAGTACCTGTAACGTCTCTAATCCTGTGTGATCTTAGACAAATTGATTACCAACTCTGAGTTACTTCAACTTTCAAATGAGGAAGTTGAACAAGGTGGCATCTGGGGGTTCTTTCCAGTCCCACAGTCTGGACCCCATCTTTACACTGTCATTATTTTCAAGTTGCGCTCAGACAACTGATGCTGCATGAACAAGAAACCATGAAAGCTGGCACACGTGGTGTGACTATAAAATAGTATGGCTGGTGTTTTTGTCTTCATGACTTAAAGAATCAGCTTGTTTACTTCTTAGTCACATGCTTTATACTGAGTTGAGGTTGTATAATAAAACAGAGTTAATCTGAAGGCTGGGTGGCGTTCACAAGTCATCAGTGTCACATGTTACTTTTAAACGGCTGCCACATTTTTATCATTTTTTTCTTCACTTTGTTAGTAATCTAGACAGGATCAGGTTAACTTTTTTCTGTCAAGTCCACGATCTTGGATAGAGCTTCCGAAAGGCTGAGTGTCCCAGTGATGCCTGTCCCAGAACCGAGACCAAACTCCATCTATCTGCCCTCCACCCTCCTTCCTTTCCCGCTGCCAGGGGAGCCCCAGGATGGGAAAGCAGCCTAAGGATGGGAGGAATGCCCAGGGAGAACAGAGGACACAGAAGGAAGAACGAGAACACAGCACGGGGCGGCCCATAGGGAGGGAAGGAACCTACCATCTTTTCCCTTCCAAGGGTCAGCAAGAAGCCCGGGAGGATGTGGGCGGCTGCCAGGGGATAGCTGCTTCCCAGCAGCTCTGCCTCACCCCTCCTGCTTCAAGGAAGCAGGCAGAAGTGTCCAGAACACAGAAATAGCTCTTCCCAGCCAAGCCCCGCTCCCCACCAGATCTGCCCACCTGATTTACTTTTACAGCTGGCATTTGATACAGCCTGACTTACAGAAACTCTGGCAAAGTCACCCTTCTCAAACTCTCTCTTACTTTTGATGCCTGAAATTCTATTAAAAGGGGATAAACACAGAGTGGTAAGAACTTGGAGAAATAATAAATTAATATGAATGAGTTTCAAAGTGTGAGTCACTCCAATTCAAATGCCTTCTTTTGGCCTTTTACCATCAGGAACTTCCACCACAGCCCGGTAATGAGGTCAGAACTTTTGCTGTTATCCTTATGAAGCTGTGGGTCTGAGAAGCAAGGTAGTTTAGCAAAGTAGAAAAGCACTAGTACCTGAAGGAAAAAGGGTGCGTTGTTGAGGAGGGCACATATTAAGGGGAATTTGAAGTCATTTAAGCTCCTTCAAATGGAATACTTTGGCCTAGTCCTGTTTTATCTTTACCTGTGTGAAAATCAGGGAGGCGTGCACTATGACCTGTTTCCTGACCTGCTGGCCTTTGAAGGCATGCACCTTGGTGGAAAGTCCTCCTACACCCTACCCCAAACCCCTGCCGGTTGAATACTTGGGTTTAGCATCATTTTATAAACAATGAGCCCCTTTGCTCTTATTTCAGGTTTTATTCATGTCCGTTTTCTGAAGGCCTCAGTGTAATGCATAAGGTATGCCTGGGCACCAGAGGTGTAGAATCAGATCCTGTGATCACACCTGTATTGTGTGGGTTAGATGAGTTGACACACAGAAAGCATTTAGACAATGCTTGGTATGCTGCATATTCACATTCTTGGTATTATTGTTGTTGTTATTGTCATCTTCAATAAAGGGTCCAGATCTAACCTAGCCAGTGTGTGAAAGATATTTCTCCTATCTTACCAAAGTTAATTCTGTTTTTAAAATAATTTTTTTCTGGTGTATGCTGTCACTTAACGTTTCTGGATATTGATGTATGTTAAGTGGCCTTAATGAGGATGGTAGCGGTCATTTTTACTAACAGGTTGAAAAAAATGTTTTAATAAATAGTCTCTTCACACAATCTTTGGCAGGTGTTATATGATTCCACTGTTAACTTTTATCACTTTGAGAAGAGCACATTCTTCTTAATACCTTTGAATTATGTCTTCCTATATCCTTAAATGAGGTTTTGAATCCTGTAGGCTTTTCAGTATACTTGTGTTAAGTAGAGGTGTGGCTGGGGAAATACAGAGGATCCAGGTTGAAGAACCATTCTTAAAATATGCCTTGAGATATTATGCTGGTTCTAGAACCTTAGGCTCTGCCCCTCCCAGTTTTTCTTCGTGACTCTTTCACTGACTCCAGTGACATTTACTCGTATATCTGTCAGAATAGAAAATGGACCTTTACTATTATATAGCTTCATAATGACAATGCTGTTTATGTTAGCATTGACTCTAATATAAGCCATGAAATACTGTTTGGTTTAGCCTTTAGGATAGCATAGAAGAGTGGTGATTTTGCTTTTAAAAAGGTTAACCTTGCATGTAAACACTGTCACTGCTGTGTTTTTGACTAACAGGGTGAACTTGAGTCAGAAGATACTTGAATCTGGTCCACTTGGAGTTCTATTTTGTTTTATAAATGAAGAGCAGTACTTAGACTGGAGAAAAAGTGTTCTTATTTTGAGGTTGTAAGCCTTTCCAGATTTCAAGGGTGTCAGCCCGGTCATTGCAGTACTCCCAGGAGGCTTGGGTCCAACCTCACATCTCCCTAGGTCAGTACAGAAAGCCCTACTGGTCTTAGAGATGAGGCCATGCAGATTCCCTGTGTCCTGAGGTCACTTCTAGCCTAAACAGGAAGTTCTCAATTTTCTATCTCCTCCTACTGGTGCCATATCTGTTGACATTTGTTAGTGTGTGGGTTGGGCTATTGAAAAGTTCCCCTTGAAGGAGGTGGTCAGATTTGTCCTAAGGGACTTTTACTATTCCTTGGAGGGCACCAATGGTGGCAGGCCTTGAGGGCTAACTGCAGTTACAGCCTGCGTAGCATTCAGGATGTTTACTAGGGGATGTCCTTAATGAGAAGGATCAATGCCTATAGATGAGATGTAGAGGAGTCAATAGTGTGCAGATGGAACAGATGAGCTGTGGTGCAGCCCAGTGATAGCCTCGGCTGACCCAAGAAGGAAATGAGGAACTGGAGTGGCCTTCAGAGTTGTCTCCCATTGGGTTGAGATGACCAAACCTTTATCCTTCTTCCACAATTGCTTTTCAGGTGTAGAGTGGCTGGGAAAGGTGGGACCTCAGGCAAGGTGGGCTCTCTGTGGCTCAGACATTCCTCGAAGGGGCCAAGAACCACAGGCTATGTGCTGACAGCATTGCCAGCAGCTGGGGCACCAAGTCTTTCCTTGATGGGGGTTGGGGTGGAGCACCCAGTGTCCACCACAGTTCACTCACAGAAAACCATCCTAATGGTAGTGTGGGTGCCATTGAGAACACCAAGTTGACCCTTAGGCTGGTCACCCAAGTTGGCCAAGTCTTGGTCAGCACTCAGACCACAAGATCTTCTCTGTAGGATTTCAATATCTGCTGTGTGGAAAATAGGTTGAAATGATATACAGTAAGTGATGTAGCCAAATATAGAACATGTAGTGGAGGAGTTTAACTCAATGCAAAACATGGAAACAAAGGAGGAAACAAAATTATAAAATAAATGACATTTGGAATATTAGCATGCTGTGGTTACTTGGTGAAACAACAGTACCCAGTTTTAGATTTTAAAGGGGGTGATTTTATTTTGCTCTAATCTCTTGAATTTGTTACATCCCTTGGGTAAATCAGCACTGGGAGAAACAGCACCTATTCTTTGAGTTGATTGTTCTCTATGCAGCTTTTACTTTGCAAAGATGGATATTTCCAGGGACATGATTTGACTAGTGTTGACACCTGAATCTTTGTAATGATGAACAGTTTTGTACTATGTTCTATGAATACTGAAACTCTTATTATATTCCAGATATTGATGAATGCAGCACTATTCCTGGAATCTGTGATGGGGGCGAGTGTACAAACACAGTCAGCAGTTACTTTTGCAAATGTCCGCCTGGTTTTTACACCTCTCCAGATGGTACCAGATGCATAGGTAGGTTTAATTACAAGCAGCATGCGTGGTTTGTACAAATCAGTTCCATAATGAACATCTTTCTATACAGGTTTTTAAGGGGGATACATAATTTATTACGTGAGGCAAAATGTGCATTTATGGAAAGATGTTAAACAGTTGAGCACCCTCTTAAAGAACAGAGGCACCTTGTGGTCTTGTTTTGGGATTTTTTTTGCCTCCCATAAAAGAGGGATGCTCCAAGAGGCCCTACAGATATCCTTGGTCTAGAAATTAATATTGCGGTTATGTAGCATCAAACCTTGAAGCCACCCCGGATGTCTGTCTCTTTTTACCCCCACCTTCAATCATTTCCTGGAACTTGTGTTAATTTAGGCCTGACATTTTGCAATAATCTCTTAATTGGTCTCCTTGCTTTCTGGCTTCTCTACAATCCATCATGTCACATATGTCTTCCTAAAATAGCGCTTTGATTAAATAACACTCTTGCTCAAACACCTCTAGTAGTTTTCCACTGGGACTTGGAAATCAGTGGTTCTCAGTCTGTGTCTAGTAGATCCTTCAGGCACTGTGTAGCATCCCAGGGCTGCAGGGAATGCAGAAGAGGACAGTGAAAAGGGGGAGGGCTCCTGTCCCCAACCCCCCAGTCCAGGTGTGGCAATTCTGCTTTTACCTGTTGTGAGCATTAAAGTATCAATTGATTAATCAATCAAATTGATGTAAAGTATCAATTAAATGAGGGGTTCTGTGGTTTTAAAAATAGATTTGACGAGTGCTAGATTCAGCAATCGTTAAGACCTCCTTCAAAGTCCAGTATTCTAGATTAAGATTCCAATGCAAGAGTGCATAGCCTGATAGTTAAGGGGCTTCACTCTCTGATCCCCTCCCGACCCGCTAACCTGTCAGCACAGTCCTGGCTCCTCACCCCCAAGTGGCCCGTGCATTTGGGTTCCTACATGTCTTTAATCATACATAGTTCACTACTGAGAACACTTGTCTCCCCAATTCCAGCCCCCTTTCATGCTTCTGCTCAGATTGTGTATCTTTGAGGACGTCCCGGATCAGCTTACTTAAAAGCAGTTTCTTCCTTACCTGAGGATGTGCTTCTCATAAATGGCCTTATAGGGGAATTCTGTGTGCCTGTATGTTTTTGTCTTTCTGATTAAGTTGTAAGTTCCCTTAAAGACTAGTAACTGCTGCCCTTGTTTCCCTGGGGTTCTCAGCACACTTCCTTGCATGTAGGAGGCACTCAAGTATTTGTTAAATATCAAAATGAGTAATTCGTTATTATTAGGGCAAAGCTAGGAATCCTGTGGCACATTGTCTTGGGGAAAGATGAAGGCTATCTTTTCCTTTTTGTTTCTAGTCCATATTTTCAAAAACATTCAGCTTCACATCTTCGCCACAAGCCATGATTCCAGACCAAAACTGAATTGCACTTGAAATTCTGAATTCCTTTTTACTTAGTCACATATAATAAAAGCCGAGGGCAGTCTCTTACGGTTGACATTTGAGTAAGTACAACTAGTGAGGGAAGCATATCTGGACTTTTCCTTAGAAACAACAGTGGTGTCTGGATTGCCTAATTTTCCAGAATCTATCATAGACACTGGCACTAGAGTCAAAGAAAGGCAAGTGCAATTTGTGTGGCTTCTTTTTCTTCCCAAACTGTCCTGATTATCACATGACCACCAGTGGATTTGATTAGCTGAGAGAGAGATTAGAAGATTTGCATGGCCAGACTATAGGTAGATTCTTTTTAACCCTCAAAGAGAACCCCAAACTCCATGAAAAGAATTAAAATACATTCACATATCAGATGGTTTACATTTTAAAAATTCTCTTCTTTTTATTAGATATATCCATTCTAACTTTTTATGAAGGATGAAGGGAACTAAGATTCATGGATCACCTCCTAGGTGTGAGGTATTTTATGTAAATTATCTGACTTGATGTTTGCAGCAGTATCGTGGATGAGAAGCGGCTGAGATTTAGGGAGTTTAGGTAAATAATTCGGTCCAATTGCTTATGTGGGTAACGGTGAGGAAGCTGCAATTCTGAGTGCACGGCCTGGGCTTGCCCCATTGCCTTGCCCATCAACACCAGTGCAGTCAATTCTCTCTTGCCACACCCCTGGGCAAGCACGGTTTCTTCTTCCTTCAAACTATATGGTACTGATAATTAGCAACTTGTTATATGAAATGACCTTTCTGCCTTCCCTAATGCTCATATTTACCTCCACAGAAAACCACAGAGACTCCCAAAATTATCCCTAGTGGCAAGAAAATATAAATACTCCTTAGTTTATAAACAAATCCAAGGTTTGTCTATAAACTGGTTGTTTGGAATTAGTAAATCTACCCAATAGAAAACCCCATATGTAGATGGTGGTATGTGTTATCTTCCTTATACATCTCTTCTAAGCATGGAATTCCAACTCTCACCTCCTGCCACCATATTCGGAGACTCTCAAACCTCCTTGGCCCGACACTCCCTTTGTCCTCTAAGCTCTTGCAGTATTATTTTTATTTTTGTACTGTGATCTTCCTTTGGCAATTTATACAACTCTGTGTAGGGTTGTCTTTTCACATTGGTGTATTCTCTCTCCAACTCCCCAGGAGTCAAAGATACCCTGTCCCTAGTTTGGACCTCACAGCTCCTAGCTCTTGGACACAACAGTGTTAATGATTGATTAGGAGAAGCCTCTTGACAAGCTAGGATGACTTGCAAACACCCATTTAGTCCATCATATATTTATTTGAATATAATGTGATTTCTGGGTCCTGTGAGTAAGGGCCAGGTGATTCAGAGGAGGAGGAAAGAGGAAGGTTTCCTAGTCCTTTTCTGATAGATGTCTTGACCAGGGCAGATTTGAAATGGAGGGAAGTTGTCTATGGTTCCTTCTACTTCCCTTTATATCTCCAGATCCTGACATTTTTGGCTCCAGTAGGTCTTCAGATTATCCCAAAGCCACCGCTTACTCTCTGTGCAGGTGATCCAGTTCCAGAGCATTTCCCACTGGCTGTGGCACTGCTACCTAATGAAGGAAAAAAACCTCAGGCTGGTGTGCCCAGTGGGGTCAGTTCCTCCACGTGGGTCCTGCTTTTCAGTTTTTTCCTTGCTTTCCTTATTAGCCCAGGTATCTTCTTTAAAATTATAAGTTGTGTAAGTGTGCATTTTTAACAAAAGTTCTCCTTCAGCAAAAAAAAAAAAAAAAAAAAAAAGAAATTAGCAAAGTGATTATTGTATGTGCAGGTGCCATTTGTAAATCAGGGACTGCCAGGAACCCAAACTCAACTTGTAAGTTTTTCAGCCCCAACATTCACCATTTTGATCAAGAGTCTGTAACTCATTGATTTAGCATAACATGTAAGTCAGATGGGCAATAACATAGTATCATAGTTAATGTGCAAAATAATAGACATTAGCCCATTAAGAGTTTGCCATTGGCAGCTGTAGGTCCCAGTTTTGCTCTAAAAGATACCCCATGCTGAAAATTATATGTACAAATTTCATAATTTGGTCAAATGTTTATACTGGGTTTTGACCACCAAATTCATTTGAAGCTGGGATATAAGCCAGTTTTTGAATATCTCTTCCCATTCTGAATAGCCTTTGGTTTCCATGCCCCAAATATTTACCAGTTCCCAAGTACATAAAGTATTAGTGGCTTTAAGGCATTGCAAATTAGGACGTAGGAAGTTCTGATTCTTCACCTTCTTCATGGGGGAGGTGCCACCCGTGGCTTCACAGAACATACTTGTTGCGCACCCTCTCCAGCCATTTATCCTGGACCAGGCTGTAACAAAACCTGTTCTGCCTCTTTGCTGAGACTATTAGTCTGACCAGAGATGCAGGAACTGGAACCACAAAAAAATTTTGGAAAGCACATTTCTACTTGCTAGTGGTTTTAAGTACTTTTCGGAAATAATCTTGTATCCTTTAAAGTTGACCCATAATTTTCTTTTATGGTGTGTCTAGGTTTGTTTTAGCCTTCTTCACTTGATGTTAATGATTTAAATGTTTCTAAATTAGCCTCGTTTTTATTTTATTTCATTATTACTTTATTGAAGCCCTCGAGATTTGAAGGCTTGGTGTTCTTAAGAATGATGTAGATAGCAATTACAGGTATGACCCTCTGTGAGCAAACTTGGTATTTAATATTCAGACTTACAGGAAACATAGAGATGGATTTTTGGCTATAAAAAAATCTTCACTTTACAAAAGGATTTACCACTTAATATTCCTTTAAATGACAAGCATATTTAAAATATTATTTACTTTTCAAAATATGAACTACACAGAGATAGGCTTTATTGGAGAGAGGTACACCCTCAACATGTGTAAGGTAGATAAAGGTGTTTTGCACTTTGCTACCTGCCCTCTCTATTCCATGGTAATATCTCCAAGGCATATGGAGCAGATAGGTTTTTCGTGTGTCATGAACTCTTTTTGGTAGCCTAGAGTTGTACTGCAGTGTGTCAGATGTTGTCATGACAGTCAGACATGATGTAACCCAATAAAAGTGATCCATAGTAATGTGTCTTACCATGTTGCTTTGAGAAGATACTTTTCTGCCAAAAACTTCCTTCTAGAATCGTATGCTATAGAACTAAGAACTTGGAATCATATACATTTTGAACTTGTAAATAATTAGTGCCTTATAAAATCTGTTAGGGGCCCAGGACAAAAGGTAATCTTGATTAATAAACATTGGATCCAAATGCAAAGCAGCTCATTCCTTTAAAAGAAAGTTTCACGTGTCTGACTCACAGTTTCAGACTGAAAAATAAGAATGATCTTTTAGAAATGTAGACTATAGCACAGATTTAATGTTGTTTTAAAATAGATTTATATAAATATTTGCCTAAAATGGCTCGAATTAAGTAGTGTGAAACCAAGGACAGCCCAGTCTGTCTTCAGTATAGACATGTCTTTATAAATAATTAACTGTCACTGCCAGTGATTTTCTTAGTCTCTCTTTTCCTATGGCACATGTGGTTTTAATCATTCGTTCCCACCTTGGGTATGGAATGTGGGACTTCAGCCAAGTGCACCAGCACACAGGGGCAAAAGGTGTGAGACAAGGGATTTCTGATGGAGCATTGTTCTTGCACGGGGCTCGCAGCTTCCCTTCCAGGGCAGAAGTGTGAGTTAATCCTGCCGTAGCCCGAGTGTGAAGTGTGCAGGTGCCGGGCCAGGGGAGTGTTGTTACAGGTTTGATCGCAGTGATGTGTATATGTTTCTTTGTCCTCTCAGATGTTCGCCCAGGATACTGTTACACGGCTCTGGCAAACGGGCGCTGTTCTAACCAGCTGCCGCAGTCCATAACCAAAATGCAGTGCTGCTGTGACGCTGGCCGATGCTGGTCTCCAGGGGTCACTGTCGCCCCCGAGATGTGTCCCATCAGAGCAACTGGTAAGAGCCCTTCCAGTTATCTGCAGAGTATCCCAACCCAACCCTCACAAGCCCAGTGGCAATGTGCCTGATGTCGATCTAATGGAAACCCAGGTAAATGAATAGATGCCAAAAAATGTAAGAGATGACATCCAGGGAAATTTCCCCAGATGTTGAATAGGGAATATGCAGAGATCTATACAGAAAGTACTGTTTTCAGGTCCTGCTTCTTACTTAGCTTGCTTATTACCACTGAACAGCAACCTTTTCTGGAAATACTTGCTCTCTCTTACTCTCATTTGAGTACTCAGTGGTTCTCATGTAGTACTCAAAAACAGCCCTTTCAGAACTTTTAAGGTGAGTGATTCATTTCCTCTCTCCCTAACATTGAACTCTTTCCTCTTCCTCGTTGCTAAGTCCTGTTGATTTTTTTTCCTTCACAATTTCTCTTTTATCTGTTATATTCTTTTGATTTCCGTTAAAAGCTTATTTTTTCTAGTCTGGACTGTAGCAGTGGCCTCCTAAGTGGTCTCCAGGAAATCCACAGGTGCTACATACCTTTCCCAAAGTATAACTCAGTGAAGTTCAGTTAAAATAATTATGTCTGGAGAAAATATAGCAAGGATGTCCAGAAAAATTTCCCTAGGATGAACTCAGGCAATATACAGTGGTCCAAGTCAGTCCATTTCTTGCAAGGAAAATTTTGCTGCTTAGCATGGCATTAAAAGTCCCCAAATCTGATCCCAGTTCATCTTTTAAATGTTGTTCTTTATGGGAACTTTATTTTCTAGTTAAATTTTATGATTGTGTTTTCCCTGAAGCCAGTCTGAGCATTTCTAAACTCGATCTGTACTTTTCTCCTAAACCTTCTTCCTAGTTCAGGTCCTTACTCCCTATTCCTGCCACCCTTGCCTGTTACATATCCTCTTGTTATATATCCACTCAAACATGACCTGATACATGAATGTCCCAAGATAACCACTGCTAGAAATTCTCCCTTCTTCCTTGTGCTCTGTGTGTGCTGTTGCAACGTGCTGTTGCAATGTCGTTCACGTATTGCTTTTTTACTAGTTGGTAAGTCTCACGAGGAGATATCATTCATCACTGTACTCCCATATCTCTCACGCTTTTTCCACTTCCACAGTACTTAGCAAAATCTTGCTTATAGAAGGCATTCAAGTACAGTGAACAACTTATTTCCTTAATAAGTAATACCTTTCCCACCAACTGGGCATATTTCAAAACATCATGTTGTACACAATATATATATACAATTTTATTTGTTAATTAAAATAATAAATAAATAAAGCCCGCCTTCTTTAGTTCAGTAGGGGACCATTTAGTAAGTCACTGTTTAGAAGCACACGACTTCCCTCCAAGACATATGGCTTGGGTGCCAGGAGAATCGCTTTTTGAATGCATGTGCTAACTTAGGGATCAGCTGCCTTGATGTGGATTCCTTCCTGTGTTGAGGCCTTGAATAGAGGAGAGAGGACTAGAGCAGGTTTAGGTGCCTGCAGGAGGACCTATCTTGGGGCTGATGGGGCAGAGGACCAGGTTCCTGTGTGTGGCTTTGCAGGGAGCTACTCTTCCGTGTGCACCACTGAAAGATGTGCAACCCTGAGATAGCCTAGGACAAAGCAGATTGATAGAGCAAACTAACTTGCAGGTAGGTTTTTGTTTGCCCAAATGTTCCAGTACCAGTGCTACATAGTTCTGGGCTCTTAACTTATGGAGATGAAATAGGAAGGACTTTAGATTGGTCAGCTTTTCACTCTTTTTAAAAAAAAAAAAAGCATCATTGCTGGGTTAAATGGAGATAAAAAAGGTGGACACCAGCTAAACAAAATTAAGCTCCAGGTTGCTGATCCTGAATGTAAAGGAGTTCATGGGAAAGTTATTAATCTGTAGGGCATAGGAAGGTGTATAGGACCCATCCGATAAACTTTCCTAGAGAGGTTAACATGAGTTTACTGACATGCTTAAAGTAAAATACCCACCTCATTAGCAGAAATGCTGATAAGCTAACTGGCTTCTTTTATATAAATCTGAAAAGTCTTAAAAAGAAAGGCTGAATTGGTGCTTGCAAGTTCTTGGAAGCAGTGTGTTCCTTAATATAATTACCATTCAATTAAATCTAACACATAGTTAATGAATTCCTCTTCTGTACAGTTTGCAGGGGTAGGCTGAGAGTGGGGACTAGTCATGAATTACACGTGATCTTTGACCTCAAAGACTATGCTGTTCTAGTGGTAGAAACTTGTTGGAAGCAGGCGCCCAGGAAGTGATGGATATGGCACACCCAGATGGTGACTCTGTAGGAAGAATCACTGTTGTTTGACAGAAGGGACTGTGGCATCCTGAGTTGTGGAAGCATGAACAGTACCTAACTCCTTTCCAAATACAGTCAAGTACTACAGAATCTCTGTGAGTCGAAACTCCAGCTGGATAATAAATAAAATGCTATAATAGAATTCTCTGAAAACATAACAACACAAACTTGGCCTGAGTTGGAAATGTCAAAGATGATTGAAGAAGTTTTAGAAATGGACTAGAAAATATCAAAAGGGTTTGTGCTAGCTAGGCATATTCAGCCACATGTAAATTGGCAGAATGTCCCATGAGGTTGAAATATAAATATTAAATATATTTCAGTAAGACATATTACCATCTTAAAATAAGTTAAATTTTAGTAAATAAGGAAAAGAAAAATAGTAGCCTAATTTCTATTAATGGCTGAAACTAGCATAGAAAGTTATCTATGGGAAAATCGCTGTGTAAATGTGATAATAAAATGACCACCAACATTGTGGCAAGAGAGGAAAAAAAAAGAAATTTAAAAATCACATAGTTTACTTATAGAAGGGAACTATGACAAAATATGGCTATTTGTAGGAGACATTAGAATGAATAAAATAAATACATCCCTGGAAACCTGGATACTGCTTGAGAACACCATTTTGGAAGCTCAGAAAAAAAAATTGTCACAAACCTAAAGATGATTTATTCTAATAAAGACCTGGTATTATGAAAAATAGTAATCATCCTAAAAATGTGCAATCATAGGGAACCATGGTTAAGTCAGGGTGTACTCACTGCAAGGATGACAGTGCAGCATTAACACCAGACCCAGCACCCCCTGGTATTTCTCCTCCCCTGTAGACCACTTCTCCATCTATTTTATTGTCTTTTACAAATCTGTATTCCTCAGGCCCTGTCTCTGGACTTGCTTCTCTTTGACTTCCACACCTTTCTTACATGAGCTCATCCATCCCCGTGGCTTTACATACCACCTCGCTACTGATGACTCCAAAACTTACATGCAGCCCTGATTCCTCCCTTAGGTTGCAGACTCTTGTATTATTGCTCTGTGATATCTCCATTTGGATGTCTGCTATCTCAAAAATCATGTGTTCAAAATAGAACTTGGCTACTACCCACTAAACCTGCCCCCACCACAACTTTGCCCATCTAGGCAAGGGCACCAGCATTCACCCAGTTGCTCAAACAGACAACTAGAAGTCATTCTTGATTTCTTGTTTCCTCAGCTCCCACATTTACTCCTTCACCAAGCATTGCCCATTTATCTCTAAAATATGCTTCAGATTTGTCCACTTCTATTCCATCTCATGACTGCCTCCCTGTCCAGCCATCATTATCTCACCCTGGGTTTTCTGCAACCGCCTTGCTCCCTGCAGTACATTCCCCCTGTGTCAAGAAGAGGGATCTTCTGAAAATGGTCATCTGATCATGCCCTGTCCCTGCTGAAGACCTCCAGTGGTTTTGCATTGCATATAAGATAACATCCAAGCTTTTTAGTGTGTGCTCTGGAGGGCCCTGTGGGATCCACAGGTGGGACTGGATGGAAAAAGGAGCGTCTTATGTTTTCTGAGAGGTGAATTTTTGTACAAGTAAAGACTTCCTAGGTTTTGGGAGGGGCAGGTGATGTGGTACACACTCTGGGGAAGTTTGTTTTGGGTTTGATTTATTGTTCCAGAATGGTTGCTGCTGTAGGTATTAAAAATGAGAATGAAGTCAGTTGGTTCTTTCCTTTTCCCCAGTTGACCTATGTGGTTTGAAGATCAATTGTATTTAAAATTTTTTTTTAAAAGTAAGGATGACTGATAAGCTACAGCTCAGCTGTTGTGTTATGTTGTATTGTGTTTTTCCAGAGGATTTCAACAAGCTGTGCTCTGTCCCCATGGTACTTCCTGGGAGACCAGAATATCCTCCCCCACCCCTGGGCCCCATTCCTCCAGTTCTCCCTGTTCCTCCTGGCTTTCCTCCTGGACCTCAAATTCCGATCCCTCAACCACCAGTGGAATATCCGTATCCATCTCGGGAACCACCAAGTAAGAATTCAGAAGTCATCTAGTTATTTTTCTTGCATTACTCAGGTTAATTTTTTTGTTTATTTATGCTGCTTCAGTCGTTAAGTAAGTTTGCCAGTTATTAGATTCAATTTTTTAGTTTAAGTAATGTTATATTTACGTTTCTCAGTTTTCCTACTGCATAGAGAAAAATGAGAGGCTTCCTTTCATATTCTCCAGAGGGTAATGCACTTTTGTTATGGATGTTTTCAACCAACTGTGGGAGAGTTACAGGAGAGATTTAAATCTGATTCACAGGATTAATTAAAGAGGAGAAATAAAATTATACTTTGGGTTATATAGCTTGCAAAGCAATTTTGTAAAAAATTCAATACCGGTATCTCTCTGCTTTTGTTATTTCCCCAAACTGGAGGCTTGAGACTGAGGTGGTGGATGGAGCAGGGAGAAGCAGGCAGAGGTGCAGGCTGCAGCCGGGCTGCATGCTTCCCTGTGCAAGTGCCATCTCTGTTGGCAGGGTGGAAATAGCCTCTGTTGTCACCAGACGACCTTTGCCCAAAGAGTGTCCTCCTTCCTGATTCAGTGTCTTGTCCATCATTGCCAGATAAAGTCCTGGTGAAAGGAGCCATGGTCAAAATAATTTTAATGGGGTTTAATGTTGTTCTAGGGGTGCTACCAGTCAATGTCACTGATTACTGCCAGTTGGTCCGCTATCTCTGTCAGAATGGGCGCTGCATTCCAACTCCGGGGAGCTACCGGTGCGAGTGCAACAAAGGATTCCAGCTGGACCTCCGTGGGGAGTGTATCGGTATGTGATCCATCTTTGGTTGGCAGCAAGGGGCTGTTGTAATTCTGTTCCACGACTGTGTTGGTTTTCTGTTGCTGCTGTAGCAGATTACCTCAAACGTAGTGGCTTGACGCAATACAAATTTATTACCTTTCAGTTCTATAGCTTAGAAATCCAATGCAGGTCTTACTGGGCTAACATCCGGGGGTTGGCAGGGCTGTGTTCCTTCTGGAGGCTCTAGAGCATAGTCCACTTCCTCGCCTTTTCCAACTGCTAGTGGCTGAGTGCTCATGGCCCCTTCCTCCGTCTTCAAAGCCAGCAGTGTAGCATCCTCAAACCTCTCTCTGACTCTCTGGTTCTCTCTTCCAATTCCCTTTTCCTCTTTTAAGGATCTTTGTGATTTTATTGGGCCACCTGTATACTCCGAGACCCTCCCCATCTTGAGGTCAGCTGATTAGCCACCTTAATTCCGTCTGCAACTTTTAATTCCCCTTTGCCATGTAACACGTTCACGGTTTCTGGGAATTTAGTACATGAAGCTATTTGGTGGCCATTGTTCTGCCTACTACAGTGACTTTTAAGTTCCATTGTAAAATATATTCAAGTCATTGCTGGTAACTCCAACTTAAGTCATCCTGCCAAAAGACTGGCCATTAAAAGAAAGCATTAAAAATATTCCCAAATTATGAAATTGTTCACATTTTACTAATTTAAATGGGTAACTTACCGCCTCTCTCTGGTTACTCATTAAAAACTGAAGAGAGAAACTTTAAATTGCTGCTGAGGCATTTAAGGCGATGGAGGGAGGAATTGTAACACAAGAATAATCAGTTTGTTGGATGGGATAAGAACACCCGGTTGCCATCTACTTTTTTTTTTTTTTTTAATAAATGCACCTCTTAGTTCTGTTGCAAATTCCAATTCTATAATTATGAATCAGTCAAAACTGAGTTGTTCTTGTTTTCCCAAGCTGTGATATTTAGTTTCCTGGTGGTATGAACACGCCTTCCAGAGCTGGGCAGAAGAGCAACATCCGGCTCAGGGTTGGGGAGCGTGAGGGCAGAACTGCATCTGCCGCTAAGAAGCATGTGGACACGTGGGGTGGTTACCTTGGCCAAGCTGCAGGTTCCTCATCTTTACAAATAGGGGGGTGATAAACCAGTTTCTGCCTAAGCATCTGATAACTCTAAGCAACTGTGACACTAGTGGGAGCCTGTGTGCTGAGGACATCTGGGGGTGGGGCGGACACGATGGTGGGTGAGAACACTGCCCTTTAAATGACAGGGGCTTCGTGTTTTGTTCTAATGTTCTCACTGGAAGTCAGCAGGGGATGCTTAGATATGGTTAGGTCTTCTTTTCGTTGGAAAAAATAGAGCTTCAAGATATACTCAGAATCTTATCCAGAAGCCACTTCTGAAATGTTAGTCTATTTGATTCTTTTAGGCCAGACTCAAGGAAAAGAGAATGTTTATTAGCTTGGAGTGTCAAGTTGCTATGTGTTTGGAATTTTTCTCTGAAAAATGACATGTGAAAATAATATACTTTAACTGCTCAACAGGTCTTCAAATGGCTAGTGACTTGGGGTATTGTAATGGAAAGATAAACGATCCTTTTATCATGCTATGTACTTCTTAAAAGGAAAATTCTTTATACATGTGAAAGAAACCAGTAAAGTCTTAGAATTATGAGCGATTGCTAATTTCTCACTAAAATGTACTGTGCTTTGCAGATGTTGATGAATGTGAGAAAAACCCTTGCGCCGGCGGTGAGTGTATTAATAACCAGGGATCGTACACCTGTCAGTGCCGAGTGGGGTATCAGAGCACACTCACGCGGACGGAGTGCCGAGGTATGGCCCTGGCGTGGAATGTGGGGCATGTGTGCTAAACGGGGGGTTGGCTTCAGAGGAGTTCAGTGGAGCTTAGCCCTTGTCAGAAGAGGCAAATACAGTCCCATTGTTTTTTGCATTTAATCCAAAAATTGTCACTCTGAAGGACAGTGTCATAAAATCTAGCAAACGTTCAAATGATTTTAAAAGATGCTTCTGTGCCTGCAGGAATATCTTATTTTCAGTACTCTTTTGTCTCATCACTATTGCCTATTAAATTTTCATCTGAGAGGTCAAGAGCAGGATTGTCCTTTATAACACAGAAACTGAGAAAAGTTTCAGGTGAAATTATATGCAGTTAATTTCTTAATGGAAAGGTCCAAAGGATAAGGAAGTCACCTCTAAGTCCTTGCTGCTTGTTAATGTGGTCAGCAGCAATAGCATCTGGGAACTGGTTGGAAATGCAGACTCTCAGGTCCCACTGAGACCTACTGAGTCAGAATCTGCATTATGAAGTCCCCTGGTGATCTGTATGCACATTAAAATTTGAGAAACACTGCTATAAATATCCCATCATAAAAATTTCCCATTATTAATTAATTTATTAAGCCATCCGATATTCCTTTTTTAAATGACTTATGTACTAAGTTTCTAAAACAGAAATAAGTAAGATATACTACTCACCCTTAGGGAACCCAAGTATCTACCTCGATAGCTATAAACTTGGCACAAAATAAACTGTATCACTGATGCAGTAAAGCCAGATAAAAATAAACAAGCACTCTTTAAATTTAATACAAGGAAAGGTAGAGAGGTTTATTATCACTTAAAAAATTGGCAGCCATTCATAAGAGTATGTGAATTGAAAATATATACAAGTTTTCATTTTTATCAGTAAACTGGTTTCAGAATCTTAGAATTTGGTTCTTAGGGATTTCTTGCCATCCATGCCATAGAGCACAGTACTTATAAATGACAATTTTGAGCAGAAATAAATGGAACATGGCCTTACAAATTGCTAATATTTCTATGTCCTACTGAATTATGAATATGGACAGGCTGAATATTTAACTGAGTTGAGAACCATCTTAATATTATAACTATTGTTTAAAATAATTAACATGTACAAATAGTGCACTAGGCATTTTTCAATAGTAGAAAATAAGATGAAATCAATGTCCAGATATAAGCAAAGAGAAGTGATTATTGAGAGTCCTCAACTGCGGCAAGGTCCAGCCACTGTAAATATATGTGGTTGTCATCAGTCTGAGCTTTACTAGAGACTAAGGATGACCTGAATGCTCTAGCACTGTCTTCTGAAAGAGCGAGTGCTAAGCTCATCCTCAACTTAAGACTTTGAGAACATGCTCACGTTATTTTGTAGATGAAAGTTGTCACAGAATGGTCCAAAGGGCTGTGTACTTAGCTGAGAAGCAGCATTTGAAGGGTTGAACAGATGGGATAGCGAGATAGACAGAACCACAGTAGAGAACTTGGAATGGCAAGCTTCTCATCCGTCTTATAAGGCGAGGGGGAGCCCCATGGCATTCTGCAGTTGGCGAGGAGAGAAAAAAATGAACCCTTTATTCTGTTTATTTTAACTTTGGGCCTCAAAAATTATAGGATCCTAAAAAAAAAAGTCTGCTCAAGAATATGTGACTTTTACCATTTTTTTGGAGTGTGGAGCCAGCCCGATTTTACCAAGGATTAAGAAATAAATGAGAGAGAAAAAAGATCGTAGGTTGTTGGCACAAAGATCAGACAGAAGAAAAGCCCAGACTGCCTCAGCTAGTCCAATGACTCGTGTGGAAACCACTGCAGGATCTGCCCAGAAAGAAAGTGCGTCTGAGGGTCAACCACAAGACACCGTGCAGACGCAGGGTAGACAGTCAGAATAACCGACAGGCTGTGAATGCACATTCTTGTTGTCCAGAGGGTGTTTAGGGCGCTTCTACTCTGGCAGATGTGGCCTCAGCACTGCACAGATAGGTCTGCTCCCATCCAGCTCAACACAGTTTCCTGGTCCCTATCTTCCGGGAAAATAAACCCTGGAAATGATTGGATGCAGTGTAGACAAGGCAGTTTGTGTTCATCCTCTTTGATGTTCATCCCGGGTTGTAGCTTCTAGAAACTGAGGGAAACAAATAATCCAGGGAACCATGTTGTCTACTCTGGGTTGATTATGAATCTTTAAATGGGAGATAAGAAACAGGCTGAGTTATTGTCATTTTTACCACAGACCAAGCTCTAGTGTATGTACTTTGGGATAATATTACGCACAATAGAAAAAAGGAGGAAATACCCCCCTCACAGTACCGATATTTTATTTGGTAGATAGAATACTCATAAAGTTATTTTTAAAAAGACTAAGAATATATAAGCAATAAAACTGTACTTGGACCAGAATTGTCATAAGGAAGGTAGATATTTCAGAGTTATATGATTGATAGTTTTCAGGCACAGAATTGAATGATTTCTTTAAAAAATAGCATTTATGTTTTATTGTTGTGATAGAGTTCTACGTTCTGCCTTTTTTAATCATGAGTTTAAAGATGCCAGCCAAAGTTCGGTATAAATAACGATATGTACTGGCTCGATAAATTAGCTAGGAAAGTGGTGAAGAAGAATCCATTTTGTTTACAGACTTGAGATTTAAGGAGTCTTATTACAAATTAGAGTTAGATTTGATGTGATTATGTATGTATTTTTTTCTGTCATTTGTATTTCCATCTCTGATAACTATAAATGTCATATTATTTGATACCCAATTTATGTTGAAGCATATTATTAATATTAAGTAATTAAAACCCAAGGCTACCATCATGAGTTTAGAAATGGAGGAAGGGGGAAATAAAATCATTTTAAATTCCCTAAATAAAGGTATGTCTTCGTTTTTAACTTTGATTTTAGACATTGATGAATGTTTACAGAATGGCCGGATCTGCAATAACGGACGCTGCATCAACACAGACGGCAGTTTCCACTGTGTGTGCAATGCTGGCTTTCACGTTACGCGTGATGGGAAGAACTGTGAAGGTAATAACAGTATAATAATGTTATTCCTCTTCTCTGATTGCAGTTTCAACATCAGAGGTCTTTAACAAGATCAAGCCAAATATTGAGTATAAGGTAAAACTATCAAATATGTTTCAGGTGTTTTATCTGGGAGGCAAGCCTAATGTTCCACACCGTTCATGTCCCAGTTCACATTTGTGAGAGTAAAACAACATTTTAGTATACTAGGAGAGCATGCCATTTAAAAATCCTTGGTAATGATGAAATTTTTTGCAGCTTAAATCATTACTTTCTAATTTAATAAATCAGAATTTGTACATTTTTAAAAATTGGACATACCTACACCCATATATTCTCTAGTCATTTATAATTCTTTTGTTTAAAGTGTCTGCCTGGTGATAAAATACTACTAATCAGTATCTGAAAATGCAGAATTTGTTTGAAAGAAACATTAACTGTCGAGAGCCAGCCTTTAATATTGCCTCTTGGACTAATCACCTCATTTCAAATTGGGCTACTGTAAACATTTTTCCCCCCTGCCATTTTTTCCTGAATAGAAAAAAATATGGCTGTAATTGATGAGTTTCCACCTCATAGACCTTTAGCAGAAAACGAAGAATGCTCCTTATCGTGATTCCCAGTGTCTTTGGAAATATCCCAAGAATCTATTCATACGTTAAAAGAATTTCAAAATTATTCTTAGAAACATTTTTGGCAGAGTATTATCTCAGTGATTTAATTCAAAGACTTAATGCCAAAATTCCCCATTGGGGTAGAATCCTGTCAAGAAAAAGAAAAAAAATCCCTGTAGGCCCAGCTACTTGGGAGGCTGAGGCAGGAAGATCCCTTGAACTGAGGAGTTTGAGGTTGTAATGTGCCTAACAGTGCCTGTGAATAGGTGCTTCATTCCAGCCTGGGCAGCATAGCAAGACTCCAACTCTAAAAAACAGAAAAGAAGTATGATAAATTACTTTGGTCTTTCTAAATCCTGTAAGTGAAAACACATCATGTCCAAAAGAGCAAGTGCCTCCCTAGACAGCTCTAATATTAAATAAAGTGACATATTGATGAATTTAAAGAACTGTGCCTATGATAAAGGGACCCTAAAGGTTAGATGACACAGCTATAATCCATAGTGAAGTCTTGCATTTTAAAAATCCATTTTTTTCCTACTCCTATTTAAAATTGCTTCAAACTACAAGCCATCTTCTAGTTTCTACTTTTAAAAAAATTAGGATGAGGACTAAATACATTTCAGATTCCATTAGTCTTAGCTTTTATTTTATTTTCATTTTCAGAGTATTAGAAGTAATGTGAATCGGTGAAATAAATATGCTCGCTAGGCTATTAACACACTTTCAAGTTTGTAAACTGCTATTCCTAAAAAGAATTGTGATAATGCCTATCGAATCAAATTTCATATATCATGAATATCATACATATAAATCTAGCCCTACAGTTTACATGCACATGTCAAAATTCAAGAACTTATGAGCTATGTATTTCATATGTCCCCTTTTCTTGTATGATATAATTTGGATGAAAAGTAGCCTTGGGATATAATAATCAAAAATGAAAGAAATGTGAGGAAGCAGAATTAAATTCATCTAGGTTGGCTTCCTTTGTAAATTTACTTTTCTGGTCATAAGAAAATGTATTTTTTAATTTTTCAGATATGGATGAATGCAGCATAAGGAACATGTGCCTTAATGGAATGTGTATTAATGAAGATGGCAGTTTTAAATGTATTTGCAAACCTGGGTTCCAGCTGGCATCAGATGGGCGTTACTGCAAAGGTTTGTGTTATAAAACCCTCAATCATGTTCTTTGCCTGCTTTTCCTCCTCTCTGCATTGTTTACAGGTACGACCTTTCCTTGCTGATTCTCCCCATTTAAAGTACACCTAATTCTGGTTTGGGAAACCTGACTGGGAACTTAAGTCCAGCCATCCTAAGAGCTACAGTTTACACCCAGAAGGCTGTTCTCATTTCAAAAAGGGTATTTGAGGTCTTCCAAAGGAGCCCGAAAGGCTATGTAGCAAATAAATAAGCCAGACTGCCATCTGGGCTTCCAGCAGATGTGGGCATCTTTCTAAGGAAGCTGAGTTCAGCCTTTCTTTCCAGTTGGGGAATAAGGGCAGTCAGGCTTCCCCGTGGCTGTCATTTGCCACATCTTACACCTTTACTTGGATAGAATATTGTAGACTTTTATTTGCCATGATCTCTTCTTTGTGATTCCCTCCAGGTATCCTAAGAAATGAAAAATTTTTCATGGACAGTTTATTTAGGTGTCCTCAAGGTATATAAGCAAAAAGGAAAATGGGATTAAGCAGAAGAAAAAAACACACCAAGAGCCATTGTTTAGCTTGATCACTTTTGAAATAATCTCATTACTCCAGAAATTGAAGCACATATAAGGATTTTTATTTATCCTGTTCAAAATTGGGGTCCTAAGAAAAGTCATCAGAGATAAATTTGTGCTTAGTGTTTCCTGCCTTAACATAGTCAAAGATCAGTGATTACTATACTTGGGTCCAAGATCTGAGTTGGAACCAGACTTCTCAAAGAACCTTATACTCAAAACAGGTCCAGAAAATTTGCTAAAATGCTGTACTCAGAGCCTCTGTTCATAGTTTCAGATGCAGAAGTGTAGAGAGTCAAGCTATTCAAGGTGAGAAAGCAGGATAAAGTCCTATGGTGCCTCTTCTCTGAGTGGCCCTGGAGGACGACTTTGGTAAGCGTGTTATGGAAGAAAGCCTTGTACTAAGTCCTTGGCAAGATGTGCATTTTCTCCAGGCTTGAAAGAACTTCTAGCCTTTGCTTGTTTACCTACATTCTCTATGACCTTCACATCAATGGCTCTTAATATTGTGCAAATCTGTTTTTGCAGTAAGAGAAAACAGTTTTTCAAATTTGAAGTAGGAAAATGGTCTCTATCCTTTTAACCCCTGTGCTGGGAGGAACTTATATGGGAAGATAGGATTAACACGTGGAAATATTCTATAATGTAAGACAGCATAAAACAAAGTACCGTATTGTGCAAATTAAAAACTGTACAAGGAAAAAAGAAAGGGGAAGGGAATGATTGCTGGAATATTTGGAGTTAGACTTCCAAACAAAATAATAGAAGGAAATGTGAAAGCCCCTTTGTGAGCAGACCTTCTGCAAGAACACATACTCTTCTTGTCAATGCACAGAGTACACGAAGATTTACTTTCAGTGCCTATAGGCTGCTGGTGACCCAGGCTGCAGCCTCTCAGAGTTAACTATGGCCAATAGATAATGCTATCCCAGAAGACATTATGACCTCATAGATGAAATTAGGTTTGGCAACCATTCCCAACCAGTGAGATAGTATCTTATCAATAAATGGATTGTTCTATTCATTTGAAAGTGCTGATGATTTGAATGGTTTGCTCTAAGTTTAGCATTCTTAATGATCAGAGAGAAAGAGAGAGTAAAAAGGCTTCCTAGCTCCATGTTACTACCCATGTCTTCTTTCTCCTAGTGTATAGAGTATAGAATACACATTATGATAAGACTAAAGGAAAAAAGAAAGAAAATAATCACTTGTATGCTGAATTTCTTCCTTTGCATGATTTCCCTCTGTAAGCTATTAGGTAAGATTTTCTCTTAGCACTGAGCACTTAGTTCTGATCCCACAAAGATGTGACTGTGCAAAGCTGAATCAACAATGCTAATTTAATTTCTACAATTAATTCATCTGATGAACAACCCGTCCTCTCTGATCACTCTCTGAAAGTGGAGGCCACTGATCTTAAGCAATGTTATGTTCCTCTGGATCTACATTACGTCTCTGTCCCCATTAAAAAGCCTTCCTGTTACCTGTCAGGCTGTAGTCGCCACTGTTCTACTGTATGTTTCAACTTGAACAAAAAGATCTCCAGAGTAACCGAACCAATTTGAGTTCATGTATTTAAATATAAATGCCGTTTTAAATATGGTCTGTACACGGAATCTTGGACCACTCGAATATATTTTGTGCCAGACAACACAAGCTAAGCAAAACACGAAGGTGTTTTACTCTCAATTTGCCTTTTTAAGGTCAGAAGAAAGGAAATACACTAGTTGTGTATTATAAAAGGAGTTGTTATAAAATGACTTGCTTCTAAGTGTTATGTTTTCCGAAACACAATTTTGGTACCTTTTCTACTTTCCTATATTAAGGGAAAAAAAACTGCTATTATTAGTATGTGCCCAATAAAGTTTTTTTTACCAGACCTCACTAAGTATACATATACAAAACTATAAAATATTTGTAATGTTCAAGAAAGACTTCGTTGGGTTCTGATTGCTTATAGTGCTGTTATTTGCCAAGAATGGTCACCAAAATTATCCGTAATCATTTTCTGTTCTTTTTCTATGATGTTCCCTCAAGGGTTTAGTTGTACATCTCTTAATATTAGGTCATTTGTCCCAGAGAGCTAAGGCATGGGTAATAATGGAATGGACACCAGTCTGGGTGATGAATGCCAAAGAAAAAGCTTCCTGCCCAAGTCAAAGATGCAGTTTATTATCAAGTTAAATTTCTAGCAGTCCTGGAAGAGCTACAGTGTGATGCATGACACAAAACCTTAGCAGTTTTGTCTCTTAGCAGTTATTTTTCTTCTTCTTCCAATTCTGTTTTTGCGTTTGTGATTATTTTGGATTTAAAAAAAAATCTCTTGGGAGAATATTATTAAAGTATCTTTTCATGGAAAAGTAATAAGCTGTAATAGTTGATCTCTCTTGATTTTGTTACTATTCTTTCCAAGGGAAATGAGAATGCATCTCATTGAGCTGTTATTTTTTGATGCTGCATGTTATTAATATTTTCTGTCTTCCCCATTTTCAAGTGTTATAGCAAAGTGTTATAGCATGATTGTAAATATGTTACGATTTTAGATAAATGTCACTTCATTTTTAATAAGTGCCTTTCCCCGCCACAGACATTAACGAGTGTGAAACACCTGGGATCTGCATGAATGGACGCTGCGTGAACACTGATGGCTCCTACAGGTGTGAATGCTTCCCTGGCCTGGCCGTGGGTCTCGATGGACGTGTGTGTGTCGGTAAGAAAAGGCCCTGGCCAGACTATGATAGAGACCCACCCTCTCTCAGTCAGTAAAGCTCACCAATAGCAAATGCACTGTGCTGTAGCAGATAAGATATAATGAATATTTGTGGAGCAACAAACCAACAGGGGTCAGTTCTCTTCTTCAAAACATTGTTAATTTAAGGAATAGAAAGATGTGCCGAGATAAATGAAAAGCAGGAAAATCCCCACTTCTCCTTCCTCCTTTTCTTCCCTAATCCCATAGCTGTCCTTAATTTTCTCTAGCCCTCCTTTCTTGATAATTAATGGCCTTTGAGATTGGCCTATATATGCTCATTATCTCAAACAATTTAATAGAGAATGAATGTCCAAGGGTAGTATAGAAAGCAAAAGAGAATGCAGATATTCTAGAAACGTGTATGATGATAATTTTATGGAGCTTTATAAGAAGTATGAGACTTGTTGGGAAAAGGATACAAATTTTATCCAGATTATTTTCAAGAAAGGTATTCAGTAAACCCTGTGAATAGGGAAAGGATTGGGCATAGCTGGAAACTCCCTCCCTGGTGGTAAAGATAACACTGCTTAGTTGACCAACATCTACAGATTTATATAATGAACCTTTTAAAGATTAAACTTTCTCTGTTTTGGAAAGTACACCTAATTCAGACATTCAGTAATTGTATGTTTATTTTGGGGTAGGCCACATTTCTAATAAAGGTCTTATTTAGCATGGTGTGAGATTCAACATTCATCCATCCTTCATTCAACATTTATTAAGTGCCTGTTCTGCACAGGCCTGGGGAAGACAAAAATGAATGAGATATCATCCTAGCACTTAAGAGTGTCACAGTTTGGTAAACCATGATAGTCTCTAGAAAACTGGAGTCTGGGCATTGGTTTCTAATTCTTGGAAGCTGAATGTGTTTTGTTTCTTGTTTTTGGATTTTTTTTTTTTTCTTTCTGTTGAGCCCTAATACCAGGGGCATTCTCTGTGAGTTAGAACAGAGACAGTGGATAAATAAAGCCAGCTTCAACTCTGACCTTGGGGGTTCTCATTGTTTGAAGTGACAGTGTGATGACAGATGCTTCTTCCTGTTTAGACACACACATGCGGAGCACATGCTACGGCGGATACAAGAGAGGCCAGTGTGTCAAGCCCTTGTTTGGTGCTGTTACTAAATCTGAATGCTGTTGTGCCAGCACCGAGTATGCATTTGGGGAACCTTGCCAGCCATGTCCTGCACAGAATTCAGGTATGTGATGTCACTGAGATGCCCTCCTGCTGCCAGCCTTCTGCCATGATCTGAGGTCTTTGTATTTATGGCAGTCACAAAGAAAGATTACATTGTGCTCTCTAGGTATATCATCACCTTCCTGGGATCTTGTCAGAGGCTAGCTGGTGTCTAATCACATGTTACTCATCCAATCCTCACAATCATTTGGAATAGGGAGTGCATTTGTACCTCCCCTATGAACGAACTCCCCCATCTCGATAATATTCATGCTTTTTGGAATACATGCAACTTGCCTTGTTTTCTAAAGTAGTTTGATGTTTGCATTTTGCAGGAACTATTATAAAAGCAGAATTTAATAGTATAAAAGTAAATAATTTTCAGATTACCTGCATATTTCCAACAGTTTGCCAGAAGGTCATTTGTGGTTTTCTTAAAAGGTTTTAATCAACCTTAGGGAAAATAGTCATTTTCTCTGGTGGGGGTGGCATGGCACAGTGAGAAGAGAGCTGGATGGCAAGTCAGAATTTGCTTCCCCATCCACAGGCAGACAGGTTACTTAATTGGCAGGGCCGGGGGGGGGGGGGGGGCGGGGGCGGGTAGTTCTTTGTGGATTTTTGTTTATTTAGGAATTTTTCTCACCATTTTCAAATGGATGTGAGATGGCTTACATTAATAAATTTAATTATAAAATAGAATAATATGGAAAAAGGATCCTTAGACTTCTCATCTACAAAATGAGTTGCCTTAGATAATCAGGAAGGTCCTCTCCAGTTGTAAATTATTTCTATTTGTAAAGTAAAAATATTTTATTGAAATTAAAACAATAGACTGTCAGTATTTGAGCACAATTTTAAGGTAGCTTGGCTGTTGACTACTAATGCCCTAAATATAGTTAGACCTAATATTGAAAATAAGTTGCTCTGATTGGTTGGTTTACATGTAAGATTCAGGCAGTTTATTTCTGCCCTAAATAAAATGAATTAAAGATTAACCCATAATTTTTAAAGATTTACTATTTTTAAAATAATAGTATTTTGAAATGACAGAAATTAAAATTGAAGTTAAATGGAAGACTTTAAAAGAAATGAAGGGTGCCAATTAAAAGAAAACAAGCTTTGTTCTGGCAGAGTACATCACCCAATGAATAATATACAAATTATCACTTCATATGTGTATCATTTTATATGTGATCACTAATCAGTTAAATATATGTTTATAATACTTTATATATAAATATCATTCTATCAAAGATACTTCTATATAACTTCATAGTTGCATGTTATTAATATCATCCTTTTGTATGTTACTTTAACTTTCCAAATTACTTTTCTTACATACTTTGAATTTACAAGACAGGTGAGCGTGGTGAAAACTGGCACACAAGATTATAGGTAATTTGTTCACATGTTGAATGAGTGGAAGAGCTAAGACTTAGAATCCAGGAACCTGGGTGCATATAATTTTTTGCTTTTACGTTTTCCTCTGGACCAAGTACATCTCCAAAGAATTCTCATGCTACGTAGGATATGATGTGGGTTTATAAAAAGATGACCAAAAGAGACGAAGTTTCTTTAAGCAGCTGTCTTAGTCCATTTTGTGTTGCAGCAACAATACCACTAAGTAATTTATAAAGAAAAGAAATTTATATCTCACAGTTCTTGGGGGATCTGTGAAGGGCAAGAAAGCAAGAGAGGACCAAACTTGTTTTTATAACAAGCCCACTCTGGAGATAACCAACCCACTCCCATGATAACGACATTAACCCATTCATGAAGGCTCTGCCCTCATGACCCAATCATGAGGCCCCACCTCCCAGCACTGTTTCATTGGGGATTAAGTTTCCCACACATGAATTTTGGAGGACACATTCAAACCATAGCAGCAGTAAAGCTTAAAGAGAGTTAAATTTGAGGCCCAGTTCCACCAACTTCTGTTTTATATTTGAATGAATTTACACAGAAGAGGTCCACATGTGGAAATGGTTTTATTCAGTTTGGTTTCTCTACCTCTGGTGGATAAAAGTGCCAAATCATGAAAGATCCAAATGTGGGATATCCTTCATTTCAGGAGGGAGGGGGAATTTTTTTTAAAAGTACCGAAAATACCCAAAACAAGTATATTTTGGTCAGTTGAGTGAGAGACTCCAATGATACAAGATCTAAAATTCTTTTCTGAGCTCTGTACATCAAACAAGCTATACATGAAGCTTTTTCTCACTGGCTCCTGAAGCTCATTGGCGCTGCTCGGCAAGCCCTCGTGCCTCCTCAGCCTTCTGACAGTGGTATTTGCTCCTCACAGAAACTGGTCAGTTAAACCCACAGGAGTGTCATTCTGGGGAATTTTCTCATGTGTCCTCCATAGCACTGTCTCCCTAGCACTACACCCAGTTAACTCAGCAGTACCTACCCCTAATTCAGTGCTTGAGCTGTGCACAGTTACACAGAACTACCAGGTGGAATGGGTATGATTATCTCCAATTTATAGAAGAGGAAACTAACAGAGGGAAAGGACTTGCTCCCAAGACCCCCAGCAATAAACGTTGTCATCAGCATTTAAAGCCATGCTGATGTGGCTTCACTACAGAGAATAGTCTAGTACCAGATCCTGGCCAAATGGAAAACAGTGGTGACAGTAATGCGCTTCCATTTAGGCCAACCATCGGCTAATTTGCCATTAACTGTAAAAGTGCTTTTTACAAAACTGGCATGATTTTGTTTTTCTTGTTGTGTTACTTATAGTATTTCATGAATATTTTAATTAATTGCTGATGTAACAAAATAGAAAGGGACAAATTGCTTTTTACTACCAGCCCCTGGCTTTCAAACACACAATGGCAGCCACCTTCCCCCTGGTTCCTGTTTTGGCCCCTTTTAAAGTGATTTAAAAATTAAGGGATTTCACTGCTTTTCTCAAATTAACATTTGTTAGAAGACACAATGATTTTTTTTGTTTGTTTGTATAACTCATTTATATTCACAGTCATCAGGAATGCAGTGCTCTAGCATGCCAAATATAAGAGCTATTTGCTTCAGCAGTTGAGGTGCAGTCAGTCTCTACGAAAAAGCCCATCTCTAATATCCAGTTCTCCTTCCAGTTAAGTGCAGATGATTCACATTTGACCATGAGACTGTGGTTGCCAGGAACCTTGGGCAGCTAAGGGGACGCTTTAGTTTCTTTTCCTCAGATTCAGTGTGATTCCAGTTCTCCATTTTCATCATTCACTCTTACGTTCATCTAAACATTGTTGGAATTGTATGCAAAAGTATTGTATTAATTTTAAGAAATAGAAATCTGATTCCCTCACAGATTTGGGAACATATTCTGTGTGCCTCAATTTCTTCAATAAGATCTCACAGTTTTAGCATTAAGCAATACTTTCCCTATGGATATGTCATGGAGAATGAATGCATTTTTCTGATAAATATTAACTTTAAAAATGCACTTAAACATAAGAGTGAATACTCTGTTGTTCTGGTGAGGGGAGGCTAGAGAATTTGCAGAGAGAAATGAGGAAATTTTAAGAACTTGATTATACTGAAAAAACAGCTAGTACTGAGAAACAGAATTATTCCCAAGATGGTGGGAGAAAGTTTTATTAATAGTTAAGAAACCACATTTTAACAGGCACATTTCACTGTAAGTGTAAAGTATTCCCTGGTGAACAAAATCAAGTTATAGGAAAAACACCTTTTCCGAAAGTGCTTTGCACAAGGAATTGCCGTAGCTTGCCTGTATACTTAAAAGTTGTTTGCCTCGGTGATGCGGAGCCTTTAAAATGGGAGCCTGTTTTAAAGGTGACTCCCCCTGGAGATGCCTCCTTTTCCGTTACCACTTTATATCGGGTTCTACTCACTTTGGAGGAAATGATGTGTGCAAAGCCAAGGGCAGGATCGACCTGTTCTGCAAACAGGGGAATCATTTACTATCTGTTAATTTATTGCAGCGGAATATCAGGCACTCTGCAGCAGCGGTCCAGGAATGACATCAGCAGGCAGCGGTAAGGATTTGTTTCAAAATTTACTACCTTAAGCATATGCAGAGGCAGCATCAGGCCTTCCTGTGGGTTTCCGGTTGGTCCCTTTACACCAGTCTGGCCTGACTCCCTCTCTGGCCATCGCTGCATGCTGTATCTTGGACATCAAGAAACCCCCAAAGGCAGAGCAGCCATGGTACAGTGGGCTCTGGGATTTCTGGGTGTGGGTGTGGGGCTGGGCCACTGAAGGGACTGGCCTCCCAGGGCAGTGGAAGGGTGCCTGTGGATGAGATATAATGGCAGTGGTTGCTCACTCTGGGCAGCCTGACCCTCCTTTGGATCTTTCACTGTCAAGTACAGTCAGGATTATAGGCTGGGTGAACCATTATCCGTCTACATTCTGAATGATTTCTTAACTGTCAAGGGCACCGTCATTATAAGGTGGCAAAAGAGAGCCATCATATTTTTTAACAAGCAGTGACAGCAATTAATTGAGTTGAAAGAGAATGAAATATTTAAGTGTAGGAGTTAGAACTAGGGAGATATTGGTGCCATAGAAAGAATTAAAGTTAAAAAGGAGAATTGGAACAAGTGTAAAAATAGGTGAGAAGAAGGTAGAAGGGATTCTTTTATTAATATAAAGCTAAACATTTTGTTTCAAGAGAGTTCTGGGGGGAAACGTGGACTGGCTGAATTGATTGTCAGTTCCTTCAACACGATTAATTTCATCATTATGTTTGAATGAAGATGGGAGAGGGTATTTGGAGGAGGAATGAGAAGAAGTAAGGAAATTTATAATGAATAAAGAGTTAGTGGGGAATAAATAAATTGTGATAGGGTCTTGGAGAAGAACAAAAAAAGTCAGCCCTGATTTCAGGCAACCAGGATTTCAGACTACCCATTCACCGATTGTCATTCTGTATCACCCTTGCCTAGGAGAGCCCACCTCAGTCTGTGAGAGCCCAGAAGAGGGAGAACCCCGCCTCATCTGGGCAGAGTAGCAGAGGTGTTTTCAGAGCATGTGGTGTTTGAGCTGGCTTTTGGCCAATGAATAGGCCTGCTTCAGGCATTCCTGACAGAGTGAAGAGGGCATTGTATGTTCATGAAAGAGGGAGAAATTTGGAGTAAATAAACAAAGGATTTATATTTTAATTTAATCTTGAGGATATTATTGAACCTCCCAAAGTTTGACCATGGGAATGACATTGTCACCTTGTTTCTAGGATGTTAGGAACAGTGGCAGTGTGGGGGGTAGATTGAAGAGGGAGGGGCTGGTGATAGGAAGATCAGTTATAGGGACTTGAGCTCTGCAGTTGATCAACTTTTCCATCTTGGTTCTTGGACCAGGAGACGTCCGGGAGGTCTCCTTCAGCTTGATTAAGGATTGGTAATCTTGTAGTTCCAGCTCAGATGCCAAGTTCTTCTTAGGGACTAGTGGAAGAAAGATTTGACTCAGAATATCTTACTGTAAGAAAAAGGGATCAAGCATTCTCTTCCAAGTGAAACCTTTTTTTTTAAATTATTATTTTTATTCAAGGGGTCCTTAGGTCATTACATTTATTGTAATGTTATGTTTTTAACAGTTCATTTGGTGTTCATTTTAGAATGTTAATTGATTTTAAACTTTTTGTGGTGCAGATATAAATGAATGTGCCTTAGATCCTGATATTTGCCCAAATGGAATTTGTGAAAATCTTCGTGGGACCTACAAATGCATATGCAATTCAGGATATGAAGTAGATTCAACTGGGAAAAACTGTGTTGGTAAGAAGTTTTACCTGTTTCCTAAGACATTTCATGCTTAATGAATTCTTCCTTTTGTTACCTGGAGAAGACTGCTCTTGAGTAGCTTAGAGGACTGGGCAAAGGGAGGCTTTATACTTTGGATGTTGGCATGGCATATACATGTTTTTATTGCAAAAATTACACAACTGAATCTTGACACTTTATGAATAATGATGTATCAGATTCACTCCTTAAAAGAGAAGCTCCTTACATATATAAAACTCAAAGATTCTGAACCATTCTCACGTGGCTACAAAATCATCCTTGTTTTTACTGAGACAAGCATGTCTTAGATTTAACCAGAAAAAACAACTTATTTTCAGTGTTAAATGCTCTGTTAAGCTTAACACACACCATTTTTGATACTCTAACAATTCTTAATGAAGGTACCAGCTAGTAACTAAATAAATCATTTGGTTGGGAAGAAAATGGTCAAATGGGCACTAACCGTGCTAATGGTTTTACTTCAACATACTCTTAGACTAGTATTTTCTGAAATGCATTGCTCATTCTGTAGTGTAGGGACATACTTCTTAAAGTTCCCTGAAGTTGAGCTTCAGAAACCAGGATATTTATACCCATGGGAATATGTCAGGAGGTACTAAAACCAAAATGTAAGATGGTGCATCATTTTAATGTGGAGGCAAAACATCTTTTACACACAAGCAAACATGCTTCTATGAAGTAGGATGAAAATTAATAAGCTTTAAGATAAAACAGGAGACCTCAAATATATTTCTTACTTCTTGAAAACCATGTAGGGCTTTAGGGTTAGGAGCTTCCTCTCAGCTGCCGTTGGTGGTATTTTTAGAAGGTACTGGTCTAAGGTACTAGTCTATACTTTTGGAACATGTAATTATTCAGAGATGATGCAGATTGAAATAAACAAAAAATCTTCCATTTTTTCAGCACAACACATAATCTAGTAAATACCAACTACTTATTGAGTGCTGGACTGAGCTATCTTCCATCCAACCATCAGAACTATTTGTTCTGACCCAAGAGAAGAAAGTTCCTACCCTCATATATCCCTGGACATCAAGCTATTTTACTTGTCATTTCTCTTACTTTACAATCCGATGTCCTCTGGTGCTGGGGACCCTTTGGGGAAGCATTAGCATTCCTTACATTATTTTGATAGAATTCTCAGCATGCTGTTTGCTCAGATAATAATATCACTTCATACTTGATTTTTCCATATTTTAAGTACTTTATAAATATATTACTGATTTAAGTGTATTTACTGCTGTGAACCATGTAGTTTCCCAGTGCTAAATTTGTGTATCCTTTATATTAGGGCTAATAACTGTCAAATGATGATCTATTAATAATTAGAATCTCTCAATGTGTAAAAAATTTCTTTCAAAGCTCTAGCCTGTTTTCTGGGCTGTGGGATGTAACTGAGCTTAAAGGAATATAACAAACTGTATAATTTCTACATTTCCAAAATTATCTAAGTAATGTGTACCTTAAAGTTGGATTTTGTTTCAGACAGGCATATTATTCAGCTAAAAGCAAAGAGTTTTCCTCAGCTCTCTGGATCATGAATCTAAGTTCCCAATGACAAGTATAAACTCTACAGATTGCTTCATATTTATAAACATAACTGCAGACAATTTAAATTATTATAAGGAAGAAACGCCCATCCTGGAACTCATACATATCAAAGATGGACCACACTTTCTAAATATTTATTTAGTTCCTTAAATCAATAAGATTAGTCCTCTTAATTCTGACACAGTGAAGCAGTTATATAAAATAAAGATTAATGATTTCCAGCAAATCCAGGTTTTTTTTTTTTCCTGCTAAAGAAAGAAGTGAATTAAATAGTGTCTGGTGACTGTAGGCTTTGTAAATACCTCGTTTAGATAACCAGTTCAAGCCCTTATTTTCCTAAAATGAGGTAATTTAGGCAAAAACCAATGGTATGGAGTTTTGCCTCTTTGCTTGAATCGATTATATTAGTATGACTTTAAAGACCTAACCTAAAAGAGCAAAAAAGTTGCATGCAAAGGATGGACTCTTTTAAATGTTCGTTTTCATTGACTTTCCAGATATTAATGAATGTGTACTGAACAGTCTCCTTTGTGACAATGGACAATGTAGAAACACTCCTGGAAGTTTTGTCTGTACCTGCCCCAAAGGATTTATATATAAACCTGACCTAAAAACCTGTGAAGGTAAACCATGTTTTTGTTCTTATGTACTTTGCTGCCTTTTGGAATGCCATTAGGAAACCATATGAATAAATTAGAGTCACTGTATTTTAGACAGTGATGCCAATTTAGTTGAAATTCTGTTGTCCTAAATGGCACTTGTACACACTTTGTAACCACTGATGGTATTTACCTACAATTGGCATTGTATTTGCCATTTATTTTGCACTTAAGTGCCATTTAAAAGTTTTATTTTGCAATCGTTTTCAACTGCCATTTATTTGCCATCGTTTAATACATTAAGAAAATATTATATATGCTATTTGAATTAATAACTCAGAAATCACATCTACATTTGCTCCAGATTTTCTGAATAAAAAGATTCGGTCAAGTTCTGAATTCTATACTGTGGAGATATGCTCAATTACTATTTTGGCATTCTATCTAGTCTAGAAAAATCTATTTAGGTCAGCTTTGCTATCTAATGAACAATATGTGGTAGCAATTCAGGCCTACTCATTTAAGCCCAAGAGTAGCTTTTAGCAGTAATGTAGACCTGTTTTTGTTTCAGACATCGATGAATGTGAATCAAGTCCTTGCATTAATGGAGTCTGCAAGAACAGCCCGGGCTCTTTTATTTGTGAATGTTCTTCTGAAAGTACTTTGGATCCAACAAAAACCATCTGCATAGGTATTTATCTTTCTTAGAATGACTTTTCTATGTTTACCAATGCTGCTATCCTTAATGTCAGCTTTTACTGCAAAAGAGTTTAAGTATGAAACAACATTAAAAACTATCATTATTGCTTGTTTCATGGTGCTATTCTTACTGTAATTCCAATGTGCATGTTTAGATTGTTGACGTAGATTCTATTAAATATCTGTTAAATATTATTTCCTTGTCTGCAGAAACCATCAAGGGCACTTGCTGGCAGACGGTCATCAACGGGCGGTGTGAGATCAACATCAACGGAGCCACCTTGAAGTCCCAGTGCTGCTCCTCCCTTGGTGCTGCCTGGGGGAGCCCGTGCACCCTGTGCCAAGTTGGTAAGAGAAACCCATGCTGTGGCTCCTGTGCACCCTTTGACCTCTGCAGAAAAGGGGGAAGCCTAGTACTGTGTTCATTTAGGGTCACATGGGAATTTTAAAAGACTTACTTCCGATGACGTCAATGAAACATACTGCTGAGTGGGAAATAGGTGTCAAGGACAATAATTTCATGTGCTTCGGTAACCACACTGTGATGTGGTCAGCTAGTGCTGCTTCCCTGGAGCACCAGTTCCTACTGGCTCTCTTGGGAACCTCGTGGTTAGGGGTCCTGGGTTTTTTACAGGTACAAATTCTCTTCCAAAAAGCTAATTGGTGTAAAGAAACCAGTATTCGTGACCAAACTTCATAACGATTTCTGGTGAACTTCTAAGTCTGCTGGGAAGCTGAGGTTTGAGAGAATTTTTCAGGGTTTTGTTGATTCAATGTTTGAATATATAAATGTGTGAATTTATGTAGTGTGAATGCTGCAGGGCATGACAGCTCCAAATTCTAAACTGTGTTTTCCGTATTTATGTGACAGTAATCCTATGGTGTGATTCCTGTTTTCAGGATAATACGAAGAGAGAAATCTGTATTCAGTTTACCTCTTAGCTCTCACCCGAGTGTGATCTATAGGGTACTTTTGTGTCTTTGAGGATATCTTAGAGGAATTGAGCTTTATTTGAGGAGACATTTCATTATTCTTCTTCCTTACCTATGCAGTCTCAGAAATACTTTGTTATCTCATATTTATTCATAGCAACAAAATCTAATTCAGGTTCCAGGTCCTCTCTCATGTTTCTTATACTATGTCATAACTACAAAGTCTGGATATTGTTATCTTAAATTTGTTTTTTTTTTTTTTTAACAGATCCCATTTGTGGTAAAGGGTACTCAAGAATTAAAGGAACACAATGTGAAGGTATTTCTGATTATTTATAAACCATAAATTTTTCATGCATAAAGAATGCTTATATTAGCTTGGACTGGATAAAGCTGTCATGTAACTTCACAGTGAGAAATACATAGCAGAGAAAAAAAATAATAAGAACTGCAGAACAGAACAGATGTTAATTTCATAGGCATACTTATGCTATTGCCAGTGTCAGATCACTATGGCCAAAGGACAGGGTGGCTGAAAATGTTTTAGGCTGACCACAGCTGACCTGCTATCTATCAGGAGGAGACAGACAGGAAGTTTTTGATGAGGCTGTAAAATTTGCATTTCTCTTGGTTTGCCCTGGGGTTTTTTGTTTATTTGTTTCATGGTCGTGGATGATTTAGAAGGATGCACTCCATTGCCTCTTTTCTGAAGGTCTATGTGGATTCTCTCCAGTTTGCTTTAGTTCTTTCTCACAGAGTCCCAGATAGACATAGGTCATGGTGACTAACACAACCTGACATGACACAGCAGCTGAAAAATTTTAAAAACAGCAATTAGTCCCATATGTGGGATGAAATGAAGTTTTTTCCCTGCTAAAACAAAGAGGAACACTACAACCCCCACCCAGGGTCTTGCTTTCCAAATGATGACTGAATCCTTTGGCCTTCCTCTGGTCCAGATCCACTGCTAATATAATAACTTATCTGACCTCAGCAGCACATTTCAGTATACAAGTGGCCAGAACTTGTTACAGCAAAAGAACCCAAAAAGGTAGATTCTACCCCCTCCCCATTTATTTATCTCTCTTACAAGGAAAGATTTAAAATATTTTTTTTAGCATTCCTGTCTTGGAGAGTTATTTCTTCTAAATAGAGACATAGTTTCTTAGCTAATATTCCCTTTTTTTTTTTCTTTTGGCATTGGCAAGTAAGTGCCTTTCTTTGGATTAACTTGATGGTGAATATTTTTCCAAATTAAGTGCAGAGAACATATTGCTCTCCATTAAGCAAACTGGGAGGGACTGGTACACTTGAGAGAGATTGGGTCAATGATGAATAAGTGAACATGAGCATCTTTTGACTTTCCTCAACCCAAGCTGGGACACCACCAAGGCACTGACAGAACAGCCTGAGACCATTGCTGAGATAGAATTAGTTACACACTTTCTGATGGCTTCTCAACACTTCTTGAAAGAGACTCTTCACTGGCCCACATATTTCTCAGTGGGAGTTATTCCTATGCTCACCTTCAAGCTGTTTCTGTTTTGCTAGTTTGAAAGACTAGGTTTTTGTTTCTCTATTTATTTCCTGATATCTGGTCTCATAAAGCAAATTATATGGCCCCTGGCAACCTTACCTGAGATGTCCACAGCTACCAGAGATGTCCCCAAAAACTCACACCAGCTGTCTGTCTCCACAACTCAAAAGTTATTCCTTGAGACCAACAGAGAAACTCTTATATCTTTGGTAAAAGGAGGGCTCAGTCTAATTGCTATTCAGACATCCCAGAGACCTTACTTGAACTATTTGGAGGCAAACTAGTTTTGTGAACTTACCAGGTTCAAAATGGAGAATAATTATGACTCCATGAGCATAATAAGGTAGAATGATATTATAAAGATATATTAACTTCATGCTTTTCTTTTATTTTTAGATATAGATGAATGTGAAGTGTTCCCAGGGGTGTGCAAAAATGGCCTATGTGTTAACACTAGGGGATCATTCAAGTGTCAGTGTCCCAGTGGAATGACTTTGGATGCCACAGGAAGGATCTGCCTTGGTAAATACTGAGCTCATTATTTTTGTAATAATCATTTCTTAAAGATTGTTAGAAACTCAGTTAACAAAACTCAGTTAGCCAGACATTTGGTTTAAAGTACAAACACCCCCAGACTCAGCCTGTCCATTAGGTTCCGTGATGGCTTCCTGGACCACAGTCTTCCTAACTCAAGCTCTTTGCTTTTTATCACTAACATGTGATAAAAGCATGTTAGTGAGGAGAAACTTTAGTCGTTTGCCGATATGTAACTATTCCTTAAATCACTACCACCACAGTTATTATTCCAGAGTTCTTAAATGTGCCCCTGTGTGCCATGGGCTATAAAATACAAGGTGAGTGGTGGGAAGAAGAACAACATTTACACATAATTAGAAACTGTAGCCTATGTCTTCTACTCATGTCTGCCGTTGACGAGAGGACAGGTCCTTGCAGGACACACTGTGGGTATCACGAGTGAAGGTGCCACTGCCTTGAAGAGTGAACTTGAGGGAGCCCAGAGTGATTGTCGCTGCTAGTTGTGGTAGGATTCTCCGTGCCAACTGCTAGAACCCAGGTGGGGTCCTTAGGCCCAATCATTTTATTCCAGTGGTGTGGAAGAGTCTAGACACAGAGCCTAGAACTCTGGGTTCTTAGACTCTAAGTCCTAAGCCCCTAAGGGATCATGGTGGCAGCAGTTTGAGATCCCACAGTCATACTTGTGGGGTCTGGCAGACTTATTCTGGTGTTACTACTATGACTTCTGACTGTCTGGAATATGTCCCTTGGATCACTGCTCTCTGAGTCTATGACTCTAGAAATGTTCTGCTGTACTGGGTATCTGTAACCACGTTACTCTGAAGAGTATCCTTAGTGAAGACCACTGTAGGTGGTTAAGAGAGTGGTATGCAGTTAAGTGATTTAGATCACATACAAACTAGAGCTAACAAAGCTTTAGATATAGAACTTTAGGCTTTTTTGTGTAAGTAGTATGGAATAGAAGAGGGATTCAGAGCCTAGAGTATTTCTGGAATTCAGGTTGTCAGTTAATCCCATTTTGAGTTTTAGAGAGTTTGTTTGTTTAGGAGGGATCAGTATTTAATGAGAAACTTCTTCCACGTTCTTCAGTTGAAAGGTGCTTCAGTGTTTTATTTAGGATTCATTTAAAAAGTATCTCTCTTGATATAGGCAACCTGAATGTAAAGTTTCCCGGAAGGCTTCAAAAGCTTTCTAACATAAGCTCAGGCACTCAGGTGAATTGTTAATGACCACATTGTGAAGGAGAAAAAGGAAGAAGATATGTCTTGCATTTTAATTATACTTCATAATATAAATTTCAGATGCATAATCTCATTTGAGCTTCATAGCACCTCCTGAGAGATGGGGGCAAACATCATTTAAAAGTTGTTGAAATTCAGGTTCAGGAGTAATAATTTATCAAAAACAAGTGACTTAGCTGCAGAAGGATCAAAATCTGAGTCTTTTGACCTCTGGTCTTTCAACTGTTCCTCACAATTCCATGAATTTGGGGTTGGGAATAGAAGTATCTCACGTGTGTCCTGAAGAATATGCAAATAAGCACATGTTGAGGTGAAATAAATATTGAGAAGAAAAGTGAATAGCTTTTCTTTGCTGTTTTTCCTCTTTAATCTCAAGTAGGGCAGTCCTCATTCCGTAGTTCACCATTCTAGCTTGCCAGAAATGAAGTGGGTCTGAGAAGAAGGTGATTGAGCTAGCTTTGGACATGCTCCAATGATAAAGAGTACAGTTTGCTTTTAGCTGTAGAAGAGATGCCAAGACATCCTGGAGTTCATACCTCAGTGACAGGCATGTCTGTACAGGCGAAGACATCTCCCAAAAGGGCATGGTGGGATCTCTCAGAATACTGCTGCTTATGTAGAATGATCAGAAAACACCTAAGGTTGAACGGGAACTTTTCAGAAATAGGAAGTGCAAATATGAGCTGGCAAAGAGAAGAGAGTCTTTATTAAGCAGGAATTCCTACCACATAGCCTGGGTTTCTTATGAGGAAAAAAATTAATTCCAGTCAGTAAGTATATAGCAAATTAGTTTGTATGCTGTACTTTGCCCAGCAAAATGTTGGCAATCTGGAGCAGAGAAAACAAAATAGCTCTCCTCAGCCTCCCTTGGTTCCCTTCAACAGACATCCGCCTGGAGACCTGCTTCCTGAGGTATGAGGAGGAGGAGTGCACCCTGCCTGTCGCCGGCCGCCACCGCATGGACGCCTGCTGCTGCTCTGTCGGTGCAGCCTGGGGCACCGAGGAGTGTGAGGAGTGTCCTGTGAGAAACACCCCTGAGTATGACGAGCTCTGTCCCAGAGGACCCGGATTTGCCACAAAAGAAATTACGAATGGAAAACCTTTCTTCAAAGGTACAATGTTTTCAATAGTTGACTGGTTTTGTTTTCAGACCAACAAGATGCATTTTTATGATCCCAGAACTTTACTTGATCATCTCAGCATGGATGTTTTTACTTTCTGAATTATATAATTACCTTTGTGTAGAAAAGTATAGACTTCTTTTTTTTTTTTCCCCTGAGATTTTGGTCCAAGAAGCCCGGGGGTTAAAATTGTTCTCTGTGGAAAGATAGTTTCTAGATGGCTTTCTTAAATGTCTTTTAAGTAAATTCAAGGGAACTTGAATAATTTGCTTCCAAGGGTGGTGGCAATTCATTGCTGCTGAAGGAGTTGATGTTCTTGAGATTGACTCTGCCAGCTCTGTCTCACGTGGCATTAGGTAGAAATGAATTTGTATTTCTTGAGCTGTATGTAGGTCATGCTTTGGAAAAGCTCCTATAAGAGGAAACTCAGGTTACGTGTTACACATATGCAGGGTCTTCTAGCCTACGAGAAGCTCTTTAAATTATATTAATTAAATCTTAATGGTATAGAATATTGAGAAAACATTTTTAAACAGTACAGGTTATTTGCAAACAATTTAAATTATAAATGACATCTTTCAAAATTCTTATATTTTTGGTATATGCAAGAAAGCATCAAAGAATATTAAATGAATATCTCATTCTACTACACATTCCACTGGTTGCTCTGGGACAGTTTATTCTAATAATCTTCTATCTGCTTTAAGTACAGTAAATTAAACTTTATTTATTCTAAACTAGGAGTTTAGAATGTTTTATTCATTCATTCAGCAAATAGCTATAAAGTGTTCACTATATATCAGGCAGTGTTCTGGGCCCCAGAAGTCCAATAAACACATTCTTTGCTTCTCTAACAATGCTTTATGGAATGTAGAAGTTTAAAAGGCTAGAAATGTTTACAAAGTCAAATTTCTCATGCATCATCACACATTCTTTGAAATGAGTATTGCCAAGACCTTAAGTCAAGACCTTCCAACCTTCTGGTTTGAAATGTCAGGTGCCGAGACCTCCTAACTGGTTGCTCATAAACTTTTCCCCCCACCTTTTATTTTTTTTGAAGATATCAATGAGTGCAAGATGATACCCAGCCTCTGCACCCACGGCAAGTGCAGAAACACCATTGGAAGCTTCAAGTGCAGGTGTGACAGTGGCTTTGCTCTTGATTCCGAAGAAAGGAACTGCACAGGTCAGTGAATGGGCCTCAAGGGGCAAGAGAGGGGATATCCGTTAAAATTCTTCATCTTTAACATATTGCCACAAGAATTAAGGTTGTCCTGGTGCTCACTCGCTGCCACTTGCTGTTCTCGTGCAGACATTGACGAATGCCGCATATCTCCTGACCTCTGTGGCCGAGGCCAGTGTGTGAACACCCCAGGGGACTTTGAATGCAAGTGCGACGAAGGCTATGAAAGTGGATTCATGATGATGAAGAACTGCATGGGTGAGTTTGTGGTCATTTGCTCAGCACAGGAAAAGGAGTCCATGAAGCTTCCATGACTCAAGGCCTGTATCCCAGGTTCTTCCTGCTGCCCCCGTGGCAGGAAGGCCAGTGAGTCAGGAATCAGTCTGTGGCAGAGGGACACTGACAGGCCTAAGGAATGAGGGAATTCACGCTGTGGGGCTGTGGGTGACCTCGGAGACCAGTTGTGGGTCCTTGAGAAGTGAGTTTAGCACCTGGAATAGACACCCCAGGGGTAGAGAGAACAATTCAAACAGAAACGACAGTAGAGATCCCATTCCAGGGTTTCTTTCCAACATTTCTAGAAAAGGAGATTGATTAAGCTGGTTACCTTAGCTCTAGTTCCCTGGAAACAAAGTCTGAAATGGGAATTCTTGCAAAAAGTGATTTTTTTTGAGGGCGTGATCTCAGGAGGAACCTGTTAGGAAGTGAGGGAAGCAGGTTAGTGCAGCGGAGGAAGATAAGCCATGAGTTTGGCTGCATTTTAGCCTTAGTCTGATCCTATAGGGAGTTCTGGAGTGTGAATGGCAACAGAGTTGTCCCACCTTAAGACAGGCAGGTGATGATCTTATACTCCCATGTCAGTTCAATCAGTTATTGGCCATGGGTGGTCCCCAGCATGGGACAGAGGTATAATCTGTCACCTCCCAGGAATTTCTGAGTGAGGTGGACAGCAATTCTCCAAGAAGGGAGGCTGTGAGCTCTTAGCAGCCAGGACATGCAGCAACTGGGGGTTGGTGCTCTGCCCAGTAAAGGGAATCAGGACACCGGCCACCATCTCCAGCACAGTCATTTCCATTTTGCAGATATCGACGAGTGTCAGAGAGATCCTCTCCTGTGCCGAGGAGGCGTTTGCCTAAACACGGAGGGAAGTTTCCGCTGCGAGTGCCCGTCTGGTCATCAGCTGTCCCCCAACATCTCTGCATGTATTGGTAAGGAGCAAGACTTTCACACCACCTCCCTGTGGTCCGTTGTTTGACCCACATCTTCGCCAAAGTCAGAAGCTGACCTTTGGATGTTTGCTCTTCTTATTTTCTCAACAGACATCAACGAGTGTGAACTGAGCGCACACCTCTGCCCCAACGGCCGCTGCGTGAACCTCATAGGGAAGTATCAGTGTGCCTGCAACCCCGGCTACCATTCAACTCCCGACAGGCTGTTTTGTGTTGGTAAGTTCTATATTTTATTTTACTTTATTTTATTTTATTTAGTCTCTTTCTAAAAACACTCAAGCAATGGACTCTTGAGTTTTGTTTTCACCACTGTTTACTTTTACTTGATCTTTCTTGTTTCCCTGTAAGTAAAATTCTTTTTATGGTGGCTGATAATCTTTGGATCTCACCTCCCTTATCTATTTGAAGAACCAGTTAAATGAAGTACGTAGAATGTTGTAGCTCTAATAAGTATTATTTGAGCCATGCTGTTTTGAATAGTGGACAGTGGCATGTGCTTTGTTTATGCACATGCTAAGTGATAACTAACTCGATGCTCATTTGCTGCCTGGCAAATCAGCCAGTGGTAACTAACCACCTGAAATAAATTAAATACAGTGAGTGCTGTGGAAAAGACAAAAAAGCTTAACAGGGAATTTCTGCCCCTTAAGTGGTTTAGATCAGCTAAAAGATTTCAAAGAATAACTGTTGGAAAGAAGACTATGGAATGTTCATATCTTACATCGAAAGAGAGGCCATGTCTGGCACTCCTTAGAGATGGGTTTTTGTGGGACAAGCGTTTTGCTCTGTGGTTGGCCCTCTGTAGGTTTAGCTGTGCTGCGAAGAGTGGCACAGAAAACCCTGTGGCTTTATTGTGCCCCAAGTCAAAGTGAAATGTGAAATCTGCCAGGTTTTGCCTGGTTTGGGGTTTGTACCATGTGGAACTGCCAAGTCTCACATGGTTTCCACCCAAAACCATAAATCAGCCCGAATTCTTCTGAAACATGGCCCAGGACAACTCAGAACTCCAACTCAGGTTCTTGCGAAGGATTGGAACCTCAGCAAATCATGCCGAATTTCAAGTTTTTAACTGAATCTGTTACCAAGAGAATCTCACCCATATGTCCATTATCATGACTGGGATATGTTCTCCCAGCACCGAGTATTTCTGCATTGCAAGGGGCACACATCATGTATCATGCAATTAGTTGTTTGTCTGTCTCCCAGGCTGCATGCAGAGTAATCATTATTAAGGCAGAGATAGTGTCTGTCTCATTCACTATTAGATTCTCATGGTAGGTGTGTAGTTAATATTTGTTAAAGGAATCAAACAGTGACTTCCAATTGCCCTGGGTGACTTTTTTTCCCCTTTTCCCTGACTGATGCTTGGAAACCTTAAACATATGCCATGCTCATAAACACAGAGGAGGCTGTCTTAGCCCATTGTTGTGAAGCATAACAGAATACCAGAGACTGGGCAATTTCTAATGAACAGAAATGTATTGGCTCACAGTTCTGGAGGCTGGGGAATCCAGTATCAAGGTGCTAGCATCTAGCATGGGCCTTCTTGCTACAGTAGCCTGGGGTGGGAGGTGAGAAGGTGAAAAAGAGCAAGAAGGGGCTGAACTTGCCCTTTTATAAAGGGTGGAGGCCTCATGGCCTAATTACCTCGTAAAGGTCCCGCCTTTTATTACTGTTACAGTGGCAATTAAATCTCAGCATGAGTTTTGGAGGGGACAGACATTAAAACCATACCAGAAGGTGATGCTAATTTCATTTCTTTCAGATATTGATGAATGCAGCATAATGAATGGTGGTTGTGAAACCTTCTGCACAAACTCTGAAGGCAGCTATGAATGTAGTTGTCAACCAGGATTCGCACTAATGCCTGACCAGAGATCATGCACTGGTGAGTAGGTTTTAGCCTTGTATTAAAATTTCTCAATAATAACAGGTCCCTAAGTAGAGTGGTCCCGGGCCCAGTTTGGAGTCAGACCAACTTGGGTTCAGATCTTTGCTTGTCACATATTTTAACTTCATGTCCTTTATCAAGATACTTAGCAGCAGAATCCTTATCTATAAAATGGAGTTGAGCTCACCCATGTGAAAGAGTATTTACAGAACTTAGCATAGTACCTGGCACATAATAATAAATGGAATATAACATACATTATCCTTCATTGATCAGAATTTTAAAGAGTTTGATCTTTTGGCCTAATTCAGTGCTACTCCAGGTATATTCATTGCAAGACAACATTAGCATCACCTGAGAACTTGTTAAAAATGCAAAACCTCAGGTCCCATCCTGGATCTACTGAATCAGAAACTACTGGGGTGGATCCCAGTAATCATGTTTTCACAAGCTATCCAAAAGGTTTGGATGCGTGCTAAAGTTTGAGAACCACTGCTCTAATTTACACTTCCTGTTGTATCACCCTGAGCCAGCAGAGCCGTGCAGCCAGCTGGAGATGAGAAATGAAGTGGGTAATGTAGGTTTTGATTCTGGATTAGGTTAAGAAGAGAATTTGGCCTTAGGAACCAAAATTATTTTATCTGACCTAGAAAAATTTCCCTAAAAAAACTCTAGGTATAAATTTGGCTATGAAAATTAATTGTTAAAAATAAATATTATTACTAAAAGTGCATCTAAGTAGATATTCTTATTTCAAGCAATTTTTACCTTAAAATATCAGTAAAACAGATGATACACCTTAGGCATTTATAATTTGACAACAAGGAAAATTCATAATCCTTTTTGAATGATAAATTCAACAAGAGGTAAAATTTTTAATTCAGTGATAGACATTTAAACCAATCACTGTCCTTGAACAGTGTATTATAAATCTTGAAAATGGTTCTCTCCTTTTTTACTGAGAATAACGCAATGGTATAATTTCGTAAAGCTTCATTTGGATTTGAGAGTTAATAGTCTTATGCTAGTATGTTGCGTTTATTTGACTTGGGTCAGTTAATGTTTTCTCACTGAATAATGGAACCAATATCAAGAACATATGGTTGTTGGTTTTATTCTTTGCAGACATCGATGAGTGTGAAGATAATCCCAATATCTGTGATGGCGGTCAGTGTACAAATATACCTGGCGAGTACAGGTGCTTGTGTTATGATGGATTCATGGCATCTGAAGACATGAAGACTTGTGTAGGTAAGCAAAGAAGGCAGAATATTCCATCTTGTCTGATTGTCTGGTTATTCACAAGCATTGTGAATTACATAAAGGTTAGTTTGAGTAGTTAAACGATGGATTCCATGAACAAGTAAGAATATTTAGGGGCATAGTACCCATATTTTAAAGCCAGCATTCAAAGAGCAGCTTTCTTGTGGCTGTGATATGATGCTCTTGTCATATATGTTATGTAGCCTGAGCTGACCATCTGTCAACTCCAGATGAACTTTTCTTTTATGTCTATCCATTATTTCTGTCTGCTTAACCCTCCTGCTGTGACTAGAGTTTAGACTTTTAAAATGCTTGACTAAAGGCAAGTAAAATTTGTCTCTGACAAGAATGCAGTAACCTCTAGAACTGATCATATTTGTTTTGGATAGTTTCTTTTGCTATGCCTTCAAATTTGTTAAAGTTTTCTTCTGTAATATCTAATCTGCCTTTAATCCCATCCAGTGTACTTTTCATCTCAGATGTTGTAGTTTTCATCTTTATAAAAGTTTCATTTGGGTCTTTTTTCCTATCTTCTATGTCTCTTCTTAATAAGTTTAATCATTCCTCTAGTTTTTTGAACACATGGACTATAGTTATAACTGTTTTAATGTTCTTATCTACTAATTCTATCATCTGTGTTAGTTGGGGGTTATTTCAGTAAATTGAGTTTCTTCCTCATTATGGGTAATATTTTCCTGCTTCATTGAATGTCTGGTAATTTTTTATTGGATGCCGGATATTATAAATTTTGCCTTACTAGGTGTAGATATTTTTGTATTCCTAGAAATATTTTTGAGCTTTGTTTTGGAATACAGTTAAATTACTTGGAAACAGATTGATCCCTTTCAAAGTCTTGCTTTTAAGCTTTTAAGCAGCAGTTAGTCTAGGGCTAATTTTGCTCCATTGCTGAGACAGGTCCTTCTGGATATTCTACCCAATTCCCTGTGAATTATGAGGTTGTTCAGTCTGGCTGGTGGGGACAGGCACAATTCCAGGCCTTCTGTGAACTTTGAGGATTATTCCCTCTAATTCTTTTGGGTAGTGCTTTCCCCAGCCTCAAGTGGTTGGTTTCCTTGCACAAATGTGCTGATCACTACTCATCTGAATACTGAGGAAGACCCTCAGCAGAGCTCTAGAGCTCTTTTGCTCTATGCAGCTCTCTTCTGTCCTTTACTGTGCCCTGTGAACTCTAGCCACCTTGGCCTTTAAGGACTTCCAGAATCATCCCCTCAACTCAGGGACACTGCCTGGTTCCATTTGGCATCACCCTCCCTATGCCACAGGCATAAAACTCCCTCTACTCAGTAATCTGGGGCAATTGTAGAACTCACCTAGTTTGTTTTCTTCCTCTCAGGGATCACTGTCTTTTTTTTTTTTGCCTCATGTCCAATGTCTAGAAAACCATTTTTTATATCTACTGGCTTTTTTTTTAGTTGTTTCACATGGGAAAGTCATTTCAATCCCTGTTAGTCCATCTTGGCCAGAAGCAAGAGTCTAGAATTGATTCTATTTATATTTGTATCACGTTTATCTTCTGAAAACCTTTACTGAAAATTTGTGAAGTCGTAGAGTTTAAAATGAATGTCATAAAAATAATTTTTAATTTGGGAAAGAAGTGAAGTTTGTAACTACTTGCACTGAGACTACCAGTTCATCTATCCTTTCTTTCAAAATATGAAAACTTAATTGTTAGCATCTTGCAGACTGAATTAAAATTTTCATCCTGCCACAGAGTATGCTGTTTTAGAGAGTTTTCTAGACTGTCACATAAACAAGCTCTAGACTCTGCCTGGAGTCGGTCAGTTTATTTGAGTATGTGACCCACTGCTTGTGGGCCAGATAAAAGGCAGTCTTCATGAGTATCTGGCAATATATAAAGCAAATGTGGATTGGCCTCCTTAAATGTAATATTGATATTTTTTCTGAATAAAAGCATTTTACTGTTTCTAATTTATTTGTCATAGTTATTTTACTTCAGGGAAAGATTACTCAATGATATCAAACAGTTACATGTATTAATAACATCTGTGGTTTTTTTTTACAGATGTCAATGAATGTGACCTGAATCCAAACATCTGCCTCAGTGGAACCTGTGAAAACACTAAAGGCTCATTTATCTGCCACTGTGATATGGGCTATTCTGGCAAAAAAGGAAAAACTGGCTGTACAGGTGTGTTTTTTCAAATTGAACAATAAAATATTAAGTGGTTTAGTGACTGGTATCATAATTATAGGTTAATAAAAGTTTTAAAACTCTTAACATTTTAACTGCATCATAAAGCACTTTGCATACCATTATTTATTAATTTTGCTTCCACTTCTTTGAAGTTTGTCGTACTTTATATTGGATCCAAGTTAAAGTTTTTTTCTTTAACCTGCTTTTTTCTTTAACCAATATGCCTGTGAAAAAAGGCATATTGAATAAATTAACACTATAAATAACACATTTTATGAGATTAAAATAAAATTTTCATATCAAAGTTGTGAACATGCTAATTATCAAACATTCATATTCCTTTATTAAAGAAAGCCTTTCCCAATAACCTCCTTTGCCAACATTTAAAGTTTTATAACAAATTACTCTTCAAAGAAACACATCCTATAATTCATATATTTCATCAATTCTCACCAATCTTCCAGTTCCCTAAATCAGAGTGCTTTTGATGTATTAAGTTGCGTTAGTCAAAAAAAGTTTTTATTCGTGGGATTTAGCAAATCCATATTATGAAGTGATAATTGACCCATTTGCAATTTAGTTTGTCTAATGCCAATAACATATGAGAAAATATCTTCACAATGTTTGTAGGAGATTATCTTATTAAATAGAATAAGAAGGAGAAGAAATTATTCTGTGGTAATGACATTGTTTTATAAGTGTTTAGTTGGTATTTTCAAATATAAGACAATGATATTAAGTACATGGAATGATACAATAAAGTTTTACTATAGTTACTTATATTAATGTAACAGATCATAGCATATAACATAATTTAAAGCGTAATGTACACCAGGGTGAGCTCAAATTAGATAACTGTATGATTTCTTTACAAATAACAGATTTTAATTCCAAAAGCCAGTTTGGCAAGCCCTTGTGACCTAAACATTAAAATATTTGCAGATTGGCAATATGGTAAATATACAGATTTTCCTCTTAATTATATCAATGTATTTCAAAAAAAGACCAAAATATATTTATTACTAATATTTTTCAAACTGGCCAATAATGCTAAGTTTCAAATTAATTGATAGATAAGGGAAGTACTATTACTGTTGCTTCAAAAATAATACGACCTAGCTAATGTATGAAAAGAAGCATGAAGCTGGAATGTTTTCTTGCTCTCTATGCTATTCTGCACGTGAAGCCTGGCTGGGGGTCCATTCTGAGAAACAGCACAGTGTTTAAACTCTCAACTCCCCATATAGCTACTCAGGTACAAATGGTGCTTAGTTCCGTATCTCTATAGGTTCAAGCTTTATTTTTAGATTCCAGCATAAATATAGGACTTGATAAGAGATGGTGGTCTGGCAGTAAGGAAGAGGAAGGTAGGATAATTCTATATTGTGTTTTACCTAATCGAGTATAATACCATTATTTGGCTAAGCTGAGCTCCCTGAAACTCAACCCAGAGGCAGTGATGCTTATGAAGGGAAAAGTTAATCTCATGGGACAGTCTTCATTCCCTATAAGAAAAAGGGTCTCTAGAATTGCATGCTCCAAATTCCAGCTAACTGGGGCATGTGCAGCAGCTGATTATTTTAGATCTCTTACCATGAAGAAAGCTTAAATTTCCATACTATAGTAATATCGTTTTAGGTAAATGAGGTATAATGTATGTATCACCCTTGGAACAGTGCTAGTCAATAAATAGCAGCTATTGTTGTTATATTAAATGAGTCACAGATATACTGTGTGTAAAGGCCATTTTAATGAAATACCACTTCTAGCAAAAATTCAATTCTGCTATTTACTGTTACATGCTTAAAATCAGTTTACAGAAGGAAAATCTTACTCTGTATATTGAAAGCCTTATTTTTCACAATTGAATTTGCACAGATACTGAGACTGTGGTGACAAGAACTGTGCACTATGTATTAGATTACATTAAGAACATTAGCCTTTTAGTCAATCACATGAACAGAAACGTAGATTGGAAGTCACAGAAACACTCAGTCCTTTCCTAAGGGCCGATATCTCCCACCATTATTTTAAATTGCAGCCTAAAATGATTTTTCAGTTTTATAAAATCCAGCTAGCACTGTAAGAAGACTAGAGTTTCATATCCTTTTGATATCACAGTAGCATGGCATGTGATATTTTCATCTAAAGGAGTAGTACCCTGAGTTATATTCCTAGTTCTTTCACTGTTTCATGGTCTTGAACAAATCACCAGGGTGTTCTGCAGTTACTCAAATGTTCCCCTCGGGTAAGTAACACAGCCCTGACCTATGGAAGGAGGAGCTGCATTAGAGAGAGAAGAAAAAGAGATCCTCTATAAATACGGTTATTAAAAATCAGGAGTATCACATTTGATTGGAAATGACTTAAACAAGCAGAAAGTTTGGTACATTTAAAAACAAGTTTTTAAAAATCTAGGCCAAAGTATTTTTTTAAAGCTATGTTACTAGGGCACTTTTAGCCTGCTTTTAATTTAAAATTAGTGTCATTCACAATTTAGAATACTATCAGGTTACCTTGGTGATGGTCACATTAAAGACAAATGTTTGTAATGTTCCAGGCAACTAATGTAAATAGAGATATATATCTTGCCTAATTGGATAAGCAAACCACACAACAAAAAACAGCAAGAACAGACCTGGAACTGTGTTTTGATAATAGATAAAAGGAATGAATCCACTTATTTATTTAGACAGATAGATTTTTTAAAATGAGTACCCAATAAAAGAATTATAAAAATATGTATGCTATTTCATAAGGAACAACTTTGTTTCATGAGAACTAAAAAAAATGTCCTCTGGGCTCCATTACAGTTTTGTCTAAATATTTCAGCTCCCTGTCATTACTGATTGTTTCCATTTTAACAAATAAACATGTTTTTTTACCCCAGTCACTTTAGCAATGTTCAGAATCCACCCACTGACTTACATTCTCAGCCCACACAGATGCTAAGGCTTTCTTTTTACTCCTTAAGCTTTGTCCAAATTGTGGGTATTGCTGAGAGGAATGTTCCATTTAATGGAGAGAAAATGTACATTTGCTTGAAACCTAGAACACAACTCTTCTATCCTTAGCTTATGTGGATTGCATTATAATTTTTCTGTGACCAAATGTAAAGCTTCTGCTGCTCACTCTACATAATTATAATTAAGCAACACATTGGAAGAAGAAAAAATAAGTCCCTGTTGTATGCCATCCTCGCTGGGCCCTGGCTTTCACAAGCTAATTTGTAAGACCTTCCTTCCCACTGTGTGCTCACTTAGTGAATAAAGCATACCATTAAGAAGAATAAAATCTGAATTGTGTTCAGTTAAAATAGCAGGGTTTCTGGATAATTCCATTTCTTAAACTATAGGATTCCTTTCACACGAGAAATGTTTCTGATGGGTCTTAGTCCATGGCAGAGAATCATATATTTCAACCACCAGCAGTCAGTGAGAATTTGTGTTCATTTCCTTCCAGTTTCTTATCACTGCTAATTCTCCTCCACTGGCTGTCGGCCTGTGAAAACTCCATGGGTGTTCAGTTAATAGTCTTGGCTCAAATTGGGATCCAAATTAAGAAATCCAAGTAGTCTTCACGTTTGGCCTCCCCATTCACTGTAACACCTCTTCCTCCATGCCTAATCAGGGAGTTTCTGCCGTGTGCCAGTTCGGCCAGATTAGGATCCACGTGACGGAAGCCCAGATGGCGGGGAAGTCAGGTGTTTGTGTGGGCGATGCAGCCTCTCCCTGCATTATTGTAAGAGGAGGCCATCGCAGCTCAGAGCACAAGCCCATACATACTTGGATGGCAGACTCGCGTGGGACATACCCGGAGCTTAAGCACCGGCTCTGCTCAGAACACACCCTTGGCCTTCAAGAAAGGATCTTTGAGTCTTCTTGATGGAGGCTTGGTGGGGTTAAGGAGGTTGCAGAAATTTGAATTTCTTTGCTTTTCTTGGCTTATGCCTATTCTTAATCTTAAAAAGGAATTTTCTGTCTGGAGCAAACTTGTGAGGGAAAGAGAACATTTGTACAGAAAGAGATGTTCTTGGCAAGCGTGTACTATGTGTCCTTCATATTATTGAAGAGTGTTTCAAGACAGTGTTTTTATTTGCTTGTTTTCCTTATGGCTCAGTTTCCCCTTCTGTTTGTTTGTATAATGAATTACAGTCCTAGGCCCAAGTCTGCCATGGAAACGATTAATACATAATGGTTGGTGCATGTAGGCACATACAGCCATGTGCAAAAATCTTTTATTCAGAGATCCCTTTACACTTTATGACCACTTTAAGTCTTTCTGATTCACTTGTTACATACTGAGAGTGTGAAGCATTGAGATAGTGACTAACACAAATATTCACAAAGTGGAGAATTGAATATGGGATCCTGATTTACTCTCTCCTAGGACCCCAAAGCCCATGATACACTATAGCCTCTTGCAAATACAGTTTCTTTTCACCTTGAAAGCATTGCATTAAAATTGAAAATATTTTCTTGAATTAGAAATTTACATTAGCATATTATTGGTGGTTTTAAAAAAGGAGGGAGATGCTCCTTTCAAAAGAAATGGTAATTTTCTTAATTGCAAGATTAAATATGGAATGTGAAAACTATATGAAAGTAAGGATACCTTTGGACATTACAAAATTGAAAAGGAAAAGATTACAGAATTACCAGATTAGTAGGTTGTAATCATCTCTAAAAATTGTATTTAGTAGGAAGAGATTAGTGAATATTTCTGTGTCTGTTAATATTCACCAATATGTTGAGAACTCTATAAAGCAAGACAGAATAAAGTCCTGATGTGACTCAGGAAATGAGCTCAGTTAGGCAGCTGTGGCCCAAGGGAAAGAGTGCCAGTCAGCAGACAGGGAAACTGAGTTCCAGGGTGTCCTGGCTCTGCCCCTCACTGACTGGGGCCCAATCTCTGTGTCCTCGGAGAAACTGAGTATTGGGAAAGTGGAATTCTGGGTTCTTTCCACCTGGCTCTCTCACATCTGGAGGCTTCAATACTTACACAATTGAAGCTCATTTTTTCCACCCAAGATGATTTGTCAGAGATCATGCCAAATAAGAGAGAGAAATTAAGGCAGGACTCCACAAAAGTGGTGGTTTGTGTCATTACCTCTGAGGGGAGAGATTATCTGAGGAAGAAAGATGTGTCCATGGTCCTGCTTAGGGACACCTGTAAAAATTCTGCAGAATCTGTTAGGTTTGGGAAGGCTGACTTTCTTGAGTTCCCATGCCTACTTACCACTATTATCCCAGGGCTGGCCTTCCTCCTTATTTCCTTGGAATGTGCCATGCTCAATTACTCAGTTGGCTACAGCTCCCTGATCACAAGTCTGAAGCTATGTGCCTCTCTTGACCTGCCATAATAACTCCATAGGTTCGTGTGGCTGCCAGGGTTACATTAAAATTCACCTATACAAGACATTTTGATTGCAAGGACATTCTTCTAGGCCTGTTTCCATTTTATGAGTATTAATGCTATTACAAGTTTTTGTAGGAGAAATCTATCATTGTTTTATTTTATGTTTGCTGTAGAAGTTATGAAGAAGCCAAAGATCCCAGAACCATTTCAGAACATCAGATGGAATATTTGGCAGACAGCATGTTTCCAAACACTTTGAAATTATTTAATTGGGCTGCTTAAGTAAACAAAAGGGTAAACATGAATCACTTGCCCAGTTTCTTTTTCATGCCACTATTCAAGTGATCACTGGAAATTCTTGCAACATTTTGTATGTCCAAATTGTCCTTCTTGACCTAAATTTTGTGTTAGATATTGGTTTCCACATAGTCATGGAATCAAAGCTATGAGTTCTTGTTCTTAGTTTATGACAAAGTTGATTATAAGGGTAACCCATTATATAATACTTGCTTTCAGGAAACCAAACATCTTTCACTTCATACTTTATATTCTTTTCTATAACAGTTTTATAGTGCCTATTTTGGCTAAATTTGGAATGAAATTTTAGAGAATGGAGAATTTTGTAGAATTTGGAGTCTTTTAGTAATGTGACCCTAATCTGATACTCCTTATAATCCAACAAAATCTCCACTGGATTGACTTTAGTTTTATGTGAAATATATGAGAAAACTTGGCACTCCAATGCACTAGGACTCTAAGAAGGTAGGGAAAAGATGGTTCACATACTGCCTTAAGGAACATTTTTTGCAAATGCTTGAATTAGCAATACCTAAAGTAAAGCTTTTATAGAAATAAAGCATAATTAAATATCAGTGTCTTAAGTTTAAGATTAAAGTATATTTAATATGTAGAATATGATTCAAAAGTTTTCTAATATCCCTACAACACTGTATTACTTTGCCTATAAGAGATATGAAAACAGTGTGCATGACTACTTTATAGTTGACTTATTACAAATATTGGTAATGGAAACATATGACCACGAGTGTTAATACCACAGAACATTAGACACTCACTTTTTATGGTCTTCAGCTGTAACGAGATTCATTTTGCTTTGCAGTAAATGGACTCTGACATTAACATATGGAAAATAATTACAATTAATAATAGCAAGTACCATCATATTGTTCTGTCTTTTTAAATTAAAATTTAACACTGTTCAGTATATATAGAGTTTATATGTGGATGCTAAACCAATCTATACTATACTGTGAGAAGTGTGAAGGTAAGTCATCTTTTGAATATTGCTAAGTTATTTTAAAGACCAGATAGGCATTCGCACTAAAGTTTTTTCTAAACTGCTGGTTACTTTTCCAGACATCAATGAATGTGAAATTGGAGCACACAACTGTGGCAGACATGCTGTATGTACCAACACAGCAGGAAGCTTCAAATGCAGCTGCAGTCCCGGATGGATTGGAGATGGTGTTAAGTGCACTGGTGAGTTGGAAAATGACAGAGATTGCTTATCATGAACTACATAGGTTATAAATATGATATTAATTCTGCAAAGTCAAATTTAATTTGTGTAGTATTGATTTTAACTGCCACACTTTCTGTTAATAATGATACAACCTTTTTCCTTAAGATTTGGATGAATGCTCCAATGGAACCCACATGTGCAGCCAGCATGCAGACTGCAAGAATACCATGGGATCTTACCGCTGTCTCTGTAAGGAAGGATACACAGGCGATGGCTTCACTTGTACAGGTAGGTTCACGCTGGAAATGACTGCGAGTCAGAGAAGCAAGGTGTTCCACATTTCTCAGACCGTCAATTCTTTTTTGAAGGCTGGGTCAGTTAAGAGAAAAGATTAGTTATTTGAGACTAGATCCCTGTGGAATAAAAATTTGGAACCAGGTCATTTCGGAATTAGGGAGACCTCAGAAGCTAACACTCTCACTCTCTCTCTTTCTCTCTATGTGTATATATACATACACATCTGTATCACTGTATATAATGATGTCATTTGTTTAATACAAGTCACACTTTTTTTATTAATGTATGCCTTAGCCTTTATATTTTTGTGCCTATTTCTCACCAATTACTTGTTTTCCATACCAAACACAAGGGTAAGCTTGCTCTAAGAAGCTATGTAAGAAAAAGGATTCAATATTCTGGACTAGTAGAACAGCAGATATTAATATTTCTCTGAATAGCCATCGTCAAGATTCCATATTGGTATAAGTAAGAATTTCATAACTGCTTTTTAAGGAATTCACTCACTTCCAGTTTTATAATATATTAATAAAATTTTCTTTTTGGCTCTAATTAACAGTCATAGAATTAAAATAAACTGCTACATATATTTAAACATATATGATTAGAGATGTGATTATATACGTTATACAAATACATGTGCATGTATACATGGCACTAAGTATATCAGGGCTTTGTGATTAAATAAAATAGTGAAGTCCATTACTCATTGGCTATTAAGTAGCATAGCTGCTCATATAACTTGATACATTAATTTATTCTGAGCACTTTGCTCATACAAAGTCACTTAAGAACTAAAGAGGCTAAGGCCTTAAATTAAGTCCTAAACTTGAAATTATTCTTAAGTTGTTGAAAGTTTTATCATAGATGAAGTCATTTCTGCCTAACTCAGGGATGTTTTGTCACCATAAATCTCCCATTACTTTTGAGAATACATTCAAATTTCGTGCATTAGGCATGGATGGTTCATGTGGTTGATATTTAATGCCTGTGATCATTACGGAAACTAGATAGAGATTAAGCAGATGGGAATTTTTGGTCTCCTCTGTAGTTGCCGTTCTAGTTCTTCTGGTACCCATCTGAGGTAAGCCTGAAACGTGAGAGATAGGCACAAACCACGACATGTTATTTCCTGTCATGCATATGCCCTCCACGTGGATGGCCTTTCTTGAAAAGGCCTTCGTTTGAATGATTCCTTTGGTTTATTAATCATTTTACATCACTAGGGGTAATTTAGCATTCAGGATTCTGAATCTGAGCCCCACATTCACCGCATATTCAACATTAGCTTTCAAAAGAGAAAAACAAATGAGTTTAAATTTGTCAGATAGAAGTTATGGTGAAATACTACTACACTCGGGAAATTGACATTATAAAAATTGTCAGACCGGAGGGACTGGAAAGCTGCAAACTGAGGGAGAGTAACGTAGCTTCTGTTTCTTTCCGGCCGTAGACCTCGATGAGTGCTCTGAGAATCTGAATCTCTGTGGCAATGGCCAGTGCCTCAACGCCCCCGGAGGGTACCGCTGTGAATGCGACATGGGCTTCGTGCCCAGTGCTGACGGGAAAGCCTGTGAAGGTAAATGACCGATGGCGAAGCTGCTGGGAGCCTCGCAGGACTTGATGAGATTAGGTTATTTAAACATTCCTGATGCTTTTTTTTTTTTTTTTAAACTGAGGTGTGTTCTGGCTTCACATCTAAGCTGGTCAGTTCGGTTTGTGGAGAGGTTAGGTCTCCGGCTGGACCATTTCTCTTTGTGCAGAGAACAAGTCAGCGCTCTGGCCACAGGCTGCATATCCAGCCTTGGCCAGAGGACCTGCAAGGGCGCACCCACTGGGCATGGATGAGCGAGGGTAACCAAGTGTGGCTAACTCAGTGAACTCTTTTGTCCCTGCCGATGGGGAAAAGAACTCAAGTTGCAGGGCCCCTGATGATGTCCTCTTGGAGGATTATCTTTAAATAAGGAAAAATAGTTTTTAAGCTCTGCTGTGGGTTGTTTTCTAGAAATAAAGGCTTTAAAATAACAGCAGAGCAAATAGTCTTGTCCATATGTAGAATAATGTCCAGGGTACGCCTCATAATGTTCTCTAAATATCTAACATATATGAACATGGAACAGTCTTTTTATAAATTTGTTCAGTAGGGGACCCCTTGGGATAATGCCATATGTCATGGTGTCTCTCAGCTTAAGGCTTTGTCTTTCTGATAAGCATTGGTTGTTCAGACAGGAAGAGTCCTGGGAACCTGTTGCCCAAGTATGAATCCCATTAGGATACACAAGATTCTTCTCTTTACCCACACTTATCAAATTTAAGCACAGTCTCTTTCATTGAAAAGAATTAATGACTACAATGAACTAAGAAGATTTCAGTAGAAATAAACAAATGATAATTATTGTCAGTAGAAGTTTAAACAAGACCCTGATTAATGTATTAGCTAATAGTTGTTCCTTGTTAACAAGACACGAACTCAGAATCAGTCTTAAGCTATGACATGTATACTAACTCCCTCGTGTATTTCTATGTAAATACTTCTCTTTGTTAGGAAACCATTGGGTGTTCTTTACACAGTTTATATTAAATATGCAGAGTTTGATATAAAACTCCTCTGAGGCAAGAAACCAGATTATACTCTTGATCATGTGTCAAATGCCTTGTTTACTTTTGTTACTCTGGATATCCAAGGAAAACAGGTACTGTGCCACCTTTGGTAACAAAAATAGTCACGGTGAAAGTTTCACTTCTCTCATTGCTATAAGGGAAGGTTTTGTTTGTTTGTTTGTCCTTACTATAAATCATTGCTGGCAGAGTGGTCACAGCTATTTAAAGCTAGTCTCAAGCCTGAAAATGTGTCCACGTGTCAACTGCACAAGCAGAATGTTCACATGAGGCAGGTACAGAGGCCTGAAGAGGCATAGCAAACACACACCCTGGTACTAGAGAATGGGGAACTATAAAACTAATTATGAAAGTTACCACAAAGACTTAGTAGTTCTTAAAATTTTAACTCACAATAAAAACAATGAATGTATAGATTTAAAAAAACACACAAAGAAATTAGTCTAAGGTGGCTTGTTTGGCTCTTCACAAAAGTGATGTAGGCCGGGCGAGGTGGGTCACGGCTGTAATCCTAGCACTCTGGGAGGCCGAGGCGGCAGGATCACTTGAGGTCAGGAGTTTGAGACTAGCCTGAGCAAGAGCAAGACCCTGTCTCTACTAAAAATAGAAAGAAATGATCTGGACAGCTAAAAATATACATATAGAAAAAAATTAGCTGGGCATGGTGGCACATGCCTGTAGTCCCAACTACTCTGGAGGCTGAGGCAGAGGGATCGCTTGAGCCCAGGAGTTTGAGGTTGCTGTGAGCTAGGCTGACGCCACGGCACTCTTGCCCGGGCAACAGAGTGAGACTCTATCTCAAAAAAAAAAAAAGTGATGTAGACCTCTGTGAAACATCATAGATGAGTTGCATACCTGCAGAATGCTTTGCCCACTGCTTGGCAGGTAATAGGGACTAAGGAAACATATCCTGTCACCCACAAGACTTCCCTGTGCATCACAAATCATGAAAAAGTCTATAGGAGAAGAATCTAGATTGACGTCATATAGTCTTTGTTTTCTTAATACTTAGTTATGTAATTATATCATGCAGGTTTTTTTTTAGAAAAACATAAATTTAACTTTTCCCCTTTTTTCTCCTCCCCTAAGATATCGATGAGTGCTCCCTTCCAAACATCTGTGTCTTTGGAACTTGCCACAACCTTCCCGGGCTGTTCCGCTGTGAGTGTGAGATAGGCTACGAACTGGACAGAAGTGGCGGGAACTGCACAGGTAAGACATCCGTTTGCATTCACATCTGCTCCCAGGAGTCCCAGGGGTCCTGGCTGTTGGAGCCTCACTGGGACCACACAAGGGTAGCCCACAGAGACCAAGAAAAGCAGTGGTAAAGTATTAGGAATCACAGAATACATTTTCTCAGACCTGGAACTGATTGGATGTGAGGATGCAGAGGAAAGGGTCAAGGGCAGTTGAAGGAGCAGCGTTTGTAGCCTTAGAATTGAGCTTGTGGCTATAGGGGAATGTTCCAGGGGTTCTCCAGCTATATGGCTTCCCAGGCATTTCATTTTCTCCTTGGATACATTTTCAGAGAGTTTCCTTTTGGAAGCCCTGTCCTGGGATCATGGGTTTTCTCCTGCTTTTCCATTGCGATACCCACTCCTTCCCACCCCTGCCCTGCCAGTGATCACCAGAGCACCTGGTACGTAGAGCTCAGCCACCTATGTCTGGTGTATAAATCATCTTCTTGTTGAGCAAGGGACTTTCAGAGAATGTTAAGAAAAAAAAAAATTAGAAAAGCTGTGCCCAGCAGACTGCCACTTGGTTCTCTTTGGCACTGAGTTAAAACGTTGAAAGCCATTGGCAGTTCTCCGTCCTAGTCCACTCATCTGCTCAAGGATACAGAGGAAACAAGTTCCATTCTGTATCAGCTCAGAATTTCAGAAAAAAAATCTGGTCTTTTCAGCCACCTAAACAAGCCACAGCTCAGTGGCTCTCCAGATGAGGACCACCGACACCTTCCTGCAAATGCCCTGGGCTGGAGTATTCCTCCCCAGCCCACACTCGTCCCTTGCTTTTCCTAAACATTGTTATGACACCAAGCTGGGCCTCTGCATGCCTCAGGAAGTCACGTCTCCTGGGCCATATCCTCTCCTCAGTGCTTCATATTACTATTGGCTTCATTCTGTCTGACCTCATTTCTGTTAGTCTGGCCCTGTGCATCCAAGTTCACATGCAATTTGAACAAAAGCATCATCTGCGGTGCAACCCGCGGGAGGGTTGGACCCGAGGAGAAGGTGTGGTACCCATTCTCCCATCCTTCCTCTCAGAATCCATTTGTCCACTCCTGAGCATTTTATAAGTGTTCAAAACAGACAAAAGGATTGTACAGTTTGGAATTTGCCAAAAACTCATGTCCTACATATCTGGAATTCTGTACGTATTTTTGGAACAGAAACTGAGAAGGAAATCTTCAACCCAGCATCGATGACAGGAGAGAGACTCTTTGCCAGCTTGAAGAAACATGCTAAGCCTCATTCGTGTTTGTGTGTGTGTGTGTATGTGTTTGTGTGGGGAAGCAGCAAAAGTCGCCTTCTCCTGAGGGTTTCCTGGGACATCTTGCTCTAATTTGACTAAATAACAAGCCACACATATTAAATATATTTTCTTAAAACCTGTGTCTGAAGTTTTGGTTGACCCAGGTCATAGCAGTGTTTTGCCTTTGGTTACCTTGACTGGAATATTTTTTCCTAGTTCCGAAGTTAAATTTTATCCTGATAACAAATTTGAATGGTAAATGTATACCCGAAGAAAAAAACCAAAGACTATGACATATTTCCTTCCTGAGGGGTTTTATTTCAGAAGTGGAAGACTGCATTTCTAGGTGTAATTATAAGTCGTAACTTAAAAATTCTTGTTTGGAGCCCTTGGTTCAGTACTGCTGTGTTATGGTGACGCCTGTCCTACACCAACTCAGGTGATCATTCTTCCGCTTGCTGTTTGGTTGTAGATGTTAACGAATGTCTGGATCCAACCACGTGTATCAGTGGGAACTGCATCAACACCCCAGGCAGCTATACCTGTGATTGCCCACCCGATTTTGAGCTGAATCCAACCCGAGTTGGCTGTGTTGGTAAGATCTTAAACACTTTTCAGAGAAGCCTACTGCTTATGATTTTGAAAGCAGCATTAAACATTCCATTGTCAAGTTTTGCAGAAGTAATAACATGGAAATTTAGGCATTTCCTAAATCTGGTTTATACTTTCAGATACCTTTTCTATAGGAAAATACCCACTACTATATAATATCTGTGGGCACTTTTTTAGTTCCTTAGTAAAGTGAATTATGGGTTTTGAACAGTTTCTGACACGGGTTTGAATTTTCAACCCTCTAGAAGAAAGAACCCGCCTGACACTGTTTTGTTTGTATATGGGAAATAGATACCCGCTCCGGAAATTGCTATTTGGATATTCGACCGCGAGGAGACAATGGAGATACAGCCTGTAGCAATGAAATTGGAGTTGGTGTTTCCAAGGCCTCCTGCTGCTGTTCTTTGGGGAAAGCCTGGGGTACTCCTTGCGAGCTGTGCCCTCCTGTGAACACGTGTAAGTGGACATCCTCCTGTTTTTTATTATTCCAACTCAAGCCAGGGCTCCTTTCTAGACCCACAGAAGGGAAGCCACAGAAGGAGGGAGCTGCCACTAGCCTCTACTCTTAGATCAGGGAGGGCAGACCAGGCCTCTCAGCCCTGTTGAGAGACTTCCCTTCCAGTCTGGGAGTCAGAAAATGTCCCCTGTTGGTTTGCACTAAAAAATCAGGTGATCTCATTTCTATCTGAGTGAAAAACAGATAGCATCACTTTAAATATTTTCCAGGCAAGGTCAGTTAGACCATATCGCATACCTTCCAGGGACTCATTGATCTCTCCTCTTGTCCTCTATTGGCTGGTTTTGAAATCTCTAGAACAGACTCATTTGTGTTCCTGGGTGAAAGATAAGCAATTAGTTAAGCAACTATGAAATGGAAGATCATTCCATTCTTTTATGATACAACCTGAAAGAAAGCATTAGAATATAATTTGAAGGATATAAATAATGTTTCCTTTAGAAAAAAAAAGGCTTCCCATTTTTCTAAGTGGGTCTTGCATTACGACTCAGAATCAGGTGTAGCTTTTTTGGCAAAAGTCAGTGTCTCCTGTTTATAGGGTATATTGGGATAGGTATTGATTCTTTCCTTGCTGAAGGGTCATTTATTCATTTCTAAACATTTGTTGACTAACTAGAGTTGGTACTTTAGGTGTGCAAAAATAAATTAGACAGATCTGGCCCTCCAGGAGTATGTAGCCATGTAGGCAAAATGTGATTCAAACATAAGAGCTAGAATTCAATCTAGGCCTCAGAAAGAAAAGAAAGAAGAGCAGACACAGTGCCATGCTTGGTACAAAGAACACACCTGGTTCAAATTAGGACTCTACCGCTTGCCACCCATGTAACCTTGGGCCAGTTACTTAGCATTCATGAAATACCTCATGGGATTAAATGAAATCACTCACGCTGAGCACCCAGCACTGGGGCGAGTGCTCAGCAGGCTCCTCCTTCCCTCTTCTCTTAGGAAAGAGAGGTTGGCTCTGCTTGGGATAGGGTGGTGACTTTGTGCATTTTTTAATTGGGCCTTCAAGAAAGGTATGACATGAAGAAAAATCAAAAAGAATGGGTTGGGTGATGGCAGAAAGAGAAGAGAAAAAGTAAAAGAGGAGGACAGTTCATTTGAACTGATACTGAAAGAGGCAAATCAAGATATTTAATTGGAGGAGTCAGCTCTATAGATTAGTAATGATTAGCAAAGCAATAGATGTCTACTGTACCCCCAACCTAGATCAGAGTTAGAACTGGAAAATACACACACACACACACACACACACACACACACACACACATACACACACATACATACACACATTTATGTGTATATACATATAATTTCAGAAAGCCAAGACAGGGATTATCAGAATCAGAAACATTATGATGATTATGAGAGGACTGATCTTATAAATACTTACCAGGATGATGCAGCAGATTGGGGTCATTCTTATTTACGTGTTCCTGTATATATCATAGTGCTGGTATATGGCACGTAAATAAATGTTTTTTTGGGTGAAATACTTGGATAAAAACATCAATGGGAGAAATCCAAGGACATTGTAGAAAGTTGTTCTTGGAAACCAGGGAAATCAATATTGCCATCGGTAGAAACCAAGGGGCAAGAAAGATCATTGAGGAGAGAAGTGGGATGGGAACCAAGAGAGAACAGCTTTTCCTAAGGCTCTGTTTGGAAAGCGTTTTCGAGGCAGGCTGATTAAGATTATTAAGGGAGGCTGTAATTCATAGGAAGTAAGGCTGAACACAACGTAAAAATGGAGATGGAGTTTGTCAGAGAACAAAAAGGGAAAGAAGATCTTTAAAAAAGGAATGGTGATGGAAATAATTCACAAGCACATAAGAGTAGCTGGACAGTTCCAAGACTGAGAACAGTGGCCTGACATTTGGCACATACAGTAAAAGCCACTTGAAAATGACAGGTGTACACAAAGATATTAACTTGCTTCAGATAGATAGAGGGACAGCTAAAGATTCCTAAAAATGAATGTTTTCCATTAGGTATGTCAGTATTTCTCTTGAGGAGACTATTTCTACAAATCTTTGATTCAAAATAACCCAATTTGAATTTTTTGTTTCAATAGCTGAGTACAAAATTCTTTGTCCTGGAGGAGAAGGTTTTCGACCAAATCCAATCACTGTCATATTGGAAGGTAATTCTGTTTCCTTCATCTTAAAGTGCACACATTTTGAATTTCCTTGGGTTTATTTACGATACTGAAGAAATTCTTTTGTTTTCATTTTGATAGATATTGACGAGTGCCAGGAGCTTCCAGGGCTGTGCCAGGGAGGGAAATGTATCAACACCTTTGGTAGTTTCCAGTGTCGCTGTCCAACGGGTTACTACCTGAACGAAGATACCCGAGTGTGTGATGGTAAATGGCCCCCGTAGGATGATAAGTTCTTCCACATATTAAGAACTGACTTCAAAAACCAACATACAGTTATCAGGAAAACTGGGAAGTTAGCAATAAAGCACAAAGGTCTAAACATGAACATAGTCAGGTAAATATGTCACACATGCAGCAGCTTGCACTAATGTTACTGAAATGATGTCATTTCCAATAAGACCTAAATCTCCCTCTTTCCCTGAGGAAAGTGAAGTTTTATTGTGCTGGGCCATAGGCCCATTTATGCCTACAAAAGAGTTTTCCATGCTCTTCAGAAAAGCCATTTTTTATTAGAGTAGCACAGGTCCCATTTCAGTAATGTCTGTATTCAGGGCAGTTCTGGGCTTCTCCTCTTACTCTTCAGCACTTATCATCTGTACTAATGCATTTAAATGAGCTTCTCTTGGAAGGCAGCCCTTTGTTGTTGTGATGTAAGTGGTGGCCGCTGTTCATCCTGTTTTACTGGATGGAGTATAATAAAGGTGGAGAACGTTGACGACTTTTAGGTTTCAGAGCACTTGGGCCATGAACCAAGGTGAGAGAGGTGGTTTTCACCTGCATACAGGAATCACACACTAGTTAGGGAAGAGACTTCCTTGTATTCCACATAAGAAACAGTCCCCTGGCTCTCCAGAAGGCCTGCTGGGTCAACTAGGCAATGATAACCTCATTGAGTATTCATTGAGCATCACAGTATATATGACCCAGCTCTAAGACAAGTAAACAAAGATTAGAATCAACCCCTTTGCCTGAAAGTAGGGTTTTCATGCTGCCTTACCGATGCAAATTCACAAAGCCAGTTGTCCATGGCTTCAGGATAAATTATATCCTTCCATGGATCTTGTGAACCTAAGAAGTATATAATTGTCTTTCTGAAAGATATTTAAAAATTTTAATCTCTCCACATTTCCACCTCTGCATGCCTTTGAGGATGTTATGGACTCATTTTTTAGGAGATTTATTATCATATATGATATGCCACCACATTAAGAAGACAAGTATTCCTTTTCTAAAACCTTCTTTCCTGAAACTGCACACATTTGCACAAAGACACAACACTGATAAACTACCTATTTTTTCTCATCCGGATTTCAAAGTGCCCAGTGGATTTTCTCCTCTGTTGTCAACATTTACATTGACACTGAGTACCAGGCCATTCCAAAGAGTGAAGTTTTCATATTAACATACAGCTTTCCTTTCGGATTCCAGATGTGAATGAATGTGAGACTCCTGGAATCTGTGGTCCGGGGACATGTTACAACACTGTTGGCAACTACACCTGTATTTGTCCTCCAGACTACATGCAAGTGAATGGGGGAAATAATTGCATGGGTAAGTCCTAGCTTTGCTCAGTCATGCAAAGAGGAAAAGAGCTTCCAAGTCCAGCAGTTAGTCCTTAGTGTTATGTTACTCATCACCAGGCTGAGTGCTGCCATCCTGTCACTGTCTTGGTAAGAGCTTCCTCCCCTGTAAACCATAAGCATGGCATTTTTTCCCCACCTCATGTGGGTGGTTGGGAGTTTTCTTTAAAATGTAATGTTGGAAAATCCCAAACAACAGTTTAATAGTACTTCTTTTGTTTGACTTTTGGGTGTATCTTTATACAATTATATTTACAGCACTGACCTACAGTATTAAAACATCATGAGTCGGAAATGAGAAACTTACTGCCAAATAGCAGTGGAGAATTGTTACTAGGAGACCGGGCAGAGAATGATTTAAAGTTTATTAATGCTACAGCTACATAATGACTTAGTTCTGTGGCACAAAATACCAGAGGATACATTTCCTAAAGTCCCTTTACTTGTAGCAGCCTAGGTGGCTAGAAAGTTGTGTAAGAGTGAGTTTTTTTCTGCCCTTACCAAAGTCAAGTTGTAATATTAATACAATTCAAAGAAACCTTTCTCTTTGAGTATCCCCTTAGAAATCTGTTGGGATTTCCCCCATGGTATCACCAATCCCTTTTTTTCTCTTAGATATGAGAAGAAGTTTGTGCTACAGGAACTACTATGCTGACAACCAGACTTGTGATGGAGAACTGTTGTTCAATATGACCAAGAAGATGTGCTGTTGTTCCTACAACATTGGCCGGGCCTGGAATAAGCCCTGTGAACAGTGTCCCATCCCAAGCACAGGTGAGTTTTAGTTGTACCATTACCAAAAATTTAGGTTGATAAATTACCCATGAATTGTTGGGGGAAATCAGTCTTAGCAAAGGAAGAAAAGAGTGTATTGTTTGTCTTCATAAGAAAAAATGGCTCACAAAGGCAAATATTTAAATTCACAGTTGATCCTGGTCCGTCCAGCTGGAAATTGAGTCACAGAATATGCTAATTTGTACCCTAATACATAACCAGGCTTGTACACTCAGCATATCATAAAAATATAAACTGTAAACATTGTTATCATTGTTGGGTTCTCCATTTAACTAAAAGACTAGAAACATTAGGCAAACTAATGTGACAAATAGGTGAACCATAATTCCTATTGTTTTCACTTATTTAAAACTAGTCTTTTTCCAAAAAAGATTAAAGGCAGCCTATGAAGATGTAAATGTAAAAAGTTAGAGTGACAAGCAAGGCTAATACACAAAATCTAAGCCAGGAATTCCTACACATTTGCCAGGGATGAGCAGTAACTTCAGCTCCAAACTTTTAAGCAGCTCATGTGAAAAAGAAGACATGATCAAGTAGAAGATTCTCAATAACCATAAAGCAATGTCAACACTAAAGTGCAACTTTTCTTGATATTGAGACCTGAGAGAAGTTTCTTCTTACATTTTCATAGAGAAAAAAAACTATATAATGTTATTTGTCTTTTAAAAAAAAAGTCTAAATACATCTTTTTTGAGTAAATGAAGATTTTGACACAGTGTTCTTATGTCATACAGTATGTGTATGACATATATCATACATATTATGATGGCATCATTTTCCAATGTTATGATTTGGATTAAATGAAATTTTCATGCAAGATATTGATTGAGGTATTCTGTAGGGGAAATCCTACCCCATTCCCATTAAGCCTATTGTTTGGCATTACTTGACAGTGCATGTAATTATTTTTTAGTAAAATATACCATTCTGTCCATTGTTTATTCCAGAAATAATGTAATAGCCACTTCTTAGAGTTATGGTTTACCTCTACCCTGCAAAATGTGTCTAGACCAGGGTTTGGCAAACCAGAGCCTAGGGGCCAAATCCAGCCCAACTCCTATTTTTGAACAGCCTGCAAGCTAAGAATGACTTTACATTTTAAAATGGTTGGGAAAAATCAGAAGAATACTATTTCATGATGTGAAAGTTACATGAACTTCAAATTTTGGTGCTTGTAAATAAAATTTTATTAGAACACAGACACACTAATTTATTTACGTATTGTCTATGGCTGCTTTTGTGGCAGAGTTTAATAGTTTTGACAGAGACTATACCACCTACAAAGCCTAAAATATTTACCCTCTTGCCCCTTAAGAAAAAAATTACTGACCCCTGATCTGGAACAATTGTCTTTAAAACTTTTGATCATACATACTGATTGGTAAAAAATCTGGGGGTTATACACACTTGGTGTGTGGGTTTACATGTAAAAGTGTATGTTTATATGTCTATATGTATGTGTATATAATTTGTTTTCAATTACATTAAAAAGTGCTTTTATTGGCCGGGCGCGGTGGCTCACGCCTGTAATCCTAGCTCTGGGAGGCCGAGGCGGGTGGATCGCTCGAGGTCAGGAGTTCGAGACCAGCCTGAGCAAGAGTGAGACCCCGTCTCTACTAAAAATAGAAAGAAATTATCTGGCCAACTAAAAATATATATACAAAAAAATTAGCCGGGCATGGTGGCTCATGCCTGTAGTCCCAGCTACTCGGGAGGCTGAGGCAGTAGGATCGCTTAAGCCCAGGAGTCTGAGGTTGCTGTGAGCTAGGCTGATGCCACGGCACTCACTCTAGCCCGGGCAACAAAGTGAGACTCTGTCTCAAAAAAAAAAAAAAAAAAAGTGCTTTTATTATATTTTTGAACTGTTCTAATATAAAATATACATGAAAGTAACTTTTCTAAGATTAGGTTTTCCAGAGATAGTGTTTCCTAGTATTTTCTTTTTTCTCCTATTGGGTCACTGCACACTCCTCAGGGGACCACTTTGGACACCCTTGGTATAGACTAACATTTATTTTCAGAAATGACTGCCAGAGTTTTAAAAATCTATATGCTCTTACATAAAATACAAGATTTCTTCTTTATGTTGAATACTCACCAAATCCAGTCATGGATTATCTTTAGCTATGAGAGGTGCACATATTTTAGGAGACTCTGTAATTTCTCTGGATGACCAATGTCAGCTGGTGTTAAACTTGTTGAAAGTGGACACTCATAGTTTAAGGAAATAAAGCACTAGGAGAATAACATTCTATATTTTCAGTAAAATGCTTCCAGAAATTTTTTACTAATTTTCACTAGGTGTGACTGATAAGGCAAGGGCCATCTTAAGCTTAGATTGATACCATATCATACCAGTTACAGTCATGATCTGGACTTAAGAATCTCAAAGTTAGAAGGGACCCCACCAATAGCATTTAGTTCATCCTTTATTGGCTATCAAGTTTAATGAATTTGGGCAACAGAGAGACAGAAACAAAGGTAGAGAGAGAGACAGAGAGAATATGAGAGAGCTGTACCAAATGAAATCTAGTTCCAAAAACTGAAGAAATGGTGAAAGTTGGTGGGTTTACCCAAGTTAGTCATTGACAGATCTGATGTCAAGAACTTGGCTAGATTTGCTGTGGTCTCCCTCAATCTACTGAGGAAATGCCTTTTGTAAGGCTTCATCAAACCTTAGATCTCTTAATGTGGAGTAGAGAGAGGCACTCTTGCCAGTCTGAGTTCAGAGTTGAGCAATATCCACATCGAAACCCAAACTCCTACAGGCCAGCTCATATGAGTGGGTGGCATGTGACCTGCAGACCTCTACTTTCCCCTCATTGTCATGTCAACATGAGGCCAATTTTCCTTTGATGTTTGTCTTACAGACAAGGTTACATCGGTAGGAATTTTCAGATTTACTTTTTATTTTAAATTATTCAAAATACAAACAAATACTTTGCAAGAATGCTCACAAAGTAATTATTGCTCTTTGCTGATCCCATCCACCCCCCACATCTTTATTTAATCATTGCAGATGAATTTGCTACACTCTGCGGAAGCCAAAGGCCAGGCTTCGTCATCGACATTTACACCGGTTTGCCAGTTGGTGAGTTACGACAGTGTTGCTGGAACTTTCTGTTTTTTGCCTTTGTGTTAGGAAAAGGCGTACACACCATTATTTTCTCCATTTTTTTTTTTTTGTCTTCCAAGGAAAATTTGTTAAACAATGCCCGTAGCTTTATAGAGACAACTGATTCTTGTTTGAAGCAAACTGTGCGAACACCTTGGGTAGCTCCACCTAATTAGCAGCAGCATTTGTTGCTCATGATTAAGGAGACTGGAAAGCTTTTCCCAAAATTACAATCAAACTTAGTTAAACCAACCCTAGGCATCAACAGAGGGAGAGATTCTGGGAGCATGGCCAGCTGACACGCGATTTCCCACTCCTTCCTTCTGACAAGGACAAGTTTAATATGACTTTTCACACCAATCCTTTCATGTAAGTTGTTCACATAAAGCCTTTTTTTTTTTTTTTTTAATCTCACATGGAACCTCCTCAGGTCATCTGCTTTGGGAATTTCAGATGTGAAATAAATATCTTGTCAGTCTGAGGCCCTGTCTGGTAACTGAAACAGAGACCAGGACAGTGGTAGAGATGCTTGTGCAAGACTCAGAAGTATTGCGCAGCATGCAGCCAACGTAGGCAATGCCCTTGTGGTTTAAAACCAAGTAACATAAAAGTAGATGGAAAACTATTGCATTCTCAGAGTTCTTCCCTGGTGTGATTTATATGCATCCTTAGATGCCCTCTTCAGTCTGAGCAGTTGTGTCTAGTAGCAAACATCACCACTTGCTTTGTTCCACCTTCTTCCTAATAAGTAAACTGAAATCCACATCAGCCTTTCCAGTGACCTTGTTTAAGAAAACAAGAGTCTGGTCCAACAATCAGCCTGGCTCCTTTAGTGCCAAATCCATATGGCTCCACAGTCTAGTCAATGTCCAAAGAAACTTCATGGTTTGGAAAGGAAAACTGCTAAATGACATTGGCATGAAACACCTGGCCCTAGCTGCTTTGTTTTTCCCCTTCCCAAAACAGATCTTTTAGTCTTCCTAGAATCTGCGATCGGAAGATAAGTGGTCTGTAATAGTAATGGTTCTCCATGGACGGACCAGGCATGTACCCCAGGAAGGCTGCCCTCCAAGGTTGGCAGTAAGCAAGGACTCAAAACAGCATGAGCATCATCCACTAGTAGAGCTGGAGAGGCCTCAAACATTATCTAGTCCAAATGCCTTGCTTCACATTTGAGGAGACAGAGGCCCAGAGAGGGGAAGGGACTCACCCAAGGCCACCTAGCTAATTAATAACAGAGCTGGGACCAGAACCCAGTCCTGACTCATAGCTTACTTTGCCTCTAGCTCTTGAAAACTGGATATCTGATATTTAGCAATATACTTATTGTTACCAAATTCCACCATAACAAAATATTTAGATGACTGAAAATTTGTTTTATTTAAGCTTTATATTCTTCTTTTGGAATATCTTAAGATTGTTGGCATGTAGAGTCCATTTATATAGCGTTAAAACTATAGCAACGTTTATTAATCTTGTCTTAAAATATAAACTTCTCCAAGTTGAAGTTCAAATAAAATCCAGACAAGAAAAAAATAATTTTTAGTATGTCCTTTTGATATTTTATACCTAACAATGGCTGGAAATTTGACTCAACCTGTTTTGTTAAACTTGATAATAATACATCACTAATTTTTAAAGCAAATAAGTGTGAATATAATATTTCAGGTTTTAACCCACACTGAACAAATGACTTCTGCATTGGTTTCTTGTTTGCTGTCGATACACATTTGTGATGTTACATCACGTGGCTTTTTAACAACATGAATGACAAAGGTGTGAAAAACCTAAAAACATAATTGCCTGTATTCAAAATAGCAATGTACACTTGGAGACTGAGCTGGGTTTTTTTTTGTTTTTTTTTTGCCATTGAACAGATCAATTTACCTTCAAACAAGATCAAGCCCTTTTAAAAAAATAAATCTATGGTCTGTCAAATTTCTCCTTTAAATCAGGTTGGTTTAAGGTGTAATTCTAAAATTTCAGCAGTTCTTATAGGCTCCACTTGAGTCTATGACCATTTTCTTACAACTTATGCAAGCAAAATGTGTCCCTTGCAGAGGCTCCTGACTGTAATAAATAAACAAAGTATCTCAACAACAGTAGCAGGAACCTACCGAATTAGGAAGACTTGTGATTGTAGACCAAGGCTTTACATACTCTCCCAGCTGAGGTGTTTTGTCAAACTCTGCCAAGGGGCTAATGGAGGGACCCTGCAGCATAACAAGCAAGTTGGTAACAGTTTTGTGAAGACTGTATTAGGGTAATGTGGGAGAACATAAGGGAGCCAGGATGGCCTGTTAGCAGAGTGCTAGCATCAAGTCCTGGCTCTGCCACTTATGGGCTGCTTGGTCTTGACACGTTACGTCTGGCTTGGCCTCAGATGCATCATCTGCATAGTGAGGATAGTCGTAGTACATAGACCATTTCATAGGGCGGCTGTGATAACTCAGTGAATAAACACAGGTTGAATGCTTGAGAAATGTACCAGGCATGTGCAAGTGAGCTACTATTAATACTATTACCATTATTATTACTATTACTCCTACTGTACTAGAGAACACTTTGATGGCCAGGAGTTCAGAGTAGGTCAGACAGAGATGGGCCCGTGCCAGGCTGGTGAGCAGGCCTGCCCAAAGTCTCCCTCCACAACTGGCAGGCCCTGCATAAGCAGCCCGGCTCCTGGCTCTGCTCTCACTCTGACTTTGGTCCTGTTTTAATCCTCACCAACCCGCTGCCAGAGACTGGTTCTTAACAGATTTGAATTGAGCACTTACTGTTTGTCATGTGGAGTTCTAAGGACCAGTAACACAGTGGTGGGGTAGCCAGGCCAGCCCCCGCCATAGGAAGCACATGGTCTACTGTGACAGTCCTTTGTCCATGCTGACCTTGTCTTCACAGCCAGCCCCAGGCCCGTTTACATTCCCACACCTGACTAAAGCCACAGGGAAGAATTTGAAAGATCAGAATTCTCTGTGACCATGGGCTCCTCCTCTGTTCTTCACCAGTACACGTTTCCATTTTCACTAAATACCACTGCACACTTGGGGTGGAGAGGCTGTTTGCTCTTGACAATCACTTTTATTCTACTCATCTGATGTATCCACAGTGCCCATTGGGTACAAAGATGGCGCCTACCTGTACAAAGCTGACATTCTGAAACAAAACCAAAAAAACAGATTCTAAATGCAGGTAGACTTGTGAATCTGGAAAGTGGTTATTTCAATTTGCTATTCATTGATGTCCCCTCTTCCCCTAACCACCACTCCAGCGTATGCACACATGCATACATGTGCACACACACAAAAGCACCTTCCTGTCTTACCCTGCACGAGGATCATATGCTATATTGTCACTCATGAGTGGCCGCTCTGTTTCTAGATATTGATGAATGCCGGGAGATCCCAGGGGTCTGTGAAAATGGAGTGTGTATCAACATGGTTGGCAGCTTCCGATGTGAATGTCCAGTGGGATTCTTCTATAATGACAAATTGTTGGTTTGTGAAGGTAAGTAGTGTTGTGACTTTGTCATATCCAGAAATAAGCCAACTGATGTGCTACTTTACCACACTTGGCAGATTTCACAACACTGACATTTCAGATAGGCATCACGCTCTAGAAATAGTGAAGGGCATGGACCAACATGAAATTTCATTTTAAAAAAAATACACTAACTCCCAGTGGAAAAACCAGGATGTGCATTCCCCAGCCCCTTTCCCCTAACACACAATGTATTAGATTTCTCAGCTGATATGAAAAAGCTTTGAATTCCTGGGTGTGTCAAATAGATCGCTTTTGTTTCACATTGCTTAAAAGTGAACATGAGTGGACAGTCATCTTTAGTTGACTCTCAAAATCAGTGTTCTCTTCCAAACGGAGACTTTGCTACTCCCAAGTGAAAACAAGGTTAATGCAAATATTCCAAATGCATGAGAGAATTCCAAATGGCAAGAACAGCAAATTTGATTTTATATGAAGAATGTTGGCATGCATGCAAATAGTACTTTTTTCATTTTCAAATTACCTCCTGTTGCCATGTATACGTACTGTGATTCTGAGCATTCCTTATAGCACTTCATATTTTTTCCTACATCTGGGAAAGATAGTGTTCTTTTACATTTTAGTAAAAGGGACATTACTGGTTATTAAATATACCATGTGCCCTAGGATAGCTGGAATAATTTTCTACTTAATACTTAAACTGAGGGCCTGTAGCAGAGTTTTTGCTCATGTTAGAAAAGGTTATTACCTCTTACAGCATGTATTATAGCACATATGTTAAGAAAATCCTTTTTTTAATAAACTGGAGACAACCAGTTTGTACCACGAGTAAAATTACCGTCCTAACCACGTACTTGTTAACTTCTTCTCACCAGGATTTCGGTTACTATGGCCAAATGGGCACATGTCCCTTCCCCTGCCTGCTATGTGGGTTAGTGGGAGTGGGGTGATAGCCAGGCAGAGCCTTCCTAAGGAGATAGCCAATTCAGACCTTGGCCCCAGTCCCCGGGTGTTGGGAAGCCATCTAGGATCAGGTAGCTGGAAAGGAAGCATGGGTGTGGAGAGGAGAAAGGAACCCACAGCAGATGATCATACAGTGCTAGAGTTGGCTGCCTTCCTCATGGCCACACCCTTCCCCTCGCATACATGCCTCAGGATGCCTGCCGCCTTCTCATGCCAGTTCCCCTTCTTTTCCATTCAGAGATCCCTTTGATGATGACTTTACCCAGGTACCTCTTTGCCATTTAGATTTGCTGAAGCAGCAGCCCTTGGCCAGAACTCATAGGCAAGGCCACCCATGACCACCAAGTCAACCTAGGCCTTACTATATCTGTGAGATTGAGAACATGCAGCTACATCAATGCAAGGTATTTTGCTGTCAGGGTAGCGTTCAGTGGATATCGAGATGACTAAGTGCTCTAATTTTCGGTTTCTGTTACACAGAATATCCATCTTCAGGGTGAGTGTTTAATCCAGGATCAGTTGTTTTCCAGCACACTCTTAGCTCTCAGAGTCAGAAAAAGAAGGTGGATTTAATATACGCCTCAGCAACACTGAAATTGGAATGGATTCCAGAAGTGGTTTAGGGAGCCTGCATACATCTGCTCACCCCAAGCGTGCACATTATCAGCTGTTACATCACAGAAATGCTTGTCCTTGACACCATTTGGTTTCTCCAATGGCACAGTCTACCTCCTGTGTTTCTATGCACCCTTAACTCAGAGCAGGCCAGACCCAGCGAGTGAGGTGGCGCCAGGTCCACTGTAACCCCAGGCGTGCCGAGTCAGAATTGGCCTTTTAACAAGATCCCAAGTGATTTGTATGGACATTAAGGTTTGAGACATTCCATTCTACAGATCTTACAACTTTCCAGACAAAAGCAATCTTATTCAATCATAAACTCATGGGGCTTTGAGTAAATACAAGGTATACCCATATCAAGTCCTGACTGTAGCAGCCGAATTTCATAACATTTTTTTAGATGTGAGCATCATTACAGTCCTTATGTGGTCATAAATCAAATACTTCATTTATAAATAATATTACTGAAGTGGAAAATTTAGATAATGGCTTTTCAGTCTTCCACTCTCTTTTTATTAAAAAAAAATAGACTTTATGTCCTAGTGCAATTTTAGGATCATAGCAAAATTGAGAGGAAGGTACAGAAATCTCATAAACTCCCTACCCTCACACACATAGCCTCCCCTATTATCACCATCCCCTACCCAGAGTGGTGCATTTGTTACAACTGATGAACCTACATAGACACATTATTATCACCCAAAGTCCATAGTTTGCATTAGGGTTTAGTCTTGTTGTACATTCTATGGGTTTGGACCAATTTATAATGACATGTATCATAGAGTATTTTCACTGCCCTACAAATCCTCTGTGCTCTACCTATTCATATTTATTCCCCTCCCCCAACTCCTGGCAACCACTGATCTTTTTACTGTCTCTGTAGTTTTGTCTTTTCCAGACTGCCATGTACTTGGAATCATACAATATGCAGCCTTTTCAGATTGGCTTCTTTCACTTAGTAATATGCATTTAAGTTTCCTCCATAGCTTGATATCTCATTTTCATGGCTTAATAGCTCATTTCTTTTTTAACAGTAAATAGTATTCCATTGTCTGGATGTACCACAGCTTAATTATCTATTCACCTCCTGAAGGACATCTCAGTTGCTTCTAAATTCTAGCAATTATGAATGAAGCTGCTGAAACAGTTGTGTTATCTCTTCAATAGAACAGATCAAAATAAGAAAATATAAATCTGTTTTCATGTGAGAGGCTTTGTTGACTGGACACCAGATTCTGTTCTCCTTCAAATTAAATTCTCTTCTGCTTGTAGATATCGACGAGTGTCAGAACGGCCCCGTGTGCCAGCGCAATGCCGAGTGCATCAACACCGCGGGCAGCTACCGCTGCGACTGTAAGCCCGGCTACCGCTTCACCTCCACGGGGCAGTGCAATGGTATGTGGTGCCCCACTGGCTGGGGGTCCCACCCAAGAGGTCATCTTCCTCCAGTTCAGATGCCTGGATTTCTTAGGAGACAGTTAGGTTGAAAAATACCTGAGTTAAGATTTAGATTGATGAGCTTTAGTAACTAAATTGGAAAAAAGGGAAATTGTTAAAATGCCTAAACGCTTAGCTTTTCTCTCTCTTTATAGATGAGATATTTGCAAAACAAGCACTACATCATTTACATAAACAGATTTCACATTTGCATATCTGTTGCGCTGCCTGCGAACACCTACCCCTGCCTACATGCATACAGGAGTGTGCATACACACACACTCTCCCCTAATCAGTATTCGGGACCAAAGAGGTTTTTTCCTTCCACAGAATCCCTCTTAGGCAGATGAGGTGGTCAGCATCTTGGCCATATACCCCAAATCTAGACAGTGAAGCTCTCCTGATCTGGGTCAGATTAACCAGCATATACTGAACAAATAACGCCAGCAAATGTCACTTTCTTCCCAAACGTCTTACAGATAAAAGATCACTCACTGGAGACAACAAACATTAACAGACTTTCATTAGCTATAAGTCACCTACAGTAAATGAGAAACTGTGTCCCCTAAGAGGTTAGATTTTTTGTTGTTGTTTGCTTTTGTCAGGGATGTGGTAGAAATAAGAAGGGTGGGTGTGTTATCAACTTAAATTGATGGTATAGTTATTCGGTATCTGATGGTATCTTTGTGGGCCAGTGGTATGAAAATCAGCCCAGAAGCAATATGATACCTGAAAGTGATTTTCTTGTAAGTTTTTAAGTAATTATAAATCATTGTATATTTAGCAAAGAGGTCAGGAGGAATATGTTATTTTGCTTATGGTTCATTTCACAGTGAGTTTCCTGGATATTTTATGCATTTGTGGATGAAACAACACAGGGGAACATGGTCAGATTTTCCTTGGATTTCCTTGCCTCCCAATGATTAAGTGGTAGGAAGTGCACTGCTCTCTGTAGGGTATTTTGCATTGTTTTATGAGACCTTGGTGGGAAGAGGGTGTAATAGCAGAACAAAAAAATCACATTGAGAATCAAGACTTGTTTTGTTGAGTTTAAAGAAACATGTGCAAGTATTTAGTATTTTGTCAACAGAGCTGTTGTTATCCATGTATTGAAAATACAGGACAGGAAAAGTGGGGACGTCTCTGATATGAACCACAATACCCTAGTGAAACTTGGCATTGATACCACTTCCCTGCATTTTGCCCGTAATTTATATGTCTTTAGAACTGGTTGAAATAATTCCAGTCAAAATAAAGAATTGCTGATAATATAGAATGTGTCGTTTCACACCATTTCACACTCAGGTAAGAAGTGGGACAGAGCTATTTATAGATCAAGACAAGACATCCAGCTGCAGTGTGCTGGAGCTTAAGCCCTTTCATGTTTTTTGTGGAACGTTAACATACATAAAATGCATCTGGCCTTACCAGCAGTAAGTGTTGTGGGTGAGTGCTGTTTGTAGCCAAAAGCTCAATTTCCCTCCCATTCACTGAAATCTTCAGAAGAAAGGGAATGTACTTGAGTTTTGCAACTTTTCAGCCTCCAGGGTTAAAGATCTCATCCTGGAAATGTCTTCATTTACGACTCACTTTTAAAATCTTTTACAATATCTTTAAATATTATCCTATACTTGGCATTTTTTAGGCATGTTGCAAAGTACTCCTCTCAGCCTGCGTTTAAAATGAAAAGAACTAAAACTTTCTCTCGATCATAAGATTTTTATTTGAATTCGTAAATACATCATTTCAAACCTAAAATCACAGCTGGCCACAGCACCCACATTGTTGCTGAGAGGTCTGAGAGAATAATTAGATATCTAAACTCAGGATGCTAGTCTGACCTCAGCAGCTGGATAAGTCAGAGCAAATGCGGCCCCCTTCTGAAACGTCTTGCCCAGATAAAGGCAAGAGACATTTTCTTCCCAACCATCCCCTCGTGGTCTCCTCTCTCTCTGCTGGCTGGGTTTTTTCCCCCAGTAGCCTGTTCAGACCTCTTAATCCAACCTCAAATGTAATCTCCTGGGATTATCCTGGTGCTTACAGAAACCTAGTTTTCTGATCTCAGGACAAAGTGAGAACTTTACAACTAAGTTCTCTAGAATTGTAAGTTTCTGTTTCACCAATAAAACATCAAAGTACTCCATATTTCATTTTTCTTTTTTTTGTTTTAAGCCATCATGAAATAGGACAGTAGAGGAAAGAAAATTCCTAATTAAGGATTCCTTAGTGCTGTTTCCTTGTGGGACCCAGATGCAAGGCAGACCTGGTCTCTTGCATACTCCCAGACCCAGTACTACCTAAAGGGGCCAAAGCTTCGGGCCAGCTGTGGCAGGCCCCTCCTCAAGATCAGCTCCCTTCATAAACTTGGAAATGGAAATCAATTTCCTCTGCCTATTCTGGGAAGCAGTTGCTCATTTTAAATCCATTTTATCAAATGGAAACAATCATAATTTATTTACTAGAATTTTTGCATGGGCTAGCAGTAGCTCCTAAGTTACTCTACCCCAATTTCCCCTCTTAACTGATAATGTTAACCTCACTTGGGACTTTTAAATGGTATGGTGATTCATCAGCTCTAGTAAGTAGGCGATAGTTATAAATGTCAGCCTGAACACATGAAGTAGAGGAGATATCTGTTCTGGCACAAGCAAGGTTGCTCTGTGCAGCAAAAAGTGCTCATTCCTGACTGCTGTGTTCTCAGTAGACAGGGCAGGCTCTTAATTCAATTAAGAGCAGGACGCTGTATGCTCTACAGCATCTACAGCAAAGTTGGCACTCTGTTTACTTTCTACTGTGACAGTAGGAAAATCAGGATGGTACAGTGTTCTTCAAATCACATTTACTCTAAACATAGTCTTGAAAACTTTAAAAAATTAGAGACATAAGTGGGCACGTAATTATGTCATTTGTGAATTCATGCATTAAGTTCTGCCCTCAGATAATCAGAATTCAAGAAAGTGACAAAGATTCAGTTGATGATAAATATAATTTAGAACTTAAAGACTGGCAGAAGCAAGATAAGAGGGCTTTTCTTCAAATGACCATGAGCAAAAAGAAAGAGACGTCATTAGGATTGTCGTGTGCTGAAAGGAGCCCTGTGTGGACATGAAGACTTAGTTAAGATGGAACGAAAGGTTTTAGGAACAAAACAAAACAATGAGGTACCACTTGAACAAGGGACAATGTGGTTTGTCCATCAAAAAATCTTAATCTTAGCAATAGGATTTGTTTGACTTTGATATAAATTTCCAAAGAAAGCTATGAAGTATCTGTGATTTGAGACGCTAAATCTTAACTAGACAAAATACTTCAATTAATTCCATAGGCTGTGATGCTGTAGAGACAGAAAATCAAATGGAAAAGCCTCCCAGCTTGAGTTTTTCTCCCCCATTCTGCTTCTAAACTTTTTTATCTTTCAGAACATTTTTTGATTAGTGCCCCTGTTTTTCATTATTTCATGTATTGTTAACATATTCTGAATATGTCTAGTAAATGAGAGTGAGTATTAACCCATTTGGGGGCAAAAATAAATACAATGCTAGTGTCTATTGCAGTAATTTAGTTTAGAGCTAGGATTACTCCTGAGAATAATACCTAAGTTATTTAATTAGATTTTGTCTAAGTCTCCCCTTACGATGCTTAAGATGCTTTTTACTTACAGATCGCAATGAATGTCAAGAAATTCCCAATATATGCAGCCACGGACAGTGTATTGACACAGTTGGAAGCTTTTATTGCCTTTGCCACACTGGTTTCAAAACAAATGCTGACCAAACCATGTGTTTGGGTAAGTACGTGATTATCATTTCATTTTTTTCCATATACTATTAAAGAACTCATTTGTGTCCGAATATGGATAAAATTTAATACTAAGTCTTTTAGTAGTTATTTTACTGTTTACCAAATAAAAACACAGGTTGGTAAACAGCAGTGACATCCTATTTAATCTCTGGCCATCTGAACATAATAAACCTCTTCCTTGATACTCATTGGATGTCAGTTTAGAAAAACTTTTAACTAAGGGATAAACTGAGGAGGATATTAAGACAATTAATTTTTGCTAATGTTAATAGTCTATTATTCTTTCATAATATTCATGTGGGTTTGCTTTTGAGTTCAGCTTTTGAATGTGAGAATGAGCATTTTTTCAGAAGAATCTATACTTTATGTCAGATCCTCAAAGGCAAATTTATAGATCGTACAAAAGCAAAAAAAAAAAAAACGTTAAGAATCATTTTGCTAGGGGAAAAAGGGCTCACAATTTTAAATATCTTCCTTGATTTCAGTACTGTCGGGATGCTGGTTTAGAATAAACTTCAGACTTCAAATATGTAATCCATCATTTTCTCCCTTTCCCACCTTTCTTTTTCTATTTTAAAGAAATATCCATTAAGTCTTTTGGAGACTTCAAGCACATGAGTCAGTTTCACAGCTGGAAGAAGAACAATTGCTAGAGTCACATTTAAAGTGCTTGCCTTTGGCCATAACTGGATTCATCCATGAGGATGAACATTTTCTTCAAGTTTAGTCTTCTCCAGAGCAATAATGAGTTTTAATTAAAGGAGCATCATTAGTCCTGCTCATCACTGGGCAGCTAACCCTTGAATAGCCATGAGACCCTGCCCAACTTTGTTTCCCTTTCGTCCATCCAAATCATGTGGAACCCCACTAACAAAGAATCTGCCCGACCAAAGAACTTCACCAGCTTGGCTAAAAACGAATCAAGGCAAGAAGTCTTGATTGCTGGCAGTGACTCACCTGGGTGTTGGTTCCAGCCACACACACACACATTGGAGTCTCTTTGGGTCAACAATAGCTTCCTGATTCCAGACCACAGATAATTTATCTTTATGTCCAAAATTTAAAGGAAAGGAAATCCTAATTCTAATTTTGCTATCCTCAGGTGTTACCTTCCACTTCCTCTCTCTCCCTTTGTCCTTGTCCACCTCATTCTTTCAAACTGGCAGTATCAACTTTCTATCATTTAAATTCTTTATTTCCTCCTTAATATCATGTGTACCTACTCTTTATAAGAAAGATGCTAGCTGCTGTGACGAGATGCAAAGACATAGAAGATGCCAGAATAACTACAAAATAGCCAGAGAGAAAACTCAGGCAGATAGTGATGCGAGCATGTGTGAGAAGACCAAATGAAGTGCCGCCACATTGGGATAGTTTAGAAGAGTGAGATGAGTTGTCATTGATGGGAGTTGTCCTGTGTTTTAGGGTGATTGGGAAAGGGAAAAGGATGTCTAAAATGGCAGGTAAGCTAGAAAGCTAGGTTATTTTGTTGCTGATTGTGGGGTAAGGCTGGGTGAGTCACTGCTTTTTGGTAAATTGGAATGAGAATCTTAAAGGTTGAAGTTTGCCAAAGGTGGCAACACATCAAGACCCAGATGCACACAGAATTTTTTCCATTTTCAAGTGAAAATATTTGAGAAAAGTGGCAACAGAAGAGAATTCTAGAAGTAAATAGAATAAAATAATTCTTGTTCAGGTCTCATGTCCTTAGTTTGCCTCCTTTCTCATGCCAGCCAAGGAACAGATTTATTCCCAAGGTTTGGTTAGTACTTCTGCCTCTCGCTGGTCTCTCACAGGGAGCTACCCCTGGGGGGGCTGATACCGGCATCAAGAAGTTCTCAGCCTGCGTCTGAGCCTTGGCAAACCTCAAAATGCTCTTTAACTGTAGTAACCATGTAACTGCTTTTTCCCTTAGTAGTTATGTTTCTCTATGGCCTTTCTTCCTACTAGATATAAACGAGTGTGAAAGAGATGCCTGTGGGAACGGAACATGCCGAAACACCATTGGTTCCTTCAACTGCCGCTGCAATCACGGCTTCATCCTTTCTCACAACAATGACTGTATAGGTGCGTGTGCAAACGGGTGCTTCACCTAAGGAAGCCAGTTTTGTATGTGTTCTTTGTGATTAGCACCATCTTCAGTGTTCAGCTGTCTTTTTTAAATATATGCTATCTTATGCATAACAATTTGTTACAGGACTTGTCAAATACAATGTGCTAATTAAACATCAAATACAGTGCAGTAGTCCCCCCCTTAACTGCAGGGGATACATTCCAAGACCCCCAGTGGATGCCTGAATCCACAGATAGTACCAAACCCTATATATTAATACACTATGTTTTTTCCTATATATACATACCTATGATAAACTTTAATGAATAAATTAGGCACAGTAAGAGATTAACAACAATAACTAATAAGAATAGAACAATTATAACCATATACTGATAAAAGTTATATGAATGTTGTCTCTCTCTCTCAAAATATCTTCTTATATTGTACTCACCTATTTTCAGACCACAGTTGACCTTGGGCAACTGAAACCCTGGAAAGGGAAACCACTATAAGGGGGCACTTCTCTTTTATTAAAATGTTCATTAGCAGCTATAATTTTTATGTCTACTTTGCTGTGAATTAAATAAATTTCAAAACAAATGGAATCTATTAAGTTTTAAAATACATAAAAGCGATTCTTTGTATGGAAATTACATAATTCAGGAATAATGTGAACCTTCTTATCTAGATGTTTCACTATAGCCTCTTTTAAAAGAAATAAATTATTGAATCTATAAAATCTTCCTTAAAAAGATGCTAGGCAAGTGTAATAGACTAAATGTTTATTTTTGTTTATGCTATAGGTTAATTTAAATACTTCCAATTGCAAGAATAGTAAATAATGTCCTCAGCTGAATTGTGTATTAGTAAATCAGTTTTAGCTTTTAAAAATAAAATCTAAAGGACGATCAAGATAAAATAGATATAAAATTTGATTGTAAATTATCAACCTCTAATATAATAATGTCATCTTATTGTTCAGTTTGCATGGGTTCTTAAAACCAGCTCTAGTGTTATAAACTAGATCTTCCCTGGAATTTCTTATGTTTGGCTGAGCCAGCAAAGGCCACCAAAATTCAAAATAAGTATTTTTCCCTTTAAAGATGTTGGTCATTGCTAGGATTATGACGTTTTATTTGGAATAGATCAGAAGATTTTTTCTCTTTTTTTTTGGCAGATGTCGATGAATGTGCAACTGGAAATGGGAACCTTTGCAGAAATGGCCAATGCATCAACACAGTGGGGTCCTTCCAGTGTCAGTGCAATGAAGGCTACGAGGTGGCGCCAGACGGGAGGACCTGTGTGGGTGAGTGTGGGGGTCGGAAACACCCTGGAGGCAGCGCTCCCAGAGACCACTCAAGGAATCATGTGGTCTCTATCCCAACCCTTTCTTCTGGAAGCCTAGAGGAAGAGTCAGAGTAGAATTACACTAATCCTCCACGTAAAAACTTTTTTTAATTAGAAAAAAACATATATATATTCACTTTTCTTCTTATTTTTAAAAATTAAGTTTACTTGTACTGACAGAACAGTTAAGCTATTAACTTTAACAGTTAAACAGTGAAATTGTCCAGTGAACAATTGTAATTTTTTTTCTTCGAAACACTTTTGTAGTAAGCTCCTATATAATCTTTTGGGTGTCCTTAAAATCTTTATTCTCACTGACTTTTCACATGCTATGTTTTTCTGGAAATATTTAGTTTGTGGTAGGTAAAATAGAATATAGTTGGTATATTGCACGCTTTTGAAAGTAGGTAACGCTTATTTTTATTGAGTTTATTTTTCTCTATGGTGGAATGTTATGGACTTTTAATTGGCTTTATGTATTTCTTTGAATTGATTCCAATTTCTTTAAATTTCATTTGTTTGATGGAAATCATGCCAGTGGGAACCTCTTCCTTTATTATCCCTTTTCTTTGTAGATATCAACGAATGTCTACTAGAACCCAGAAAATGTGCACCAGGTACCTGTCAAAACTTGGATGGATCCTACAGATGCATTTGCCCACCTGGATACAGTCTGCAGAACGACAAGTGTGAAGGTAGGAAGCCTATCAGTGTTTGGAAATGAGCAGTATTGGTCACTACATTAGAAATACCAAAATCAGAGTTTTTGTGATGGTGTCTTCAGTTTGGAATACTTTATCATGAACAAATGCAAGGGCGGAGTGTGTACGACATGGTCTCATCCTTCTGGCAAGACAAGAACAGTTAATTCTGGTGCTGATCTCTGATGAAGTAATTTTGCTCTGTGCATATGGTAATATGACCCTGACTCTTTTCCACTGTGCTTTTATAAAGTTTATGAGAATGCTATGTTTTACTGCCAGTATTCCTGAATTACATGTTTTTAAGTTGCAATAGTTTGTAGCTAAAAATAACTCCTGATTCCAGTTAAAATCTTTTAAATGACCACATTCAAGGTTGGATGAATGTGGTTATATAATTTGTCTATGTTGTTTTCATCTATAGAGCACTGGAAATGTGTTATTACAGATAAATTCTCAACAAATTTTATAGTATTGCATTCTGTTAATCCCAACACTTACATCATTGCATGAAGTGAAGGACATTAATTGCCAGAACTTTATAAATAAGTAGAGTTGAAAGGATTTTCAAGAATTCACCTAGTTCATGCCCCTAACTTTAAACAGGTCTGCATCTAATTAACAGTGAGTGAGAATTTTCTTTACTTTAATATTATCAATGAGAATTTTGTTATATTTCCAATTTAACTAACAGTGAAGTGGTGATATTTTAAATGGGAGCATTTTATCAAAATTAACTCTAAATGCAAATTATTAAAGGTATTATTTTACTTGTATTGAAGGTTGCCTTTTAAAATCCATGATTAATGCATAATTTCCCTAAGATGAATAGAATGGAAATATATAGAAATAAGAACAACTTCCCAAATGGTCAATAAATATGTCCATTATACAATATTTGTCTTCATTCTTAATAAATCAGTACCTACAAGCCAATTTCTACCATAAGAGAAAGACTCGTAACAATGATAAAAATAACCAAAAATAAATGTTGGAGCATTTTTACCAAGTTAACTTTTTTTTTAAAGAAAAGGTTGGATGTGGGAGTGGAGGAAGTGTGGGAATAGAGTAATTCAATAATCAACAGCAGTTCAGATCCATTAATAAATCACAGGGAACAATATGTAATTATAAATACAACCTAATAACATGGAGAGATGAAGAAGCTTATTTTTCATTGTACAGGAAGATAATCATTTTGCATTAGACATTTCTGGAATATATATTGTATGGTATTTACAACACTAAGTCAAGATATTGGGAGTTAATTTCTTAAATCTTTCTTAGACCTCTTGAGAATAAAGTTGTGTAACATGAATACATTTTGGTGTTGGGTAGAACTCTTTAGAGAAACATATGAAGATAAAGAGCCCCAAGATATAAGACATATTTTGTATTTTGTTGGGAAAAAAAGTATTTCCATAAAAATAGCATGGCTCAGAATTAAGACCACTTCCTTCACTACAAATTCCTGCTGAAAGTCAGGGGAGAAGATGGGTGAGTTTGTTGGACTAGAGTGGCCATACTTTTTCCATAAGGGGATGATAAAGTAACTTACTGAGCAAGCCAAGACACTTTTGAAAGTGAAAAAGGGTACTATTAATAATGAAATCAGGCCAACTGGCACAAGCTGGGACTCTCCCAGGCAAACTAGGACATATGGTTACTGAAGCCATTTGAACTTCATCACAGACCACCCTTAAGCACCCCTTTACAAGAGCTAAGGGGTATTAATATACTGGAAAGCATGCCACAATTCTAAGTGTATCAGCTTCCTATTATCTGTGTGTGATAAAGAAAAAGCCTATACAAGAAAGGTATTTTTGTGTCTTTAGAACAATTAACTCACAAATCCGAGTTAGAAGCCTCATCTTCTGTGATTACCTTTAGTTTGTACTCCATAGGATTACACTTATTTTCCATGAGTATTAGTGTCTTTGCAAAATTCACAGTTTTAGGGCTATAGTATGAAGTATGGGGAAAAGCTGTGTGGATGGATAGAGGAGAATAAATGTGTTCAAAGGCCTAGATCACACACAGAATAACTCACTGTCAACATGCTTAAAATCTCAGAGTTTCTGCTTACTGTACAGTGGTGAAGTGAGACTCTGGAGTTTCTTGCTTTCTTTCCTCGAAAGCAAGGGTGGTGTGATATCTGACTTTTCTAATAAGCCAAGCAACTTAGTCTGGGTAGGAGAGGTTTATCATTGCACCCTTTAGCGGCCACTTGCAGATTCCATTTTTACATCAAGAACTGTCAAGACTAATTTTTTAAAAGTCATCACCACCTAGAAGTCCAGCTCACAACATTTTGATACAGGAAAATATCTTCATTATTGTAAGAGTTAGGGAAGTCTGTTGCACTTTGTACGTCCACATTTTGCATTTGGTACCTGATGGTCTCTCCACTGTGTTTTGACTTTGTTTGACATATGTAATTCTTTTAGATATTGATGAGTGTGTTGAAGAGCCAGAAATTTGCGCACTGGGCACATGCAGCAACACTGAAGGCAGCTTCAAATGTCTGTGTCCAGAAGGGTTCTCCCTGTCCTCCACCGGAAGGAGGTGCCAAGGTAAGTGCCTCTGAAAGCTTTGGACTTCTATTATTATTTCATTATTTGAACTGTGTTTATTGGTTGCGGTCTTATTTTTTAAACATGGCAGAGCTCTGATTCTTTGTAAACGGGAAGATGGAGAGTTTTCATTCACCCAGAGGTCTAATGATTACCATGTGTCAGAAGGTTCATTTTTACTTTTATGGTTAAAACTCATCCATCAAGTTGTGGTTGCTTATACAACTGTCCTGGCACTTAAAACTCTCTCTCTCCTCCTATGAACGCAAATGATGATAGGCCCATCAGTGGAGGAGCATCATGAGCCATTGAAACAGCAAGGCCTGGTGAAGTTCAGCTGCATATTCCCTGCCTCTTAAGAGGTAACCTGCAAAATATGGGCTTTCAGACTGAAAACATGCAGATTAGCCCATACGCTCCCAGAATATGGTACCCATCCCTCCCTTACATCACAAATTTTCTAAGAAAACAAAAATAAATTTAAACTGACCACGATTCTTGTTGGCCGTGGTCCATTTTCAGAAATAGTACTTGTCAAGTGTTTCACTAAAGATTTTCAAGGGTTTTCCAGGTTGACTTTCAAATTAAAGAAAAAAAAATCAAAGGAGCCTGAACTTCAGCATAACACAGAGAATGCTTAAGTCCAGAAAACTGTTTAGACTTTTGCCAACAATACAATTGCATATGGCCATCTATTTATACAAAGTAGTTTAATGAATTCCCATGGAGGATGGAAGGGGCACAAGCACATATATTTCTTTTTTTTCACCAGTGTTTTTTGCTGTTTGGTGGTGGTGGTGGTGGTGGTGGTTATTTTGGTGTTGGGTTGAGTTTTTCTTGGTAGTTGAGTTTTTGTATATATATATGTGCTTTTGTTTTTGGTTCCATATTACCAAATAAGAGGCTCTGGGTATCATTTAAGATTCCAAAAATTAGATTTGGGGTCCCAGCCCTAGAGCAAGTCCTTTAATCTTTTGTAAGCTCAGTTTCCTCATTTTAAACAACAATAATACCTGCCCAATCAGTCTTATTGAATATATAATAAAACTTTGTCAGTTTCTGAGTCCTTTGTAGACTCTTATTATTGTTTCTAATTTTCTGGTTCACTTTTTACTTTTCAACTGGTTATTTTGGAAGTATAAAGGAGAGAGCTGAGAATTTTCTGATGGGCTTCAACTTATAGGTAGCTCTCAGAGGTCTGTGTGGATTTCAGGGTGGTGGTTGATTCAAACAGATATTCTATATGGTACAGACCAGCCAGATAAAGTCTAACTCCTACTCCCTTGTTTTTGTGTGCCTTTGGCTTGGCCTGAGTTTGGAAAGAAAGCAGTGAGAAACCAGGTGTGAATCTGCCGATGTGGCAGGCCAGAGGAAACTCCTAGGCTATTAATTCAATTTGCACTGGCCTGTCACAGAGCGAGCTAGCACTGCAGGAAGAATCAGCCCAGCTGTGAGCAGCCCAGCCACATGCTCAGCTCCAGGAGGCAGAGCCAGGACTGAGGAATGCAGCAGGGAAAGTGACTTTTGTAGTTCTGATGAAATTTTAGAGGTCATTAAGGGCTCTTTGCAGATGGACTGGTAAACAGGCATCCTAGTGAGTCCTAGTTAAAGCATGTGGGCGAGCACAGCCCTCTTTCCCAATGCAAGGCACCCTGGATTAATAAACCAATCCTGGAGAATCACCACAAGCAAAAGCAAATCTCCCACAGAGCACAGATTTTGCTGGAGCCAGGAAATTGAGAGCTGGGTTTTTCTTGTAAGATGACAAATTAGGAGTCAGACTTCTGTTGCTCATGAAATGAGAAAATTCCACAGAACCATGGGTTATGTTTTTAAAGGAACAAATAAATGCCATGGGACTCAGGTGAACAGATCCTGGCCCTGAAGACCATGGGTATAAATGAGCCACTCCCACTTGCAAAGTTCAACGAAGGGCATTTGTCACGTAGGCTGACTCAAAACTTCATGCATTTGAATCTCTATCTAATGCCAAGATTTTTTGAGGGGTGGGGTGGAGTTGTGTGGGAGAGAGGACTGGGGTCTGGAACAAGGCCAGTGATTAAAGGAAAGAAGAATAAAAAGTTTAACACACAAATTTAGGACATGCATCTATCTAGGTTTAATAAAAACACTACAAACTAGAAGACAAAGGAGAGAGGTAAGTTTTAATATATTTGTTGAGACATTTTTGTGAGTAATCACTGAATTATACCTTAAGACAGTTATAGGCATAAATAATAAAAACAAGACTGGTAAATATAAAATATTGTATGTGACAAAGAACTTGAATAAAGGAAATTAAAAGGCATCCTCCAAGAAATGATAATTTGTTAAATCTTGGAAGTTTCTCAGCAAGTAAACATTTGGGTGGCAGATATGCTGCAGGACAAAGACTAACTTTCATTGCTCTTGACCTTCAAAAGCGTAGTCCATTGAAAGGCTTGCTAGGTCCTAGCCACAACAGATGTAGAAGTGGAATAGAAACTAGAGAGATGATTTATCTGGAAGAGTTGGTAGCCACGAAGAGTTGAGCAAGTTCATCGGGAAAGCTCGCTGAATGTGAGTTACAGAGCTGGGTAAATAGATAGATATTTTAAAACTTTAATTCATGAAAACTTTCCCTCAGTTATCTTTGGCAACTCTGTTGTACTTACAGTGTCTCCTTTGTCGTGCAGTAGAAGCTGGTGAGATTGTTGTAACAGAAATGCTTAGGTGATGATGACAGTCTGCTTCCTGGGACTGAAACGCTGAGACAGGAGGGAATGCAAAAGACAGTGGTGGTCAGACACAAAGAAAGAGGAATTATACAAAATGGATATGAAAGCATTTCTTGAACACTTGTAGATTTTAGCCTCTGTATAATGACTGAGGAGTTTTTCAAGGTTTCAGGAGTCAAGTTTGAGAGAAAACACACTCCAGGGCCCTGGATGAGCTCACTTTTTAGAGTCACCCAATTTGTTCTATAAGAAATGGAAAAGTCAGTTTCCAAAATTATGTCAAGCAATACTGGAGAATTTTGTAGGAAATAGATCTCATCTTCCTTGTTAGAGTCACTGAGAAATGATTGATATTAAAGAAATATATTCTTTGAAAGAAAGACTGTTCTACTCCCACCTACCCGTAGCTTTGCGCCCTTCTTTACTTCCCTCTCTCTGTTGAGCTAAACAAATCGAAAATTTAACATTGACGTGGCTCTCTGTGTGTGTATGTTTGTGTGTGTGTGTGTGTGTGAATGTGTGTGTGTGTAAAATCTTCAAAAAGCCCCACTTGCATTTTGCAGCCAGCTCCTCCAAGAGTAGCTGCTTCTGTGACTGACCCTGGTGTTGTATTCGTGCCAGTCTACAAAATTACCTCTTCTTTATTTGTACTATGCTTGAGATCTGGGGTTTTGTTTTGGTTCCAGGGCTTAGGGGGTACAGAATAAATAACAAAGTATGATACCATAGTAAATATTAGAACTAGGAGGGCTCCCTCACTCTAGTGTGCTTGCTGAATTTTACCCAGAACACATGCATGCGGAGCTGTCAATGAAGGGAGCTGGTGAATGGTTCCATCTGTGAATGTTCCAATCCTGAAGTCACAGATGGATGTCATTTGAAAACTGACAGTGTTGGATTTTATTATTCACATCAGGTTATTTTGAAGTAGTGACTGAAATGAAAAATAATACATGTAAGACCACATAGATTTGTTCGTCAGATCTCACTGCAAAAGTTACCATGACCTTAACAGCCTCAGCTTAGTCACTATTATAATCATTTAAGGAGTATTGCTGTGGCAACGAGAGGAGAACCTATTTAACGTGAGGGATTGTTTTTTATTCACTACCGTACAATAAGGAGTCGGTAGGAAAGCAACTGAAGGGTATCGTGAATTTGTGCTGCAGATTTGCGAATGAGTTACTGCTATGCGAAGTTTGAAGGAGGAAAATGTTCATCCCCCAAATCCAGAAATCACTCCAAGCAGGAATGTTGCTGCGCCCTGAAGGGAGAAGGCTGGGGAGACCCCTGTGAGCTGTGCCCCACTGAACCTGATGGTATGTCCGTCATCTGCGTTTCTCTTTGGGCCATTCAGCGTGCAGACTGACCATGAAAAAAGACTGTAGGCCTTACAGACAATGAGATAATTTAATGTAATTGCAAGTCTAATTAGAATATTCATTAAAAATTATTTTATGTCAAGATGTAGGTAGTTATTTTCTTTTTTAATTATGTTACAGATCAGAGACACCCAAGGAGTAGGCACAACATCTTTGGGGGTCTTGTTAACGTTCTCTGGTTTCTGGGTTGGTTTTATTCATCATTTATCAATATATGCAGCGTGTGGCAATTTGGCCGCCACAAAATGCTTGGGGAGAAGCCTGTGACTCACGGTCACTGGTCTTGTCTGTTAACGAGTGTGTGTCTCTGCCGCAGAGGCCTTCCGCCAGATCTGTCCCTATGGAAGCGGGATCATCGTGGGACCCGATGACTCAGCAGTGGGTGAGTGGCTGGACTCTCAGCATTTCTTGGTTTTTCTCAACCAGTCTTTTCTTTACCCTTTCTCTGATTGTTCTTATTTCTCTCCATCTATCTTGAAAAATTTAGCTCTACTTTTTTGGTCATTTCATTTAGATACCAATTGTATTATTGTATTGTCATATCGGATAGTCCGTTGATTAAATGCTGAAATGATCATAATGTACTGTTGTGTTTTAAAAAAATGTACCTTGTTATTTACTATTTTCTTCCTCCTTTGCTTAAGATATGGATGAATGCAAAGAACCCGATGTCTGTAAACACGGACAGTGCATCAATACGGATGGCTCCTATCGCTGCGAGTGTCCCTTTGGGTATATTCTAGAAGGGAATGAATGTGTGGGTGAGTAGTGAGTCATCTGCTTCCATTGAGATTGTACAAATTAGAGATTATGCTATATGGCATTCACACTAGGAAGTTTAAGTACCAAGAGGGGACTTAAATCAGTTTTGTCCATCCATGCATGTATATCATTCACTTAGAATACTAGCTGAGTTACCGCCAGGCGCTGTGCTAGGCTCTGGAGTACAGCAGTGAACCAAGGTCTTCCTCTCCTGGACTTTACAGTCTAATGGTGACAGCAGACACTGAGTACATTATAAGAGATATTAGAAAGGACAACATCATAATGGAAGTCTTTGTGAAATTAAAAAAAAAATTGTTAAAGGTCATAATCTTACTCTATTAGTATTTAAAGTATAAAATTTATCTGGATTTTGCTACGTTTAGTAACAGGAAAGGCTGCATACCCAGTATAAATTCCTCCTGTTTTAGCCCTCTTATTAAAATTTCAAAGAATGGCTGCTATGGCTGACCTTTGACCCTTAATCCACACTAACTCCAAGTTAAATCCAAGTATTACATTTAGTTATCTAACAATTCCAAAGCAGTTCAACGCAACTTAATTAATAATGGCATAAATGATGAGAGTTTCTGTCGATCAGAAAGTACTCTTTCCATAGAAGAAATCGGGGTGTAAGGATTTTATCCCCAGCTATGGCTATGGGAGTTTATGAAAGTTCTTTAGCCTTTCTAGGCCATAGGATGTAGTAGTATGCAGGTAAACTAATTTATTTCTAACTACTCTTGCAGCTGTAAAAAAATCAATGATATTTTGATCTTTATCAACATGAAGGAGAAATAATATTCTTGACAGTTGAATGTGACTTAATCATAGCATAAAAGCAAATTTGTCAATGCTTTCTTGTTGGAATCTTCATTGGTGCTCCTGTATTCATGCAACATGAACTTCTTCCCCTAGGGTCTCCCTACCACGCCCTCTTGCCTTCACTTTCTGATGTCAGAACCTCCACATAAGATGTAACCCTTGATGGTAGTCATTACTCTCCTGTCCCTTGGAGGGCTAAAATAACAATGCATTTCTCAAAACTGTTTCCCAAGGGAAGATACTCTCCCCAAGGGATATGTTAGAGTCAAGAGCAGTGAATATTCTAGGTGGATGGGCTAGAAGGCATGTATACTTTTTTAGGTCTCCTTAAGAAGAATTATTCTTTCTCCATAATTGTTTAGAGAAATTATGCCCTTAAACACATTTTTTTCTAGCCTTTTCTCTGACTAATGTAAACAATCTGGTTTCAACAGAATCAACAAAATCTACTTGAATCTTGATTTTATTTAGTATATTAATTTTGCTTAACCTATGGTCTTTTATTTTGTGTAAGTTTAGTCTTCTCTTTTATATCTGGCAAAAATCCATCATGTTTAAGGCTTCTTGGAGAGTGATGTAATGTTAAGGCCAGACTGGAGATGTATTTCTAACTTTAAACAAGCAGAAACTTTGGACTGGTGATAGGGGCCTGGTTTTAACCCTTAGAGCATGTACTCTCAGTAGCAGATTTTCTTCCTAATGAGGGAGGCTGGAGAAACTCACAGAGAAGAGCACAGCAGGGGCTAGAGATCCAGGTACTGTCACTGCCACTGAGCTAGTCAGATTTCACTGCCATCAGCCTGGGGTAATAAGACATGCACACTCCTTTCTTGCAAGAACAGAATGAGAATTAAACAAGGCATTATAGATCAAAGTACTCTGACAGGATGAAAGATACTATCTGAGTCCAAGCCCATTTTAGATCAATTCATCATGTTTTGGATCCCCTCCTGGTTGCTTGCAGATACTGATGAATGTTCTGTGGGCAATCCTTGTGGAAATGGAACTTGCAAGAATGTGATTGGAGGTTTTGAATGCACCTGTGAGGAGGGATTTGAGCCTGGTCCGATGATGACCTGTGAAGGTAAGCCTCTTGAACACAGAGTAGTTGGTTCCATGTTCTGGTCATGGGAACAGTCACTTGATTACAAGTCTTAATAGTAAACACTCCTCAGGGTGTAGAGAATAAAGAACACCTGGCCTGGTGGGCCATCCCATCATTTCTTCTCTGTGTGGCCTCTTCTCTGCAGGGAGGCTCATGGCACCGGTTACACTGTATATCACACAGAGTTCTTGTTGGTGCCTCCCCACTACTTAGACTTGGATACAACTCCTATCTTGTTTACTACTTTCTTTCTTATTCTTTATTTCCCCCCCTTTTTTCTTTGTCTCCTACGCTCCCTTCCTTTCTCTTTTCTCTTTTTGTCCTCTTTTCTATTCATAGAAACATCCACACACTGAGATAACCACCAGCCAACATCCTGTAGACATATGGAGGCAAGCACAACAAAAACTGTTACCTATGCTATATAAGCATCTGAAAACTGTCCATCTGTAAGCCTGGTAGGATGTATGGAAAGAAGGAAAGGGGAGGGAGTGTCTAGAACAATGGCTTTTAAAGGCAGTCTCTGGACCAGCTGCGTCAGCATCACCTGGGAACCTGTTACAAATGCAAATTTTCAGGCCTCATCCCAGACCTCCTAAATCAGACTCTCTGTAAGAGTGAGCCCAGCAGCAGCCCAGGTGATCTGATACACTCTCAAGTTGATACTCACTGGCCTAAGAAAAGAATGAAGGGGAAGCAAAGGTAGAGGCTAGAGTTGGTATTGAAGTGAGCTCTTCATCGGAGTTGTGATCCATCAATACCCATTGTCAGAGTTGTTGGTGAATCTTTAAAGGTTGTGACTAAGTCATGATCTGGGTTCTCCCTCATGTTCTCAGTCAGTACCATTAGCTGTGGAAGCAGCATGACAGTCGAGATGGCCTGTTTTAGCCCTGCTTTTCCAAAACACATTCTGATGGTGTCAAACTCTGCAATCCATAGAAATCATTTTAATCACTTTTGTCCATTGATGTGTAAAGTCATTCCCATCTATTTAAAGTTTGAACTTGGGCATCTGTATAAACTAAGTATTTAAGTGTAAAATGGTCAGAACACAATTTGCCTGGGCAGAAGAATCAGTGTTAGTTCACGGGAGCCTCTTTGTAGGGGAAGGGGAGGTTATTAACGATATTGGAGGGGTCAGCTTCTGTTCTGACCACAACTGTTTGGGCTGAATGGGGTAAAACTGATTCCCACTCGATGTAACTGTAGGGAATGGCAAGTGGTTGACCTGAGCCTTCAAAGCCAGAATTTCAGAAAACTCCCGTCTATGTAGGGTGACCTATAATTTCTTGTCTGATTAAATAACCATTAATCATTATACCAGGACAACAAGCATAAACCGGGACTGTGCTGTGAGAGCCAGGATGTATGGTCACCCTACTTATACCAAATATAAAATAACCAACCCATTTTATAATTCCCTAGAAATCAGAGACTGCTTGGTCCATCCATGATTATGACAATGAAGCATTTCAACTTTTGGTAAAAGTAGGTTTATTTTTTGTTGTTGGTGTCCATGTTCCATTACTTTCTTACTACCTTTTGCTGCAGATATAAACGAATGTGCCCAGAATCCTCTGCTCTGTGCCTTCCGATGTGTAAACACTTACGGGTCATACGAATGCAAATGTCCCGCTGGATATGTTCTGAGAGAAGACAGGAGGATGTGCAAAGGTGAGACATCATGTTCAAGGTCATCTAAGCCAGGAGGCTCTCTATCTGTGATGGGAGATGTCCTTCCAAAGCCTCCATTAGTAGGGGGAGCTGAGAATTGAGGAACATATATCGTCCATGGACAATATGGGGATTGTCACTGCCACATTTTCCCTTAAATTGTAGCTTAAAGCATCACCAAGCTGAGTCAACAGCTGCACTGCAGATCTTCTATGTTAGTTTTCACTGTGCATTGCATGCCTGGTACATAACAGTCATTCTAGAAAATTAAAGATATAAGGAAAAAAAGACATTTCCTCACATTCAATTGAGACAGATATAAATTACTTAATACAGTGAGATAAATGCTATGATGGCTGTATATACAAAATGCTCTGAGACCACAAAGAGAGGAAATGCCCTTTGCTAAAAAATATTCTATTTCAAGAATGGGGTAACACAGAATCTACTTTAGTTAAACCATTTCCATTAAAAATGCCTACTGAACACCTGCAATTTCCAAAGCACTGGGTTAGGTTCTATTATACAAAGTTGGGTAATCATGGAGTTTGCCCTTGAAGAGCTTGAATTTGCTCCTCCCAGGATTTTGAATGAGTAGATACTTGTTTTCTCAAAATGGCTTGAAAACCATTTTGCTTGAGGGTAGGGAATTTCCTAAGTAAGAGGTTCTCATCACATGCAGGATAAATTCCAAATTTCTCAGCTCAGAGCATGTAAAAGGCAAAGATAAAGAAAGAAGGAAATGCACTAGGACAGAAAGTAAACACTGAGGAAGGCCCAAGCAACACCAAGAAAAAGGAAACAAAGAGGGGAAGAGTCAGCAGAGAATAAGATATTTGTAGATGCTTACTTAGTTTTTATTACAGTATAAAAACCAAGGCTTTTATTATATAATGATTATTCTACTATTATGACATTTATTAACATTATCATATTAAAATAATATAACATATTATTTTAAGTACTGTACAATGGAAGCTTTGGTTCATTATTCTATTCTGATCCATCATGACTATAATTCTAAGTATTATATTATCATATATTATGATTATAATGCTGTTGTATAATTATATAAGGACTTTTTAGTTCAGTTGGTCAAAAAGAATTATAAAATCATGCTTCAACAAAGGAGTATAAAAAGGGAATAGAGGGAAAGACGTGATTAGAATCATGCTTCTTGAAGAGGTTATCAGCTAGTTAGGGAGCAATTTCTTCAAGTTCAAAGGTGGTTAGGAGACTCTTTTCCATTCATAAGGCATCAATGCCCAACAAAGCAAAAGGAAATAAGGCCAACACTGAAATAACATAGATGAAAATTGGTTACTTACTACCATTTTATGTTTAAAAGGCAAGGAATTAATGCATCTTCTTTTACAAATTTATGATTGAACATCTTTTACAGACGAGGATGAGTGTGAAGAGGGAAAACATGACTGTACTGAAAAACAAATGGAATGCAAGAACCTCATCGGCACGTACATGTGCATCTGTGGACCTGGCTATCAGCGGAGACCTGATGGAGAAGGCTGCGTAGGTAAGAGGATCTGTTGGAAGGAGATTTGAGTGAGTTCAGAGTGACAGCAGACAGCAGGAACCTGGGCTCTGAGTCCTTGTGGCGGTGTGTTCTTGGCCAGAGCTGTTTTGCCTCTCTTACCTCATGCCTTGACTTTCCGTGGTGGTCTCCTTGCCGCTTGATCATTTATGAATTCCAAGAGCACTGTCATTCTTTTCCTCTGAGCTGGGCTTTCCTTACTTTTTTGATCAATTTTCTGCCAAGATTGGAACAGTAATCTATTCTCTTCCTTTACTTTTTGTACTCCATTGTCAATTTGGAGGTCATTTCTCTCCAACACACTGGAATTGACTATTGACTCAACTTTGCTACTAGTGTCCTAACATTGAGTACAAATGCCAGGTCCCTCTGAACCAAGAGTATCTCTAAACCAGTGGGATCTACCTTCAGAAAATCTCGTCTTGTCTAGAGTGGGGTCCAGGCACTGGTAATTTTTAAAACTTCTCAGCCGACTTTAATATGGATCCAGCATTGAGAACCACAGCTTTAGACGAGAGATTGGCAAACTACTCTAGCCCACTGGCCAATTCTAGCCTGCCAGCCCATCACCTGTTTTTATAAATAAAGTTTTAGTGCAATATGAGTGTAACTGTTCATTTACCTATTGCCTGTGGTTGCTTTCATGCCACAATGGCAGAGCCAAGTAGTTGCAACAGATAGCATATGACCCACAAAGCCTAAAATATTTATTATCTAACTGACCATTACAGAAAAGGTTTTCTGACCTCTGCTTAGATAATAATTATCAGAGAAAATTATTGGAAAATTTCCACATGCATCCTCTTCCTTTTTAAAAATAAATGACATCAGAAGGGTATATATTTTATGTTGTCAGCCAAGAAGATTAAAAATCCCATTGCCCCTTCACTCTGTAAGATACACATTGAAACAGTATTTAGCAGTAATTGAAACACAGAAAAAGAAAGTGTGTTGGATGAGTGACCACACACTGGATCCTCCGGGGTCAGGGATTCTCAACCCCACCTGCACATCGGGATCACTTGGGGAGCTCAGGTACAACCTCATGTATTCGGATTTAAATTGGCCTAGGGGTGGCTTGGACATTGGGATTTTTAACCACCTGCTTTAACATTGCTCTGGATGTCACCTTCCAACTCTCTGCCTCTCCTAGTAAGATCTCAAATCAGGGACTCTGAACTCTTCTCAAATGATGGGAAGCACGTCAGCAAATTGTTTATGATCTTTCTAAATAAGCACCAGACAATTCTAAGAATCTCCAGATATTTTAATGTTTTTAAAACCTGGGAGACTGAATTGTGGTTTAATATTTCTTGATAATATTATTGAAATATTATAATAAACATAATCTATTTGAATCCAAAGATTAGTTTAGACAGACTCCCCTAGCTCAACACTGACCATTAAATTCTGGTGAGGTATTATAGTATTTCTTTAACATGTTGGTCTTCAAATTTTTCTTCCTTCACTTGAAAGAATCTTTTGGGAGTCCTCTTTCTGTGCTAATACAGAAAGATTTAAATTTCATTAAGTGAAAATGTAAGTGTACATAAAATGCTACCATCTATGTTTAAACATGTAAAAATGCTATCAATGTTTTTAAAAGAGCAGAAGTACATGTACATATGTATTTGCTTTTATATGCATGATCCATCCCTGGAAGGGGACATTAGACATTAGCAAAAGCATGGGTTGGCTCCTAGGAGGAGAGTTTGGTGGCTGGGATATAGGGAAGGAAGGGGGATTTTTGCTGAATGCCCTCTTATACCTTTTGAATTTTGAACCATAGGAAGAGATTAACTATTCTCAAACTGAATTAGAAAGGAAGGGAGGGAAAAAGGAATGCAGGGAGGAAGGGAGGGAATCCATCCTTCTATAACAGTCAGATGACTCTTTTTGTATCTGGTCCTTCAAACAGACGAGAATGAATGCCAGACCAAGCCAGGGGTCTGTGAGAACGGACGCTGCCTGAACACCCGGGGGAGCTACACCTGCGAGTGTAACGATGGGTTCACGGCCAGCCCCGCCCAGGACGAGTGCCTCGGTGAGTGCGGTCACACTGGGACACTTGAAACCCACGTCTCTTATTCGAAATAAAAGAAAATGTCAAAATTTGAGGGAGGATGAAAAATGTTCATATTTTGAAGATGACTTAGTGACTGTGATCGTCCACTGGGCTTAGCACCACCCTGCAGCTAAATTCTTCCTTTGCTAATTGTATCACTGAATCACTTGTGTGGAATTTCTTTCTTGGCTGCCCTTTTAAGCCCTTGGTGATCAGGATCCATTTCCATATGTTTCCCTGCCCCTCTCTCTATAGCATGACAATCCTCCGGACTCCTGGGAGCAGATAGGGTATAAGCTTGCCTACGCCAATGCCTTCCTGCCTACTTACTGAATTTCTTATTTGTTTCCCTCAGACGTCATCCTTTCTCTTTCACTGCTGTCTCCAGCTTTTCCTTCTCGCTCCTTCTCAGCCAGGGTAAAGTGTTACATCCTTTTTGGTTTTTATATCTGACCAAATTCTTGATGTCCTGTTATGCTCATAACATTTCCTAAAATCTTCTTTCCAATACAATGTCCCTTACAGACAACCGGGAAGGGTACTGTTTCACGGAGGTGCTGCAAAACATGTGTCAGATCGGCTCCAGCAACAGGAACCCTGTCACCAAGTCTGAATGCTGCTGTGACGGAGGGAGGGGCTGGGGGCCCCACTGTGAGATCTGCCCCTTCCAGGGCACGGTGGCTTTCAAAAAACTCTGCCCCCATGGCCGAGGATTCATGACCAACGGAGCAGGTACTTCATTCATGGTCCAGAAATACTTGCAGGGAGTCTGTTGGTTTGTTTCTCTAGGAAAAACAGATGAGCATATGGAATCTACAGTATGTTCTTAGGTTGAGTTGCACAGTTGATGTCAACAAAAATTCTTCCTATGATGTTTTAGCCATTCAAGGCCACGTGGCGGCCAGAGTGTCCTTGGTCCGCTTGATTAAGTTGTGTGTGCTTGGGTCCCTGCCTCTGCATTACAGGGAATCCTCGACTTTTCAAACAGAAGTTTGCTGTAAGTCAGTTGTTGGCTACTCAGAATATAATTGTTTAGATCAACCTTGAAATAAATGATCATTAAATTCCCAAACCAGTCCACCAAGATGTATTTTGACTCATAAAATTGGCTAAAATATATCACATAAAAGGAGTATAAATAATGCTGATATCCAGGCAGTTAAACACAAGTACATTGGAAAAGAGCACAAGCTGCTTGAACCAGAGAAGGATGAGGAGGCTGTCGAGGTATCTGGAGCAACTCTGAAGACTTCTAGGCCTATCATTGCCATGACTCCTATGTTTACCAACAGTAACTACAATTGGTTTTTAGTTCATAAAAGGACTGAGAAAAGGAGAGAGGGTTTGGGGGTGTTTATTTGTTCTGAGCTCCTTGGGAGGGAATTGGAAGTGAGAGGGAAGAAGGAGGTTAAGAAGGATTTGGTTCATATCAGGAAAATGTAACTTAAGGCAGAATAATGGCACTGGGTGTGGTAAAAGACAGAACTGGACAGAAAACATGGAGTGACCAAAAGCAATTTATGATTCTTTGGAGCATGTAAAACTAAGATGGTGGAAAAGACTCATTTCTTGAGACCAGTGAGGGTGTGCTAAATTGTACTTCAGAGTAAACTTGTAAAGGTCAGGCCCCCCAGCTGTTGGTATAAAATGGTTATTTGGCAATCAAGGGCTGATAACCTGTGTGGAAAGTACTTGTGTTGGCACCTCACCCAGCAGCAAGGAGATGGGTGGGTCAAGCGGCTTTAATGCTCAACAATGCATGCTGACCAAGTCTTTCTCCCAGTGGTGGAGCCATGGGTGAGGGTCTCTCTTCCTTTGCAGCCTGCAAAAACCCAGCCCTGTCTTCACCCCAGAGCCCTGGTTTGTTTCCCTCCTCGCTAGAGAAGGAAAGTTGATCCCATTTCCCCAATATTATGTAATTTGATATTTTTCAGGATGAACTTCAAACACAACAAAAAGAATGTAAAAAAAAAATCTTCCCTTCTTATTTTGAACATGGAATATTAGGGGGGAAATGGGGTTTCCTTGTCAAAGAATCCACTGCTGTGATGCATTTATGAGATGTCAGCGGGAGGCAAGCTTGATGGCATGAGATGGAGCAAGAAGCCAAACATGTTTGGATGGGGTGGTGGTTCTAGGAACCCAAAAGAGAAAAGCGATATAAATTTAAAGGATCAATTTTTTAAAAGTTTTCCTCTAGCCTGATAATTGGTTTGCCTTTCAGTGTAGCTACCAGTACATATGAAATTTATGCTGTCATCCCATGGGTTTAATTTCTTAGGTCCATAATATAGTAGCTCAATTTATAAGTATTTATACTGAAGGGACCCCTACATATTAATGTTATCAATTTTATAATATCTTTCTTATTTTAATTTATGTTTATTAAATTATAGATATTGATGAATGCAAGGTTATTCATGATGTTTGCCGAAATGGGGAATGTGTCAACGACAGAGGATCGTACCATTGCATTTGTAAAACTGGCTATACTCCAGATATAACTGGGACTTCCTGTGTAGGTAAGTGCTCTATTTCTGGTGGTTTATTCTCAAGTGGAAATTTTAGATTATGGCAAAAAAATAAAACAAAATCCCCAAGCTAAAAATCTAAAATGGCTTTATAATTTCATGGGAAAATGTAGGACAATGATCAAAGACTACACAGCATTTCCTTTTGCCTTCCTCAAAACTGAAATTCTTCATTAGGTCCTGTGGATATTTAGCATACAGATAACTTTAATGATGGGCAGTCATACTGTATTTTTTTGATCATAGATCTGAACGAATGCAACCAGGCTCCCAAACCCTGCAATTTTATCTGCAAAAACACCGAAGGGAGTTACCAGTGTTCGTGCCCAAAAGGCTACATTCTGCAGGAGGATGGAAGGAGCTGCAAAGGTGATGTAGAATTTGCTCTTGCCCACTCACCTGGCACCTGACATGTGGCTGCATTCCTGTGCCTGTGAGGAATCCACAGGCAAGCTGAAAGACCTGCCAGAGGTGCTTCTCTGGGGCTGGTGCCTCTGGAGGTGCTAGAGGGAGGAAGGCTAAGATGGGGAGATCATACAGGACCCGTGGTAGCAGCTATCTACGCTACATGCCCCATGGATGTCTGTAGGGCCATCCATGAGGGTCTCAGGGATAGCAGGCCCAGTTCTCCTAGGCCCCAGTGAGGCAGATTCTTAATTGGTTACCTCCTCTCTGCTTGTTTTTTTTATAATTTATGCTGTCCATTCAACAAGTGTATAGTCCAAATTTCCAGCAAAGTCCTGCCTCAGAATATTCAGTGCCACGATCCCAGAGGACATTGTGCCTAATTAAATACTGTGTCAGATTTTTGTTCTGCAAAATAAGGCCATTCCTGCCCTCTAGGAGTTTCCCTGAGACATAAATATCATACAGAACTAAGAAACAGCAACACTTCAGGTAGAAATCCCTCTTCAACCAGAAGTTACCCTTTGCAAAATTCTCTTGGAGTAAATTTACCTCTGTAAACATCTTCCTCTGCAGTAGGAACATCATATTGAGCAAATAGTAGAAGTGAGTCATAATTTATGATAATTTGGAAAATGAAGGATTTGGAAAAGAAAGGTCGACCAAATGGCAGATGGTGTCCTGCTGTGAAACTTTGAGGGAGAAAACAGAAAGTAAGGAAGGTCAAGAGTGGGGTGGAATGGAAGAGAGCAGGGGGGAGTTGGGCTTCGACCTCTTTCCTGTGTCTGTGGAAAGGGGGTGAGTGAGGAGGCCCCTACCAGAGGATGACACGATGGGAAACTGCCCGAGGCCGTCCTGTGCCCGCACAAATCCTATGTAATCATGTAGTTGGGGGAGAGGAAGCTAAGAGACCTACTCACAAAGTCTGACCATCTTAAATAAAGAGTTGCTCATAGCTTTCTTCTTCTCAAACATGGCACTTATTCTATATCCATGGATTAAAGTAAGTTCTAGGCAGTATGAGGCTTTAACTCAAAGCCTTATGTTTATTCATATAAATAAAGAACCAAATCCAAGGGGAAAATATCTCTCATGGTGTATATTATCTGTAACAAAACAAATTCACAGCATTTTTCCAACCTATGGAGGTGGAAAATTCTCCAAAGTTTCTAGCAACTAAAAGATAAAAAAATGGAAATTAATTGTATCAATAAAGTTCTCTTTATGCTTGTAGGAATACAAAAACAACTATATAATTTCTACCCACCCACTCACAACTTGAGTGCCTTGCTCCTATTTTTTGCTCATCAAGTTTAAATTCTTCCACCTACTTGGCATATATGACTAAATATCAAAATGAGTGGTGCAGGTATGTGTACTACTGAAACTGAGAAGAAAGAGTCTAGAAGGGTGGCCCTGGGAGGAATGGGCCCAGCGTGTGCCCCGTGAGAGACGGGTGGGATGCAGACTAGAGGAGAGAAGAGGAAGGAAAGGCATGCTCGGAGGTGAGCACAGAGAGTGTTGCTGTTCTCAATGTACTGTACTTATGAAATAGTGTTATAAAAAAGTCACTGAGTCTCCCTCACCTGTTTGCAGGTGAGCTTCAGCAAACATGCAGCGATGCTCTAGCAAAGCTCCTCGGGTCATAGCCGGGAAGCTGGTCTATGGGCGCTGAGAAAGCAGAACAGTCAGCGCCAGGACAGTGGAAAGAGCACAGGATGGGCTCCATTTTAAGAGAAGTCAGCACTGGCACAACTGTGAGGAGGTTCCCTGGGATTAGGTCCACTCCAGAGGTTCCCCTATGCAGGAACTGGCCCTGTGGAGCAGTAGCAGTCACTAGCAAAGCCAGCAAGTGGCCTGCAGCTCCAACACTGTTCCGCGTGTGGTGGGTGCCTGGCGGCTGAATTTGTGATAAAATAAGGCCATTACAAAAAAAAAAAAAAAGAAAGGTTCCTGAATACACAATGATTTTTAAATTATTAAAATTCATCTAAAATCTGAACTACATTTTGTATCTCTTGATATTTTTTTAAATAGCACTAGAGTTGAGAATGAAACTAGAAGTTGAGGCAGTACGGAAGGAGGTGTGCTGAAAGCAGAGGATTTTATTGAGACACAGGAAATAATGTTGGATAAATACTGTAGGTAGTGTTACTAAAGTGCCTTTCGATTATCAGAATGAGTTTTTTCTTTCCTTTGTTTTCTTCCTGATTGCTCAATTTTGTTTTATCCAAAGGAGAATCCCTAACTAAAAAAGTTAGAATGTTTTTTGACTACCTCATTTGAGCAGACTAAAAACAGTAAACAGAAAAGAACTGAGCAAACAAATTAATTTCCAGCCTCAATATTTCTTTTTATATTTCAACTTAAATAGATCTTTTTGATGCTCTAGAAAATTTTTAGAATCAGTAATCTTTTACTTCATTTTATAATTTGTTTAAAATCTCATAATTTATTTGAAATTTCTTTGTTGAGGAATTTCTGCTTTCTCTAAAGGGAATTGGGTTTTCCTTGGATATCCCAAGGAGCTATATATATTTTTGTCTAAATTGAGACCTTGTTTTATCTTTCAAACCCTTATCCCCTGGGTTCCTCCTAGCCATTTGCTGTGGCTCTGTTCTGGCCAGGGTCATTTGAACTTAGAAATCAAAACCTAGAGCTTCCTCCTAGGGGCAGTGTCTTTGCACCTGTGTTGTGAGCACAGCTCAAATGCCCATCTTGCATTCTCTTGTAGATCTTGATGAGTGTGCAACTAAACAGCACAACTGCCAGTTCCTCTGTGTTAACACCATTGGTGGCTTCACGTGTAAATGTCCTCCCGGGTTTACCCAACACCATACTGCCTGCATTGGTAAGTGGAAGAGGAAAAAACCCTATACCGGACATAGCTATTCCTTTAAGGGATTATTTTCTATTTTCTCTACTTTGGGATAAGAAAATAAAAGCTCAAAAAATGTGTGACTGCATGTATATGAGCTTACACACATGCATACATGCAGGTGAAAAGTTATTGCCTTATTTGGCCTTTTCTGAGTCTTCCTTCTCACTTTCTTTTAAACAATACAAAGAGAGTGTGGGGCATTTTAACCCCTCTTTCCTCCCACTGCTTCTCATAGATAACAACGAATGCACCTCTGACATCAACCTGTGCGGGGCTAAGGGCATTTGCCAGAACACTCCTGGAAGCTTCACCTGTGAATGCCAGCGGGGATTCTCACTGGATCAGACCGGCGCCAGCTGTGAAGGTGGGTCGAGACCTTAGCTGTGATCCAGCTGGTGGATCCTTGTGGGGGTGACCCATGTGGCCATTGGTACCTTCATCCTCATCCTCTATGAGATATCAGAACTGAGCACAGGGGTGACACCCAACTGAAATAGTTTGTGAAGGTCCCATATCTTAGAGATGCATCTTTTATCTCATGCTCATGTCTATAACACATGCCTTTCCTAAGTATATCAAGGCTTTTTGGCTCAATTATTAATTTAATCTAATAGGGAATAACTCAGGCAAGAAAAATAGCTTAGCCACATTCCTGAATTCAATTCGTTAATTTTCTGGTCATTGGGCCTGGAACCACAGACGGATTTCCCCACTGTGGACTAAACATATGAGGATTAATTCTTCTGATAATATATGATTAATTGTTTAAATGCTATTTTTTTAGAATTTTATTGTGGCATTGACACCTTTTGGTTTTCAATTCTGGCACCAAAAAAGCAAACACAAATAATTTACTGAGCTATCCTATTAGAGTACTTCTTGCTTTGCACTAATTTCCTTATCATTTTTATTGTAGACTTTATCAGGGATCTCCAAATGCTTTTCTCCTTGGACTTAGCAACAGCTCCACCATAGATATTCTCGAGGGTTTTGGTGGTAGAATAATTTTTCAGGGGCCAGATTTCTTATTAGAATCACCGTTCACCTAAGCATGCAGATAAATGTGGCTTCCAAGAGCACCTCAGTGCCAGGTGGCTTAAAGGTGACTCTGCTCCTCTTTCAGACGTGGACGAGTGTGAGGGTAACCACCGCTGCCAGCATGGCTGCCAGAACATCATCGGGGGCTACAGGTGCAGCTGCCCCCAGGGCTACCTCCAGCACTACCAGTGGAACCAGTGTGTCGGCAAGTAGCTCTCCCTCGCTCCCAAGATGCAGGGCTCTCGGCTCCTACGCGGCAAAGTGCTGCTTTCTTTCCAAACACCTTCAATTTGTTATTGAAGCAACAAATGCTCTTTTAGAGTTGCCCTAACCTGGTTGAAACCAGATAGAAGTATCAGTATTTTCAAAATAGCAAACTAAGAAAGAAAAACGTGAAAAAGGATACTTTAAAAACATCTAAAATAAAACACCCCCGGGGTTCCTTGACTCCCAATACCCGTGCCCTTCTGCGGCATTGCTAGTTGTCAGCCCAGCCCACACTTGGGTTCTGTTCGTATCAGAGGTCAACAAAATTCTGCTTCTGACTGAGAAATATCAGCCAGCCAGAGGCTATTTTGAGCAACTTTTGGCCTGAAGATGCAGAAGTGGTTCTGTTCATCTCTACACATCTTTGGGGCAGAGTGCAAGCGGCAGACACAGCAAGTTTTTTTCAGATTGCTAAATCCTTTTGATAATTAAGGGAGATCGACAAACTCTCTCATTAAATTGAAATGATGTCATCTTTTATTCCACAGTGTCATGGGAAAATAACGCTTAATGCACCTCAGAGAATCAAAACATTGCAAGTTTGGAGGGACACCAGAAGCCATTTAGCTCAAGCCCTTTGTTTTACGATGAGGAATAAGAAGTCCAGGGAGGGAAGTAATATGTCCTCGCCTGGCTTTTTTGTCACGTGCCTGGAACTAGAACCCTTAACTTCCTGATTTAGGGCTGCCTTTCAGGTGTCACATTCCCTTGGATTTTCTCTCTCATTGAGCAGGTGTCTACAGAGCACCACTGCAAGTTTCGTGCTTGGGTGACCTGTATTACTTGCCACATTCTTGGGGACAGAGCCTTCCTTAGCAAAAACTCAAAGGATTACTGCTTCCTGGGTGGAAGCCCCACATTGCAATGTTTCGCTTTAGTACAAATGAAGACATATTTGGTGGTTTTCACTTATCAAAATTGTCTCTCTCATCTAGTTTGATTCTGTGTAAGACACAGTTTTGCAGAGGTATGTAGGGTTAACTAAAGCGATCGCAGTGCTATACGATTTTAGACTGCACAGCTCCCCGACTAGCTATGTGGTTTTCATAAAAATGTCTCCGTTCATTACCAGTTCAGGGAGATCTTTGATTTTAATCATCAGTTTCTGACGTTGTTCACAGAACTTCCAGAGAGAGCCTTGTTGATTTAATACCCAGCATATGAGCCTATGTGTTCTCATTATATAGGGCACTTTAATGAAATTGGAGCTATGAGAGAAAATATAAAAGAGGAGAGGTATGTCACTGCTGCACCTTGTCCTCCTCTCCTGACGTTCCGTTTGGGGATAGTAGAAGTGGCCAGACCATGCCCTAATGTCCTAGAGATTCTACTTTGGTCCTGTGAAGATCATCTCCTGTCTGGACATTCTAGAAGAATAAATTGATTAAGAAGTCAGAAGACCTTTGGTATTCTTAATGCCCCAAAATGCCAAATTTCCCTCATGAATCTTAAGAATTAGAGTTACCCAGAGTGAGCACGGCTTTGGGCTAGAATGCACCCCACCCCCCCCATGTCCATGAGGAGTAGAACAGATCTCTTAAACCAGGTCTGGATCCTCTCTCCTATGTGGCCAGAAGGTCTCTCTTCCAGGATGGCTGGGTCTAGGGTAGGGGGCCACTGATTTCGTTGTTATCTAGAAGTAAATATCAAACTTTCAGCTTGCAGATGGAATCGACCACTTTTGCCCCAGGGAAAGTTAGTAAAAGAAAGCCCATCCCTTATTTGGGAATGTTCCTGTTGAGACTCCCTTAATGCCACAGCTATCACAAACAAGGCAAGCCTGATGCTAGAACCTTTGAGTTTAGAGGACAGAGTGGTCGGTTTCAATCTGCTTTTACTAAGTAGTTTTTAGACTTCTTTAATGCTGTTTTGATAAAATCAGAATTGTCTTTTTTTTAATAAAAAGAACAAAACCCTCTCCAATTTAAGTACCAACTAGAAGAATAAAACAAATATTTTAGAGTGTAGAAAAATTCCTTGTGGAGCCATTTGCTCTAGGGTGCATAGGATGAAAAAGATCAGGAAAAGTGGAAAACATGTTAACCAAATGGTGGTGTTTGTATATTGATAAAAAGGGTGAGTGCATAAACATACTATTTTCAAACCCTAAACACTGACCATTTGCCAGTTTCTTATCTTTTTTGTTTGTTTGTTTGTTTTTTGAGACAGAGTCTCGCTCTGTTGCCCAGGCTAGAGTGAGTGCCATGGCATCAGCCTCGCTCACAGCAACCTCAAACTCCTGGGCTTAAGCTGATCCTACTGCCTCAGCCTCCCGAGTAGCTGGGACTACAGGCATGTGCCACCATGCCCAGCTAATTTTTTCTATATATATTTTTAGTTGGCCAGATAATTTCTTTCTATTTTTAGTGGAGACAGGGTCTCACTCTTGCTCAGGCTGGTCTCGAACTCCTGACCTCAAGTGATCCACCCGCCTCGGCCTCCCAGAGTGCTAGGATTACAGGCATGAGCCACCGCACCCGGCCCCAGTTTCTTATCTTAACCTGTGCTATACTCCATCCTACCTCTTCCACCAAGATAAGCAAGTTTAATTTAGATTTTATTAAATTCTCAGGAAGGGGGAAAACAGAAAAATAGAATGAAAAAGAATGTGAAAGGGGAAAAGGAGAGTTCCTGACTGTAAGGAATATTTATAGTAACAGATAGATGCTCAAAGTCAAGTGGAACCTTAGAGATGAACTAATCTGACCTCTTTCCTGAAACATAAATCCCTCTCCAGTACCCCTGCTCATCCCAGTTTGGCTGGAATACCACCTTGAAGGGCATTCACTTTCTTGCAAGATAGCACAGTCTATGTATAGTCAGCTTTAATACTTAGAAATGTCTTTTTTGTAAAGAATAAACTTTTCCTCCCTCTAACTTCTAATCGTTGGTCCTATTTCTGCCCTTTGGGGAAAAAATAATGATAACTCTAAGCTCTGTATTGACAGGGCTTCCCCCACATATACACATGCCTTACAAGTTTATTAGGGTCCCAACAGGAAACAGGTGGCTGAGCCCAGCCAAAGGTAGAGGACAAGGGAGCAGAGCCTGTGGACGCTCCACACTGACCAGCCCCCTGGGGTCGAGAGCGGATGGAGAGGGTACGGGGAGGACATGCACCGGCAAGAAGAAGACACCCAGGCCGGGGGGAAGTAAATACCCTTGGTTCTCCCTTCTTTGTTTGCCATAGAGCTTGGTGCCCTGGTCTCTATTGCACACCTCATCCCTCATTTAAAATAAAGGGAAAAGAATGCAGATAGTGGCATATTTCTTTATTTCTAGTTCAGTAACCCTGGAGCCTAAGTGACCTCGGGTGGGGACTTGAGGGTCTTTGGATATAAAGGATCTTCAAATGGGCAAAGTTAACATCACAGACCTATAGCTGAAGGGAAGGAGGAGAGGAGAGGAAAGAAGGAAGGGGGCAAGGAGGAAAGGAATGAGAATATGTGCTGAGTATATTGCAGCAAGCATCCTGCCCCCACCACTTTTACCCACCTGTTTTCTAATTAAAAAAAAAAAGAATATAAACTATTTTTTTGAATCAATTTTTTTTCTTTATAAATGAATCTACCTTAGCAAAGAAGGTAAAACTAATTACAGGAGAAAGGAAGTACCAGTTTAAGTGTGGGAAAGTCTCTGGAGAGACATTGTGGTCTAAAGGAAAGCACATGGCTTTTGCTGTGAGACAGACCTGGCTGTGAATTTCTGCCCTGCTGCTGCTGGCTGTGAGATCTTGGAAGAGCTTTGAGCCTCACTTTCTTCATCTGTAAAACAGGGAATGTAATACCTCCGTCCCAGGATTGTTAGGAAGGTTAAGTAAATGAATGTGAAACACCTGTATCCTGCCATAGTGGGTAACTAGGCACCTAATAAATGTTCCTTTCCTTTCCCTTCCCCTCCCTCTTCGGTTGGAAGTAGGTATTCACTAAGTAAAGAGAAGGCCAATCTATATTCACATGAACATATGCCTGAAAATGGGCTGCAGCAATTAAGAAATGTCTTACCAGCAAGTTTCCAACTTGTGCTCCAAAGGCAGGTCTACAAAAATATATTGGAGATTTCCAGAAATTATAAGTTGAAAATAATGAGAAACTCCTGGTTTTCTCCCTTCAAGTTGATTTTTTAAAGTTAGATTTCTTTTTCCTGCTTCTTACCATCAGACTTGGCAGGTCCTTGTGGGTAGCGGGTAGCTGCCCCTGCAGCATCTGTCTCTCTTGTGGCTTTTCCCCAATTATTGCTCGTTTGCCCCAAATCTCTTCCAGCCACACTCACACACAAAGTGTCTGAGCTTTAGGCATGGCTCGGACACTCTGGGCAGGAGGCTAGTTTGGACGAGGAGGGGCCCATTCAGAGATGGGAGCAGACATACCAGAGGGCACTATTCATCCCCCAGAACAACTACCTGGGGGCTTTTGCACATTTTTGAGAAGGAAGTCCAAGTGGAGCAGACACTTCAGGCAGGATATGAGCCCTTGCCAGACCTGTACGTCCTGAAAAAGGAGGACAGGGAAAAGAGCCTCCAGGAAAGTGGTTGGCCTCTGCTTTTGAGGTATGTGTCCTTCTGCTGGGCACTTGTGGAGCAAGGACGCAGAGAACTGCATGAGTCCTTCTTTCCCACCCTGGACCCTGACCCTTAGCTATGGCCCTGCCCCACATTCTTTACCCGATGTTCACATGGAACAGAGGATACTAGTGTTGGCTTCCAGTGAAACTGGAGTCTGCAGATCCTCAGAACGCCATCCTCTAATGCTCTCCGCCTGGTGCATTTGATCGTCTGCCATTTGTAGTCACAATATGGCAAGAGGCCACATCCATTTCTACATCTTTCTCTGTTGTTCCTCTCCCCTCCCCAGCCACCTCTGCTTGCCTTACCTTCCTGAGAGCCTAGCAAGTGTCCTAAACCATGCTCCTCAATAGCAAGCTCTGGCCGGTGTCACACATGCGTTGTCGTCTTGTTTCCCCTGCAGATGAAAATGAGTGCCTCAGTGCTCACATTTGCGGAGGAGCCTCCTGTCACAACACCCTGGGGAGCTACAAGTGCATGTGTCCCGCCGGCTTCCAGTACGAACAGTTCAGTGGAGGATGCCAAGACATCAACGAATGTGGCTCTTCGCAGGCTCCCTGCAGTTACGGCTGTTCCAATACCGAGGGTGGCTACCTGTGTGGCTGTCCGCCTGGCTACTTCCGGATAGGCCAAGGGTAAGCGCCACTCTTCCTGGTCGTGGTTGGAGACTCTCTCATTCCTAATATAATTAAGTAAATTTAACTCAAAATTACTTGTTCTAGTAGAGGAGAACCATGCTTTTTGAAATCCTTGAACTAATTCCAGTTAGCTTTGCAAAGGTTTTAGGTTATTTTATCTGAAAATAAAATAACCTAAAGGGGGCATCTGGATTCCTGGAAATTTAGAGAATATCAAAAAAAAAAGAAAAAAAGAAAGAAAGAAATTATGTTGTAAATATCTCTCTACATGGCTTGTCTATCTCATTCTCTTGATCTTCATATCCTTTGGGGAAATGATTCATCCCTCTGCCAGCCCAGGACAGAACTGGGCTCACCCTGAACACTGCTGATCGCTGTTCCTCTGGGGCAGGCAGGATTCTATCTTGCCTTAAAATATGTTCTTAGCCAGCTCCTGTTAAGATACATCAAAGACTTACCTTTTTGGTGGAGGTCCTTCAGGATTTTAAATTACATTTTACATTTTGGATTTGAATTTACATTAAAAATTACTAAAAGTACATTAAATATGAGAGTTGAAATAATTATTGTATTTTCCAGGTAAAAAATGTCATCAAATTATATGTATGTATGTGTAAGAGTTGGGGTAGGGAAAGCATATTTTTATTTTACTCAATGATTTAAAAGCTTTGTGGTAAGTTTTCAAAGTTTAGTTTTTCCCTGCTGAATTAATCTGGATTGGGGTGTTTATCTAGTTTTAGCTATCCTGAGAGGGATTGCAAATTTAACTTTTTAATTAGGAACACATAGACATTAAATACACATATACACCCGTATATACTCCCCACACACACATGCACACTTATCCCAAATTATTAATTTAATGGTCTTTGATTTCTTGACATAGAAACATCAAGTGATTCATTTTGGATCTGTGTAAACTTGAAGGTGAAAGAATGCTTCGTGGGAAGCACACAGAATGCCAGCAACAGGACACGAATTCCCAGATGTTTGTGTCTGGCTCTCAGTAGACTCATTCTTTATAGTTTAATGCCAAAACCATTTTTCCCAGCAAAACTTGTGACACTCCAAACTGGCTTTTGGCCAGTGGGATTTTGTAGTCACACTTCTTATAAGTATTGCTCCTGGGGTATGAAAACACTGGAAAGGAGTTCTGAGAAAGAAACCAAAGCCTGCAAATTTGGAGTTTACCTCCCAATAATTTAATCATCACGTGGATGTATACAGACACACACAGGATGAGCATTTATCGTTTCATCCATTTTATTGTTTCTACACATTTCATGCTGTAAGATAAAGAAAGAGGAAAGGAAATGTGTTGGTTCTGGCAAGATTGAAGAAAATAGTAGGAACCCATAAATTGCTATGAGTTACAACAAACAGTCTGCTTATTGGCATCTGATTTTGAATTCTAAGGGCATACAGGAAAATGAGTTATAAAGATTAGTTCAACTATTAAAAAAACCAGATAAATAATATTTGTTCTACATTATGATCTATAAGTAGAAATCTACCCATTTATAACAGCTTTGGCCTCTCTAAATCACTAGAGTGGACTCTGCCCCAAAATAAAGATTCTTTTAGGACCATTCAACTGTTTCAACACATTTGGAAAGAGGAGCCTGATAAATACACATTCCAAGTGGCCTCTGAAATAGTAAGCAGGATAACAAAACAAGGTACTTGTGAAACATGCAAACCTCCCTCTGTAACTTGGCGTTGCTAACTGAAAGGCAAAGAAAAACAGCTGAACTAGTTCTCTCTTGGGCATGGGTTTGTTTATCCGGCTTCACATGAGTCAGAGCCAATGGCCCTGGTGGTTTTGAATGACTTGAAACAGTTTCCCACAGTTGGGCAAGTTGCTCTGATATGTGCATGTTATAGATTATACATGCATTTTCTGTATTGCATATCTTCACAGCTTCTTACTGAAATAACCTGCAGTTATCACCTGGGGCTTTCTTCCCATCCTCAGTAGTGTCAGCAAAAGCGAAAGGTCAGAGAAAAGGCGCGATTGCTCAGAAGCGTGAATGAGGAAGCATGGGTAGTGGAAGCGGGAGGGCGCAAGACACCGAACAGTGATGCTTCCTACCTTTCTCACCCTTGTGGAGCCCATTTCATAAAAAGAACATTTTTATTTATTAAAATAAATGATATGTTTATAATTTATATATAAATTATTTTTATTCAATAAAAACATTTTCATCTAACCTCCCAAGTCACATGGCCCACTCCCTCATCCACTGGTCTTCTGCTGTTCCCCTCTGTGTCCCTTCCCAGCATAAATATTGCAAAATCCCTGCTGTGTTAGGTTTGGAAAGTGAGTGGGGCAAACAAATAGGCAAAATAGGTCCTGGAGCAAGAGTAGAAAGAAGACGACAATCTCAGGGAACTGGGGGTTAGAGGCCAAACACGGAGGACCTCAGTGTGGGACTCAGAACCAGCTGATCATCCAACAGACACACAAGGGCTGAATGTCCCGAGTGCAGGGACCGGGCTTCCCCTGACCTCCTGCAGCAACACCCCATTCTCTGCTCTAATGCAAAATGTCTGTGCTCCCCTTCTGCTGCAGGCACTGTGTTTCTGGAATGGGCATGGGCCGAGGAAACCCAGAGCCACCCGTCAGCGGTGAAATGGATGACAACTCACTCTCCCCAGAGGCTTGTTACGAGTGTAAGATCAATGGGTACCCCAAACGGGGCAGGAAGCGGAGAAGCACAAACGAAACAGGTGCCTCCAGTGTTGAGGTAGGTCCTTAGGTGGTTTCTCCTGGTGTCTCCTACAGTGGAAAGGCCTTCCAGATTCCTGTGGTTTCCTCCAAGGATGCTCCAAAGTGTGAAAAAGCTCCCTGGGGAGAAAATCCAGACATTCCCTGAGCTCTAGGCTGCATTTTATAAGAGGCACTGGGGCTTTCTGCAGTTTTTTGCTGCTTTTAGGGAGTGGCCATTCGAAGATTTTCACATACTTGCTCATTTCCTCTGTCTCGCCAAAAAGAAAGTTAAACACCCACCCAAAGTCTGCTGAAAGGATAAGGTCTGAGATCCAGGACAGCAAGTGGGCAGAAGAGTGAAGTGACATACTGCTCCTTCCATGGGGACGCCAAGTTCTCTGAGAGCTAGAGGCTCCTCTCCTGAAAAGAGCCATGTGGAGTGTGAGGGAACTTGGACTGTAGACAAAAACAACATGGAGCTGAAGCAGCCTGGTTTTCTTTGCCTACGGCTGCTGCAGCCTTCCAGTCAACTCAGAAATGCACAGATACTCACCCAGACCTCTGGCTCTGGGCCCATAGACTCCAGCACATGTGGTCCCAGAGAGACAAGCAAGAAGCCAGGTGAAAAGCATTGAATATTAGCAGATCATCACAGTCAGGAAGTAGGTTCATGGGTGTGTCCTTAGGAGGGGATGGTTTAATGTCAGTGAACAGAATTGAAATAGACTGGTTCTTAGTATGGGTGCTACAACCCATCTGCTATGGTTTGGGAAATGAGATAAGTCTTTGGAAAGAAAATAATCTATTAAAACAGTGGTTCTCAAACTTGCGCATGCATCTGAATCACCTAGAAGGCTTGTTCAAATGGATTTCTGAGAGACATCCCTGGAGTTTCTGATCCAGTAAGTCTGGGGCGGTGCTGAGAATTGGCAACTCTGCCAGATTCCCAGGTGATGCCGATGTGGCTTGTTCAGGGACCACACTCGAGACCACAGCATTAGAAGACCTCTAACTACAAGTGATTTCAAGCTTTCTTCCTGACATCAGTTTAATATTACAAATATGTGCCAATTTAACACATTTGTGGTTTAAACAAAGTGCCTTATGAATGTGTGTTTTCAATACAGTATATGCCACATGTGCAGAAAGTTGCATTAGTGTGAATTTGAGTCACTTTTTCTTTAATATGAGAACTAAGTGGCGTATGTACCTTGCATTTAACACATTGCCATGTGTCTTTCCAGGATCAGTCTGAGAGAGAGGCCAACGTGAGTCTTGCAAGTTGGGATGTTGAGAAGACGGCCCTCTTCGCTTTCAACATTTCCCACATCAGTAACAAGGTCCGAATCCTAGAACTCCTTCCAGCCCTTACAACTCTGACGAATCACAACAGATACTTGATTGAATCTGGAAATGAAGATGGCTTCTTTAAAATCAACCAAAAGGAAGGGATCAGCTACCTCCACTTCACAAAGAAGAAGCCAGTGGCTGGAACCTATTCATTACAAATCAGTAGTACTCCACTTTATAAAAAGAAAGAACTTAACCAGCTAGAAGACAAATATGACAAAGACTACCTCAGTGGTGAACTGGGTGATAATCTGAAGATGAAAATTCAGATTTTGCTTCATTAATTCACCAACCAGAGACCAAATAATTAAAGAAAAACAAATATAGATAGGTAGAACTATATTTTCCCCCAATCAGAGGCTTCATATCATAGGTACAATCTTTCACCAAGTAAATTTGTATAAATAAGCACTATTCTTGTATTACAAAAGCAAGGTACAGGTGACTACCCTAGTTCCAAACAACCACTTTCTCAGGCTTCTTGTGTGTGTAGCTAAGCTACCTTGTCATATGTGTCGATCTTGAAAACTGGGACATGTATTTCCATTGGGGGTTGGCCATTCATGCTGGCATGCCATCCTTCCAGCAGACGTACAGAATGTGCTTTCAATTGAGGGACTATTGTATTTTTTTCAAATTTTTAAACTTTGCTTCTCCAAATACAAATACTAGGTCGGCCATTTATAATATCTATTTGGTGCTAGTAAATTTTCAAATTAGATTTATGAATGCACTGTAATATCTACACAACTTAGAAACCAAATTACAAGTATTCAGTTCCAATACTTCATTAATTTCAATCAACCAAAGTTAGTTCAGTAGCTTATCTCAGTTATGAGTATAATACATTACATGTAAATTAAGTGTGTGTATACTGTAATCGTGCTATTTTTTATCATTGAAACATTTATAAACTAGAATAATAATGCCCTTAATGTGAGGGTTTGTAATGGTGCTTATTAAGACCAAAGACTTGTTAAATGTATACACCAAGTGGTAATGAAACTTCTGTGACTGGCCCACACGTGCATTGAGGTCTGGGAGGACCAGGAAACAGCCTCAGCAGCCAGAGGATTTCCAGTGCACCCTTCATCACAGCATGTGCAATATGCCAAGATCACCCTCGGTCATTCCTGTCAACAGGGGGTCAATGTCATAAATGTCACAATAAAACAATCTCTTCTTTTTTTTTAGTTTACCCCTCGGCTTCGTGTTCTTGCATGGACTTGGGGTTGGAGGGGCCATTCTGGAGGCTAAATAAAGTCTCCTGGGTTTAAATTATCCTGGTTCTGTTAGTTATGGCTTATAAAGGTGCCAAATGTATAACCACTAGAAGGAATTTTAACATGTGTGAGTCAGTCCCTTGCTTTACTCATTAAAAATAGAGTCTGGTGTCATTAACCTGACTTGCTCATAAGAAATTTAGATCATAGACTCATTTCTGAAATGTGACCTTATTAATCTTGTGACTTTTAAACTGTCAGATTTAAATACTTGCAAATATCAAATTCAGTCATTGTCTTAGACTACATGAATTTCATTATAAAAGATTTATCATGCCCTCTTCCCTTAATTACACACAGTGCTGGCAAGATGTAGGTGTTCCGTCTTTCTTTCCCCTAACCATCTTTTGTTAGTCAATGCAAGTCTAATTACAAAGGGTTAATTCCAGGCTGAATCCAACTGAATGATATAACTTTTGGTTTCTGAATGTCATAATTTAAAAATGCTGTTTTATTTTAAGTGCAATATTAAATATTTAGCTGTTAAGCTCATTAAGTTGATATGAAATAATTTTTAAAATCCCTAAAGGCACGAAAGCATTTTGTGGTAGTGAAAATAATGGGAAATAAGATTTCTGCATAAAGTGGTGGGATGGGGTGGACTATGCAGGACACAGGAAAGTCCTCTCAAAATCTTTGAAGAACTAAGCTAAAGACAATAGAGAAGGTTTTCTCCATTTTATCCCAGAAGGCAAAACTGAGGTCAGTTGATGTTTAATCCACACAGTCCTAATTATAGAGATACCCACCAAAAGCATGGGTTTGCTTGCATGGTGGTGAGCTGCCTGTTACAAGATAGAAGAGTTTCAGGCCAGGCTTAATGGCAGCCATTGCACAAGGATGCTTTCTTCCACCTAACACACCATGAACCATCTTGAAGTTGTTTTTGTATCTCTAATTTTGCCATCAAAAAAATCTCACTCATATTAGGTACTCAGTAGAGATGAGTTGAATGACTACTATGGAAAGGGTTTGTACCTTGGGTAGGAGGTTAAAATATAACTCAAAATTTCCTTCTAACTTTGCACCTATGGAACCATGTGATAAAAGTGTATTCAAATTGTTAGAGAAGAATATCAAGCATATGGTAAACAACAGTTTGCATACGGAAAATATCTTTGATAATTTAACCAGAACTGCAGTATATTCAATAATGGATTTTCTTTATAACAAACAACAGAAGAAAACGGAGTTGGCACATAGTGGATCACTTTGATATTTTTAATAGTCTAAGTCTGGATTTTATTTATTCGAGAGCCAACAAATTTGAACAGCATATTTTCCATGTTTCTGACAGTACAAAACATTTTCCTCATTGTTCCATTGTAAATATTCCTCTCTTTGGAACCCTTTTTAATCCTGAGATTTAAACATGTACCTTTCAATTATCTGCAACCTTTCAATTTTACTTTCAATAGTTGAAGAACTTGGCTTTGTAAATCTCTCAGAAGCTTGAAAATGTCTTGTCTCTACCCCCTTGCCCATTTCATTTGCCAATAATTATTTTGTAAGTAGGGTTGAAATGAACTCAGCTGGCCTGTGAAATGTTTAAACTTGCACAAACAACTACATTTTTGTTCAACAAATAGCACTTTACTCAGCCAAAATTGCTTTGGACATTGCCATTACAAATACTGTTAAATTTCAGAAATCATGTTTGTAAATTAGATGAGCCAAAATAAAGGACAATTAGATTGATGCTATATTAACATACTTAAAAGTTATATACCTATAAACTGTTAGGGATTTTAAAATCACAGTCAGCTTTGTCCACAGAATGTACTTTTTCCTGGTTGTAACTTTAGTTCTTAGAGATATATTAGAAATGAAATTATTAAATGGTTTAAGGACATTATTTTTAAATTTTAGAAGGTCATTACTGGTAGAAAAATTCATTTTCATATTCATAGCTGAAGAGATTCATTTACCCCTTGCCAATTTAAAAAAAACACTTTGTAAAAAAAAGAGAAAAGAAAAAAAGCAAGCCAGTTTACTTTATTAAACTTTGTGAAACCCAATATGATCCTAACATTATGTATGAGTTAAGAAAGGATTCTCAGTATTATTCTGAGTTTAGGGTTAGAGAAATAGAAGAAAGCTGTGAGTTTGATTTTGCAAATTTCCATGTGTTTCCAGGGCTGGGTTCATTTACAGGTTTGGGTCTCAGTTAAAGGGTCTGACATTCTCACAAATGTCTACATAAACATGAGAGTCTTGTACATGTGACACCTGATGTGCATTTGGCAGGATCTGGCAATTCACGAAATCTGTTATTTCAACTAACTGCTAATGAATTCAAAATGGAGGGGATTTTTTTTGGTTTTTTGTTTGTTTTTTTGTTTTGTTTTTTTTTGGTAAACAAAACCATAAACCTCTTTTTAGGACATAGGCTGTTTTGCATCCTTGATTCAAACCTGAATTATGACCTCTGTGATTGGATGTCAGTTTCATTTTTACTATCAGACAGTGGAAGATGAATTAAGTCACAGCCGGTAAGTGGGTGCGATTTTTGGCTAGCTCAACCCTGCTCTCTCTATTCATTGTCATTTTTGATCTGTTTGACTATTTCCATTTCATAAATGAATGCAGCATTACCCTATGTTCACCTTTGCCCGTTGTGGGTTGGTTATCTTGTCAGCTAGAAGGCATCAAGCCTTCCAAGTACTTCTGGAATCTGTAGCGTGGGTTCAAATTTAAGCAACACCATTGCAGAGATGTTTAGGGAAAGCAGCTGCTCCCTGCAGCAGGTCCTGCCTCACTTCCTGATCCCACCTGATGTGTTCTTTGCAGCTGTGCTGGGAATTGCAGAAATAAGGAGAGGTCTGTTTCCTTTTTACCCTAAAATACTCTCCTGGGGAGAATCAAATCAACTCTAAATGATTAAACTTTTTCTTCTTTTGGAAATGGAGACATATGAAAACATCCTGATGATAATCACACATCCCGTGGATCCTTCCAGACACTGACAGAAAGAAGTCACAGGGCTGTACAGTTGTGTCTACATGAGCTCTGCTCTGTCTGGGTGTCCCCAACAGCTCTGCTATGGAGAAGGCGAGACCTGTCAGGAAATCTTAATGAGACCTTAATATATCAGAATTTCAAGGGCACAACCAGCTGGATTGGGTTTGTGTCTGCGTATTTTTGTAACTACGTGAAATCAGCAGGATGTGCTGCTCAGCCTTTCTGTCTGCAGGCCTGTCGCCATTAACCCCCTTCAGGGTGTGCACTGCTCCTCTCTGGGGCGGTCTGTGATCAGGCTCCAGGGACCAGCGCCTCAGGCTGGGCGGCAAACTCCTCCCTGAGGCTGGCTGCTTCCTGCACTTTGGTAGATTGGCTTCAGCAGGCTGTCTTTTGGGGCATCCACGGGAAGCACGATGGCACCTCCAGCTTGGGAGTCAGTGCACCGTGGAACCAGCTCCCCAGGGGAAGACGGTTCCTGCTCGTGCCCACGCGTCCACCCCACAGACCTCACGCCCGCCTGTCGCACCATCCTTCAAGGCTGACGGTCTCAGCCTCAAGTGCTGTGGGGATTTTTTTTTGGTTCTTTTTTCCCCCTGCTGCTACCTCCCCTGTGCCACAAGTGGCCTCTGATGGCAAGGACGGGGCCTGCTTTGTCCTCGCAGCTCCATCACCCTGTTCAGTGCCTGGCATACAGTAGGCACTTAATATATGTTGACCAACGACTGAGATCGGTGGGAGTGAAATAGGAAAAATCCCTGCAGAAGGGCAACCCATTTCTTCTCTGTCTCTTCCTCTTTATCTCCCTCCCTTTCTTTGTTTTCTTAGCAGATCTTTTTTGAGCACTTGTGCCGTCTGCATGAAGCACGGGGGACAAAGGTGGCTTCCCAGCCCATGGGAACTGTGGGGGCTGGAGTCTCTCTACTCACTGCCTCCAAGACAACTCTGATTAAAAATTATATCCGAAAGGTCCTTTAGAGACCTTTGGAGGTGGCAGAGCAGTGCTGTCCTAGCAGCATCTTTAACAGGGATGTGGTTAGACTTTGCAGGCTCTTGAAGGAAGTAGCAGAGTGTAGGATCTTCAGTTCCTTGGTCTTAGGGGACAGAAGGCAAGGTATCATTCTTCACTAAGTTCACCTTTGACATCTGTAAGACTCCACATCTAGATCTCTGTGAATCACCAAAATTAGACACACCATTCTAACCTATCTCCCCCACATAATGTTGTGGTGGTTTCCACATAAAGTGACTTTCAGTGGTGATTTGATTTTTAGTTAGATTCCCATGTTTAAATGAAACTTACCCTGAAATCCAATATATAAAATACAGGCAGAGCTGCTTGGGTTAAAACAGAGATTCGTAGCCTGGAGTCTCTCTACTGACTGTCTCCAAGACAATTCTTATTAAAAATTATAACTGAAAGGTCCTTTAGAGTATTACATATTCTATAAATGGAAAAGAAAATAATATATAAAGTCAATTTTAAATGTTCACACTTAAACTCTAAGTTTGTGGTTCTTAAATTAGGAAATTATAAACATTTTCATACTATTTGTACATGGCAGAAATGGACTAGATGCTCACCAATTCTGCTTTTTTTTCCTCCTGGGATCACGAAAAGACACATATCCTAACTTCCTTGCAGTTAGGTTGGGGCTGAGTGATGGGATTCTAACCAGGGGAACGTCAGGAGAAGTGATACATACCATTTCCAGGTCTGGCTGAAAAAACACTTACGCAATCATTCAAACCCACAAGAAATAAACTTCGCAACAATAAACTACTGACATTTTGGGATTTTTTTTTGTTACAGCAGCTACCGTTAATTACCCTAATACAAATATGTTACACACACACACTTTTTCACTACAAAGAATCCACATCAATGGTTGAAAACCACTGATGCACATTAGAGCCCCTTCCGGTGCTTTACAAAAACGCCCAGCGTCCAGGCCACACCCCAGGCCAATTAATTCAGAATCTGGATTTGAGCTCCCGCCATTGTCAGTTGTCAAAGCTCTCCAGGTGATTCCAATTTATAGCCATGGCTGAGAACCACTGCTCTAAATCTTTAGGCCCATTGTGAAAGGCAGATGAGGGTGTGTCCTTGGGAAAATGCACCAGATAATTCCGATCTGCACCCCTTCCACTGTTGCTACTGCTGCTCTACGGGACGCTGTGTTATCACATAATAACATCAACCATGACATTTCCTGACTCTGCAAACTGTATCTTTTCAGTGGAGTTTGCCGTGTGGCATCAGCAGAGACAGGCCAGCAGCAGTGAGGCGTGGATGTTGCCAGGTGGTTGCCTCAATTCATTAACCAACCACACGGACTCCTCTCCCACACTAGCCTCGGGGCGAGATTGCAGTTCTTGCCTCCACACTGGGTAGTTCCTAGGGAGTCAGCATGTCCAATGTGAAGTCTGTTCATAGCCAAATGTTGGGGAAACCCCGTAAATATACACAAATCAGAAATACGGCCCAGTTAACTCAAGCTGCCTCATACTGCTCTTTACACAACTAGAAGATATAAAAGAGTTTTGTCGAAGCAGATAGTTCTCTGGAGTGAAAATAAAAACTCTTTCTTTTCTTAAAGCCATCAGTTTCAGCTAAGAGTGTGCCATGGTAGGCCAGGCCACCAACCAGCCCCAGCCAGCTGACCAGCCTCCAGTAAAACTCTGTTCACAAAATCAGGCAGCCAGCCCACAGTTTGTAGTTCACAGTTTGAATTTTTAAAATATTGCTGAAAATATTATGTACCATGGTTGCTGAGTTTGGTGTACTCGAGAAGAGTGCCCTGGCCCTGGGTGCGGCCTGCAGACCACACTTGGAGTGGTGAGAGCCGGGGACTGGCTCCCCGCTTGCTGCTCCTGGTCCATGCCTCCTGGGCACTGCACTTTCAGTCCCTCAGTTGCCCCAGCTGCCTCCGCCCGGTACCACCCCTTCTCATCTTGTAGAAAATGCACTCAAAGGCCCCACATTTCAAGAAGATACCAGAATGTGTGCTAATTATATGTTGTTTCTGAAATTTTAGCTCCCCCTAAATGAAACTCTTTCTGTATTAGAGAAATATTTTTAAATGCTCTCCTACAATTGTAGATGCCACATTTCCTGATTTTGTGTGTGTGTGTGTGTGTGTGTGTGTGTGTGTGTGTTGTATATACTGCACACACTCTTTTAAAATGAAGTCAATACATTTTTAAAAAAATTTTTGAATGGGCCCTCGTGAAAAAGTTTTGCTTCTTACTGGTCGGGCGTTTACTCCTTCTCTATCTACTATCATAAGAATACTCGTTGTTGTTACTTTCCTTTTCTGAGAGAGCTTTTGTCAGAAGAGGTAAGGAAATATATTAATATGCAAAAATCATATCAACACAGACAGGCTCAATGAAAAGGGAGGCGGGTGATCTTCCGTGAAGGATAGTGAGGGCTCTAAGAAATCCTGTAATCCAAAACTTTATTGCTGAAAATTTCAAATGATTGCTTACATAGGGAAATTACATGAGTTAAGAAACACTTCAAGTGTTCAGCGTTTAATCAAATGCGGATAGTTCTGGATGTTCTCTTCATTGCCACTGTGATTTGATGACTGGCTCAGTGGAAGTCTTCATTTTTGTGGTTTCCCGTTTATTCCAGCACAGCTATGAAAAACAGTTTAAGGCTAAAAGATCTTTGTGCCAGTGTGTGGGGGGAAAAAAACCAGGAACAATGGTTCTTCCAGTGGTAGTTGCTTCTTTAGCTTGTCTACTTTCTCTCACCCATTTTCAGGCCAAACCCTATCAATGTATATAATTTGAGATTAAGAGTTGGCTAAATAACTTGAGAGTTTGATCAAGTTCAGTAACTAGATGTCAGTAAAAATTGTAACATATCCACCCTTTTAAAAAAAAATCCATGCTTTATATATTTGAGTGCCTAGGCTGGGCACTCAAATAGAAATTGGACTCTAAAATTCTTGCCTCCAAGCAGCTCACTCACCACTTGGGGTGAGGGTTTGGGGTGGGGTGGGGTGGACAAAACTGTGGGACCACCTAAGCCAAGCGCTCCGATAGAGGCCTAGGGACAGTGGACTTGGCAGGGAAGTACTTGTGGCCTTGTTGGAAAGGGACACGTTGCCTTGAGATGTTGAAAGGCCAGTGCCTGGGACAAGGTGTGTGTCCTGTGGCGAAGGAGTATCCCAGGTACTGAGAGTCAGGCGCAGGAAGGGGTGGTGAGAGGTGAGGCAGGTGTGGTTCACCAGGCAAAGGTATGGAAGGGAAGGACACGTGGTTAGATGGTGGAGAGGGCCTGGCTTGTCAGGCTGATGAATTTGGATTTCCTGAAAGAGATGGGGAGCCCTTGAAGTGTGGCTGGTATGAACTGAGATGTGCATAGGTATAAAATACATAGTGGGTTTTGAAGATTTAATAGGAAAAAAACAATGTGAACTATCTCATTAATAATTTTTTGTATCAATTACATGTTGGAATGATAATACGTTGGATATATTGGGTTAAATAAAATATACTATTCAAATTAATTCTACCTATTTCTTTTTACTTTGTAAACTATGGCTATTAGAAAACTTTCAGTTGCATGCATGGCTCACATTGGGTTACAGGGTGTGAGGAATGGCTTTGAGAAGGGTGAGATTTTGGCAGCAGGGCCAGGGAAGAGACTTTGAGTAGGTCAAGTGAGAAAAGAGGGCCCAACTGGTCTTTTGGCAGTGGGGAAGGACATGGCAAATGGGAGAGAGTTAAGAGGTGGCAATTACGTTTTATTATATTTCTTGTTTTTATTTTACAGTGCATTAAACTCGTTTTTCAATCAAAAAATGACATTAAAGCTAACACTTACCGTGCAAAACAAAAACAGAACAAAGAAACAGGCTTAAAAGGAGCTTGAACTGTCTCTACGACAGCCAAGGGTAGAGTCTGATTTTTTTAATATAAGCTAAGCTAAACTGAGCTGGCTAAAGATGACCTCTGATAATCCATCATTCCTTCACTGCTCTTATTCTTTAAATCTGTGTCTTCTTTTTAAAAACACATTGACACAATTACCAAAATCTCAACATACCAATCTGGTGAGATGGTTGATCCTCATCAACTTGATGTTTACACAGGAATGCTTAACGACATCTTCCAACATTGAGATTTCATCATACAGCTCGTGTCTACAGCTCAAGTTTACAAAAATATGAAACAAGGTCCCCTCCAGCATGGTTTCTTCACCATCTATTTCCAAAGAGCTCAATAATCTACGCCCTCCCTTCCCCATCTGGCTTCTGCTCCATTTGTCACAAGCCACAAAAGCACTTTTATCCAAATAGATACACCCATTTACTCATACAGTGAGCAGCAAGTATACATAAAAATACTCTCTAAGAGGGTGGGTCAGTGGGAAGCCACGGGAAGAATCGGACCAGCAGGAGAGGGTCTATGAGCGAGAGAATGAAGGGTGATGTGTGATGAGGTGGCTGGTGCCTGGCATAGGAAGTGTCATAAAGAGGTAGCCCAGCAAGTTAGTTTTGCTTATGTTTTAAGCCAAGATGGTTGTTTTGTTTCTTAGTAAATATTAAACAAGATCGTCTATGTGCTTTGCACTGTGCTAGGCTTTATAGAGAATACAGGTCTACCACACTGGGCTGCTATACAAGGAGTTTACAATCTAGTGACAAGATTAACACACATGAAGCCCGTGTGTGGGAGCACACACACACACACACACACACACACAAATGTTAGAAAATATTTGATTTCTGCCAAATCCCAAGCATTTCAGAAATATCTAATTTACTCCTTATAATCATCCCACAAAGTTGGGAAGGATTGAGCCCTTCTGATTGCTGGAGAATCTGAGGCCAGGGACAGGCACATGATCCTCCGGATATCACAGGGCTAAGTGGCAGAGATGGGATTCAGTCCTAAATTTCCCTAACTCCATCTTGGTCAGGGAATGTCTCAGTGTTTAACCTAACAAAAGTTTATTTTTTGCCCAAAGTCCTCTGCAGAGGTTCCTGGTTGGTTGAGCTTTTCTGGGACATTATTCTCCAGGTGGTGACTTGGGAATCGAAGCCCCTTCCGTATTGAAGCTGTGCTGTTCCCAACGGGTGGCATCCAAAGTCATCAAAGATGAGGAAGAGTGAGTGATGATGGCACGTTAATACAGTACTAACCCCTACTCACTTTTAGCTCATCATCCATAATTAGTTGCTTGGCCCCCGTAAGATGCAAAGGGGTTGAGAGACGGGCTGGCTGGGTAGCTGTGTCCCAGAAACAGCCTAACCTGCTGGCAGGAGAGCAAATGTCCTAGCTCGCCCTGCCACAGACTCCAAAGCCACTAAACCTCACGGCTTCTGAACTATGGCAGAGGAGGAGCTAGCGCCAATTTATGTGGTGCTCAATTGCAAGTCCTGAAAAAAGCTCAAAGGAGTGGGAGATCGTAAGGTTGGAACAAAAAGAAGCAAACCTGAGTAGGGTGCTGAAAAGTGGGTATGAGGAAGACGGTTCCGGCTGAGAAGAACCAGGGTAAACACACAGAATTGGGAAGATAACGATGTCTCACTCATGCTAGGAGATGTATTTACGAGACTTCTCACATGCAATGATATATATCCCAGGCTGAGCTGCCAGGGGAGGGCAGCCCTCTGAAAAACATCAGGCTTGGTAAATGCTTTTCCAGGGATTTCTCAAAATGTAACCTTGCAGAGGCCAGGGACCCTGTTTTGCCTGCTGTATTTTGCTATTTGGTACCCAGAACTTGACAATTGCTCAGAAAAGGTATGTTGTGAGTGGCCTATGGCTAAGAGCGGGCTTTCAAAAAATGTGCAGACAGGGGGAATATTTAAGGTCTTTCAGTTTCATTGCGCCTACGGTTGGGCTTTTCATTACCTGAAAGGAGTTATAAATTCCTTGACTCGTGTAACATAAATCTTTTCCACAAAAAAAGTCCTAAAATTTGGCATAGGAGGTGGTGAAAGATCCTAGTCATCAGAGGAATTAGGGAAAGCTTCCTGGAGATGCGGTGGCGAGTTGGGTTTTCCACAGAGAGAACACCCCGAGTAAGGGCCGAGAGGTGGGCAAGGACAGCCGGCAGGCACAGTGCTCAAGAGACACCAGGCGTGGGGCGGTGGAGGGGCCGGAATGCCCGGTGGAGTGATTTGGGATACAGTGGGCTGCTTTAGGAGCACGGGAACTGTCATTCAACGGAAACTGTCATCCAAAGGGAACTGTCATCCAACAGGAACGTACAGGACACGTCTGCGAAGCCGAGAGACTGGGCGGTGGAACAAGTCAGGAAGCCTCTGACTTCCCTTTTCCTTGCTCATTTGTGATGGCTCGGCCCGTGCCCATCCATCCCACTGGACATTCGGCCGAGGGCAGGGTCGGTGTCTGTCTCAGGCAGGCTGGTGGCTCAGGGAGTGGATGGGAGGGACACGGGAGTTAAGAGGTCTTGTCCCTGGCCTGCTGTCCAGTGGCCTAGGGAAAGTCACTTCTCTCCTGGTCTCAGCTTTCCCACCTTAACCTGGTCCCCTACATAGGAACACTGAGGAGATGGAGTTACAGAGGACATTATGGAAAACTACAAGCAAAAGGCCACAGGTAGGACCTTGGTGAAAGAAAAGGAAGGTGCAAACGTGAGCTGGTGCTCGGGGCGCGCTGCGGTGGGGGCCACGTTCGCCTCTGCGGCGGGGGGGCCTCAGGCGCCTTTTCCTGCCAGGGACCCCCGGAAACCACCCGCCCAGACTCTCCACCCACCTGACGCCTCTTCCCGCTACATAAATCGTGCCTCCTTTTATCCTTGTGCCCTTTTACAAGCCTAAAAGGGTTTCACTTCTTATGTGTTCCTGTTCTTTTCCAGCCACCAAGGCAAAGCCACATTCTGTGATTGCTAATTTCACAAAAACTCGATGAACTCAGTTGTCTGTTTTCATGAGAATGGGAGGCTGTCCGGTGCAGCGGCAGGAAGAGGCGGCGAGTCGAGTGGTGGGTCTGCGGAGGGAGTGAGCCTTTCTGTGCCTCAGTTGCCCTGTCTATAAAAGGAAGATGATGCTGCTGTGCCTGAAAGCTGCCCTGGGTGGCCTCCCACACCTGCCTGTCCCTGTCCCCCTCCGCACTCACCCCCACCACACTCCCGGCTCTCAGATTCTGTGAGAGTCAGTGTCCAGGGTGGCCGGGCACAAGTCACTCTCCATTCTTCCGGTTTCCGTAGGGATTCAGAGAGGCTCCTGGCAAGCATCTGGCACCCAAGCCTCGCAAACTGCAGTGGCTAACGTAGCACCTCCACCCCAACCTGACTTAAGCGACGCGAATCCCCTTTTGAGACAAATGACAGGACCCTGCGTTCCAAAGTTCTGAAAGTCCTACAGCTAAATCCCAGGCCCAGGTTTTGCATGTTTGGAAAGAGCGTCCCAATTTGCAAAGCGCTGCCATGCGAGTCTGGGGCGATAAACAACCCCAGCGAGCCCGTGACCTGGCTGCTGTGCGTTCCAAGGGAGGGGAGGCCTCCCTGACCACACAGGCGCCCCACGCCCGCCTCCTCCCTTTCTCACAGCTTCCCGCCCCCCAGAGAGTGCCGGGGGAGGTGAGCTAGTGCTCCAGGCTCCCAACCCGGGCGAGCCCTGGCCACCCCCTCCGCCTCCCAGTCGCAGCCGGCCGAGAGGAAGGGTGCTCCTGGCTCGGATTGGTGGCTGGAGCCAGAGCGGCTCAGGGAGACAAGCTGAGCAAATTGGGTCAGACTTCCGTACAGGGATGGGAGATTCCTTGGAGTAACGGGGTATGTGTCAGCTGCTTAATGATTCCACTCTTCCCCCGGCCCCTAAGGCGCCGCCCTCCCCTTAGGGAGCTCCTGCTGCCAAGGAGCGGGGCTCTGTCCTCTGGCTGCTGCCGCGCGCGTGCTTAATAAGAATGAGCATCATTTATGGAGCCCTTAAAACGAGCCAGGCAGCCTGCTAACCACTTCACAAATGTAGCTGATTCACGAACTTGGGATATAAAATATAGTCACATTCTCTCAAAAGTGCACACTAAATGCCTCGGCACCCGCGTTACGTCTGCGTGAGAGCCCCAAGACCCCCAAAAGGCTTCTTCAATCCAACCGGTCAGTCCAGATGAGTATCGTGTTAAGGCATCAAACCCAAAGCTTGCTTAGTCTACCAAGGAGCCTCATTCTTCATGGCTGCAGTTGCCACTGCCTGTGGTCACTGTTGAGATGCCACAAACTCCCCCACCGCAGACATCCCCCCCAGGGAAACAGAACACCTGGCACCTGAGGCAGCCCCCGGAACATTCCAGGAGCCAGAGCCCTTTGAACAGCCAATGGGAACCAGGCCGAAAGCACTGTGGGTGTGAGGAGGGGCACCTGCTGTGCTCCCCTGTCCTCTGTCCATGTCACCTCAATCAGGGACCTTTAGCTGTCCAACACCAGTGCCAGGTGCAGCGCTGCTCTTTATACTATGTGCTCTGCATTCACAAACGGAGTCGTTTTTCCTGGCTCAGCCACCCACCATGCTCTCTTGTCGTGCTGTGCATCTCACCCCCACATGGCTAAGAAGGGACCCCCCTGTCCATACATAACACCAATCCTACCTCCTGTCTCAGAGGCACTGGCATGCTTTTCAGAGAATCACCCTACCTTATTATTGGTGAGCAATCTTTTCAAATCTCACACCTCTTTGCATGATTAGCTGCATTTCACAAATGAGGAAACAGGTAGAATGTCAGGGAATCGCTCAAGGTCACACAGCTCATATGTGGTTGATCTGGGATCCAAACCCACACCTTGAACACACTCTGCACAGCACTGCCCCGTCCTGCTGAAGGGGGTTCTTGGTCAGGACGTCCACCAGCGCTGAAGTCAAGGGAAGAGGTTCCTTAAACCTGCTTCTCTGTGGAGCCGCTGGACCTGGGGACACTGGGGAGACCAGGTGGAGGTGGCCCAGCTGACAGGCCTTATCTGAACTCCACTGGAGGAGACGAACGCCCAAGTCGTTTGCGAGTAGCCAGAACAAGCTGTGCCACATGTGGGGTGTGGTAGTTCAGCACACGTGTTGGCCTTGGACTGCGGCCTGGCCTGGCACTCTTACTAGGCCAAGGGCCTGGGTTAAGGAGACCCAGGAGGGTCAACATGAGAGAATCCACAGGCGTGTGTGCCAGCTGGGAGCCTTCGTCCACTCCTAGGCTGTTTTTTGGCCTTGGACTCAGCACTAGCCGTTTTGGACAAAATTGCCTCTACCCTGGGCCTGATGCTTTTTGGACAGAAACCCATGGGAAGAAGGGCTTTTTCTGGTCTCGCCTGAAAGTCGTTTGTATGCATGAACTTGCCTTTTCCCGTACCACCCCAATCACCCCTTTCTGTCCCAGTAAAGGCCCACCACGGTGAAACACTATCTGCTCCAAACAAGAGGTTCAGATGGAAAATATTTGAACAGAAGTTAGATTTGAGTCCCAGTCAAGAGCCAAGCAACTGATGGAGAAATCAGAGAGCCGAGGCTGTGGGCACAGAGAAGAGAAAGAGCAGGTGGCTCTGAGAGACCCGTTTTCAGGGTTGAGGGGTGGAGGAATGTTAACAGGAAGTAAGCGGCAAACCACCAAGCCAAAGCAAACACAGGATCCAAGGCTGCCCATATGGCCAATCCATAAGGAATGTCGCCAAGCCAGGGCACAGCAGGGAGGAGAGGGGAGGATGCTCGGCTGCGGGCTTAGCAGCCAATAACCTGGGGAGGTGGTGCTGGGGATACACTCTGGGCTCTGCTTCTTGAATAACTCAGATGGGCTGTCTCTGCCCCTTAGATCCAGGTAGGATAGGCTTGAATCCTGTCCTCACCCCCTACCGCACCTCCACTCAGCCTGTGGAAATTCAAAACTCTCCCCCAATTCCTATGAATCCCCAAGGGCTTAAAATACCATCATCCCCTCTGCCACCTGAGCTTCCCCGTTCCAGGGTGTCAAGTCCGTTGTGCACCATATCGACTCAGAGAGAAAACGCAACCACCCCCTTCAATTTCTAGACAACTCTGCCCTCCCCCTCCCAAAGCAAACGTGAAAGGATTTTAGTTTGAGGGGAAATGGAGGAGAGCAATTGTACAGATGACAATGATTATTCTGACATATCTCTGCCTGTCTTCAGGTTTTCTTCACTTTGAACACTTTGCTACTGCGTGTGCCTAGATGGATGATCTCTCTCTCATGACAGTGGGCTGATGGGATTTTTTTATATAAGCATCAGATAATAACTATAATTATAGTTAACATTTATTGACAGTTTAGCATGTGCCAGACACTATTAAGAAATTTATATGAGTAATTCATTTTATCTTCACAACTATCACCATTTTACAGACTAGGGCAACTCTATTAAGAGACTGAGTGGTAAAGTAACTTCTTTGAGGGTGCACAGCTAATAAACAACAGGACTGGGATTTGAGCCTAGGCAGCCTGATTCCAGACCTGCATTCACCACGAGGGCCTGTCTACATCCTCAGGAGACCCCAACATCACTGGAGAGAGTGAGGAACAGCGGCAGGAGTAACCGGGCCAACTGTGTGAGAAGCAGATGACAGAGGGATGGAGGTAGAGGGGAAGGAGATGAGAAAGCCTGATTCATTATCAGGTCAATAGAACTTAGGCACAGAGAGGGATTGGTCTATTTCATGAACATGCTGCTTTGCTCTTGGAGTCTAGTCTCAGGATCCGGATCAGAGCAAAGCCCAGAAAACAAATGCAGCTCTAGCAGACAGAGACAGTAACCTTAGTTTGAACCTGGAGAAACAGGGTATGGGAAGTAAGGTGAGGACTCAGGTTTTTCCTGGAAGCTTAGGCAGGAGGCTCTGTCTCTGCTCCATGCTGCAGAGACAAGAAGGTTCTTGGCCACTTGCCACTGGTGATGAGAATAATTGAAACTAAGCTGGGGAAAGCTGCAAAAGACAAGCCTTCCTCAGGAGTCTGGGGATTGCTAAGTGTCCTTTGCTGTCTCTTGATCTTCAACTTTTAATTTTTTTCCTAGAGAAAGTTTTTTTCCTAATTGTGTAAAGAACACATTCATTGTGAAAAATGAAAAATACAGAGAGATATAAAAAAGAAAGTAGCAATCACTCAGGGATCAGGTTAATATTCTGTTATATTAGACTCATGCATATATGGAAACTTGTCTTGTAATAAAGCTCACATTGCAGATCAATAGGGAAAAGTGAATTTTTCAATAAATGGAGATGGGATAATTGGATGTTGATTTGGCAAAAGAAATTGAATCTTTTCTTTTAGAAGATCTCTATCTTCCATCATCATCATCATCATTATCATCATAAAAAAAAATCAGGGTTGGCTAAAGATCTAAATCCAAAATCTATACTATATAACCTATAGAAAACATATAGGAGAACATTTTCATTACCATGGATAGGGAAGATTTCTTAAATAAGGCACCGAAAGTAAGTACTAACCGTAAAGAAAAAGATTGATTATATTCGATTACTTCATAATTAGAAGCTTCTGTTCACCAAAAGACAACATAAAGAAGATAAAAAGAGAAGCCGCCAGTCAGAGAAGATATTTGTCACATGTATGACTGACAAAAGACTAGTAACCAGAATATGTATGTGTGTATGTATGTGTGTGTGTATATATATTATATAAACAACTTCTATGAGTCAACAAAAAAAGACATCCAAGACAAATGAAAACTTAGATCCACACAAAAAGTTATACATGATTGTCCATAGCAGCATTATTCTTAATAGCCAAAAAGTAGAAACAACCCAAATGTTCGTCAACTGACACATGGATAAATGAAATGTGCTTATAACTGTATAATGGAATATTTTCTGCAATTAAAAGAAATGAAGTAGTGATATATGCTACAACATGGATGAACCTTAAAAAAAAAATAACGCTAAGTGAAAAAAGCCAGTCACAAAGGACCAGATATTGTATGATTCCTTTTACATGCAATGTCCAGAATAGGAAAATCCACACAGATAGAAAGCAGATTAGTGGTTCCTAGGGCTGAAGGGATACAGGAGAATTGGGAGTGACAGCTAAGGGCTGCAGGGTTTCTTTGGGGGATAAGGAAAATGTTCTAAAACAGATGCACAACTACATCCTAAACGAGAGGAAGGAGACAGCATGCTCAAAGGGGGTTAAATGACAAGATTTCAATAAAGGGACTGTTTACAAAGGTGTGAGTAGGGTTAAAAGAGCCACAATGCTGGTAAAGCACTGGGTACTAACAGCAACAAGGAGCCTTTCCCACTGTTAAGCCTGAAGCAGCTAGAGGAGGAGAGAGTATTACCAGAGTCTTGCGAGAGCTACAGCCTAAAAAGAAATGCAGCACAGCCGCTGCCAGAACTCTGGGGAGACCAGGAGGAAATCAGGGGATAAATATTCCAAACTCTCTCTTTTGTTATCCCCTAAATTCATACTATCGCCTCCCGCTTCCCAAGACTAACTGGAGGCAAGGTAGTCTGATGATATGGTTCCTGAAGGGACACAGAAAGGCAGAGAAAAATAAAGAATGGATCAAAGTGGGAAGGTAGAAACAGAAAACACCTCTCATGACCAGGCAAGTCCACCTGAGCCTTCACAGTAAAGAAGCTCAATGCACCATGTACAATGTGCACAGAAAAGAATGTTGACAGCAATGCTGTCCGCGACAGTCCCAAGACGGGGACCACTCAGTTGCCCACTCCTAGTGGAATGGATATGTAAACTGTGCTATATTCATTCCTACCATGGAACACAGTAGCAATGACATGAATTAGCTACAGCTCTACACAATGGCAGGGATGAACTCCACAAACATAGTGTTGAATAAAAAAGCAAGAAAAATATGATTCTATGTATATAAAGTTCAAAATCAGGCTAAACTAATTTATATGGCTTAGAAATACATATAGGACAATAAAAGTATATAAATTATATTTATTTATATCAAAATTATATATCTAAAGAAAATGATTATCACAAAAGTAAGGATAGTGTTCTCCTGTAGGCAAGAGAGAGAAAGGATTATGACATATATTATAAGAAGGGAGAGGGGAGGAAAGGGGAACCTTTGCACGCTGCCGGTGTTCTACTCCTTAATCTGGCTGTATTACACAGATGTTTGTGTTACATGTTTACCTACATATTTGTAGTGTACTTCATAATAAAAATAAAAATGAAAAGCATTTTGATATAGTTTTCATATATTTGCTAGGCATATGTGTATATATTAATATATAGTATATGCAATACACTGCATTTGCAACTTTTCTCAACATTAGAGCATAAAGATTTTCTAAAATCAATAAAAACTCTTTTCCAAGTTAATTTTTTTTTTTTAAGGATCAGGGACTTTATTGACGTGACAAGTAATACAATAATAGTTTTTGCAAAAATCGTTTGGAAAAGTCACTAAGCAAATGGACTATTAGAGCCTTTAATAATTAAAAAAATAGCAAATCCTGGGGAAAGGAGAGAATCTGATTTCCAGAGTTACCACATTATTATAGTCAAATGTTCAGTTTTCATCAATAATAACAACAAAAATCATAAGTAATACAAAGAAGTAGAAAAGTATGGCACTTTCAAGGGAAGAAAATAAAATTGACAGACGCTGAACCTGAGAACTAGACGCTGGAATTACTAGAAAAATATTTTAAAACAATTCTCTTAAGTATTCTCAAAGAGCTAAAGGAAAACATGGACAAACCTCCCAGAATTTTATAAAACATATGAATCTACACATGAAAGGAGTTTAATGAAATCTGAGTATGGTAAAATCAAAAAGGTTCACATCAAGAAATATTTAATCAAACAGCCAAAAGCAAGGTCAAAGAAAAAAATCTTGAAAGCAGTAAGAAGTGATTAAGCACATACAAAGGATTCTCAATAAGGTTAGCATCTAATTTCTCATTTGAAACCATGGAGAACAGAAGACAGTGGGATGACATTTAAAGCACTGAAAGAAAAACAGTCAACCAAGAATTTCACATCTGACAAAACTGTCTCTCAAAACTGAGGCAGAAATTAGGACCTTTCCAAAGAACAAAATATAAGGGATTTTACTAACATTAGACTTGCCCTAAAAGATAGGCTAAAGGAAATCCCTCTGGTTCAAATGAAAAACAATAGATGATAGACAGTAACTTGAAACTGCACTAAAAAATAAAGATTTCCAGTAAAGACAAATAACGTGAAGAAATATGAAATCCAGTATTCTTTTAATTTTTGTTTTTAACTCTACTTTTTTTTAAATTTCAAAATATTAAGAGGATACAAATGTTTTTGTTGTATGGATACCTTTCATAATGCTTAAGTCAGGACTTTTAGTGTGCCATCACCCAAATAGTGTTCATTATACCCGATAGGTAGGTTTTTACCCCTTCCCTCTCCCCCTCAAGTTAGTTTTAAGGCTACATAATATTGCCGAATAGCATATATTATAAAGTATTTAAGTATTCCCTTAATGAGAACATCTAGGTTGTATCAACGCTCTCTCATTTATGACACTTTCTGCCGCTTCCTATGAGTAAGTTACTTTAAGAAATTCTAACCCATACTTTCACACTCCAGGCTTCCTTTGGGTGATAGGAGAAAAATGAAAAGAGCCTTAGTTAATAGTTCCAACTGACCCCCTCAGTCCAGGTTATATCTCCCTGTGATTAGCCCTCTCACCCATTCTGTGTGTCCTTCATGCATTTACCATAATGGTCAATCATGTAATTAGTTCTGCCTGCACTTACTTGGTTAATGTCTCTCCCCCTCATTGGGACTTTAGGGAGGGCAGAGACTACATCTACCTTGCTGGCCTCTGTCCTCAGTGCCAGCACAAAGCCTGCCTTACACAAAGGTGCTCAATAAATACTTTTTCAAAGGAATAAATGAATGCATAAATGAATGACTGAATTTGAATGGATCTAGTCTTTCTGTCCTGCCCACCTTTGAAAATGAATCTATCTTATCCAAGAAATAGCCTCACAAATACAGACACCACTGGACCTCCAAGCAGAGGCCTCATGACCAATTGGGAAGGACAATGGTGTGGACAGAATCCTTTCACTGGTTGTGACTTGGAATAGATGGTCTCTAAAGTCCTTTCCACTCCCCAAACCCTGGGATTCAGTCATCTTTCTTGCCCACTCTTCACTCCAGACAGGAAGAGTGGAACCCTGTACTTGAACAGAGAGAAAGTATATGTTTAAAAGTAACTGAAGAGTTATTGGAACCCATGTTCTTTCCTACTGAAAAAAAAAAGAAAAGGTATTTCTTTTTCTTGAAGCTCATTTCTCTGGCCATACAGGTAAATGAGTTTCAAAGGAGTGACCAAAAAAAAAAAAAAACAATTTAAAGTTCTTAAGTGCAGTAAAAAAAAATTATTACTAAAATTTTGAAAGGCTTAAATAAAAGATGCATTTTTCAACAGTTTATTTTAAAAGATGAGGCCACCAATTGCCCGTGGCTCAGGCTTTTTTACTATCTGAATAGAGAGGTGTTCAAAAACTGTGTTTTCCCCCCTTTATTGGAATCAGAAACAAGTAACATTTCTTATTAGAATATAAAACAGGGAAACATACATAGTTCACATATGTTACATAAAATTATTTTTTAAAAAATTCCTCTGGAAAGAGACAGAACTGTGCGCAATGGAAAATTGAAAATTCTCCAGTTTCAAGATGAGTCAGCAAATAACTTCTCCATGACAGTGACCTGAGAACCCTGCTGGACAGACAAACCTACTTTCATGGGAAATCAGCCCTATTTCCTGGCTTGCAGGAACCATAATCATTTGAAGACCTTTTTAAGGTGATGTGTGTATGTCTCTGCCTGTTGACATTTATTAGGAACAGAGCGTGGTATTCCCAGGACAATATTTACCCCCAGGAAAGGATCCTCATTCAGTGGAATGTGATTACATCAGGGCTCTTTGTCCCACCCGTTTGGCCCTTCCTTTCCCACATGGTGCAAGCTGCTTGGTGCAGCTGCCAGGTTTTAATTAGAAAGTCTCATATTTGCAGGGACATCATCAGCATGTGACTTTGTGCTTACACTTCCCCCAATCTTTCTTTTCTCTTCCCCTCCCAAATATTAATTTCCCCTTGCTCCAAAAGGGAAAGGCTTCTGCCAAAGTCTCTTAATTCTTAGCAACCTGTTCACTCAAAGAAGAGAGGTGAGGAAGGCAAAGAGGAGAGGAAAGAAGAGATGGATAGTTTTCTCCTCTGGCATTTCCTGGTCCCCTTTTATTTTCAAGATGACGCTGCCCACTATGTAAATCACCCATGTATTCTCAGCTGATGAAATCAATGCCCTCTTGTTCCCATGGAATTGGGGCATAGGGAATGAGTACTTAAGAGTGTCAAGATCCTGAGGATATGATTTCAATCTATTCAGTAACTCCTCAGTTTCCTCCTACCTTTGAATTTACACAGTTCATTTAGCTTAAAATTAATTTTTCGATTAACATGACATAAATGGTGGACAATACCTAGTTTACTGCAGTGAGAACAGGACCAGCTGGAGTTGCAGAGATGGTATCTCCCCCGTTCGCAAGCCCCGAGCTAACCAGACACAGACACGCGTTCAGTGTATTGGTCACCTTTGGTCTGTCTGCCCAGCGGCCCTCTCTTTTTCTGGATAGCAGTGTCCTCTCTTTGGGGAACTGCCTGTCCACGTCTTTAACCAAGTAGGTCTTGTTGAAGCAGTGGGGCTGGAGAGGCTGGCTTCACCCGAGAGTCTGCTCAAGGTTCTGCTACCCTGAGAAGTTGTTAAATCTCTTTAGCAGGATGTTCAGTGAAGCTTAACATGAATACATTTTTAGCAAGAAAAGCTGCCAACAGCTTTTGTGCCTAGATAGATGCAAAAAGTCATCCCGGGACAGACGATCCTTGATGTTTCCTTGTAACACTCGAATGGCCTCCGTTAGGCAGACTTGGCTTCTCTCCAGCGAGAAGGGTGTGTGACACACTACAGGTTCAGAACCACTGAGGTGCCTGTGGCGTTCAGCAGACTCAAAGCCTCTCTGATGGACTGAGATAGTCCATAAATTCCCTGGGACATCAAAGGCCCCAAATGGGAACTCCCCGGGCAGGACAGAAGAATCTGGATCAATGAACAGGACTCCTGGTGTGTAGGAAGAGCTGGCTCCAGGAGGATAGCTGGGGCTAGAACCCTGCTTACTTGTCTGAGACCAGCCTCCCTGGTCAGTGGTTGTGCTCGGGAAGCAATAACTGACCCTCCGCATATAACCAAAGAGAGCCCACACCGTGAAGCCCAGGGCGAGGTGTTTTCAGAGCCAGTGCAGGGCTCATGAGGGCCCCGTCGCCCAGTGGACAAGGGCATTAACAGCACAAACAGCCTGGAGCTTGAAAGCTGAACAGACCCATTTAGACTGAACAAGTGTCTCGGGCTGCTGTACAGTTCAGGTTGGGGGGCAGAGGCTTCAGAGGTAAACGCCAAATTTTCTGGTAATATGTGCAGAGGGAGAAGGGTGTCGAACAATTGAATGGAACAAATAAAAATGTAGGGACCAGATATGCACCTAAATGAGTTATACTAATTGTTACATGGGTCATACTAGAGACACTTCCCACACTCTTCTCTATACCCCAATATTCACTCAGAGAAATCTATGGTTTTCTTTTCTGTCAATGGTGTAAGAATTGCAATAAAAAAATTATTACTAAAATTTCAAAAGGCTTAAATAAAAGATGCATTTTTCAATAGTTTGTATGAATGGTCTATCAGTCAGGAGGTGCTCACAAGAGAACTCTGAATGCACGTCACTAGCAAGTGTTTATATATTTCCCGCACGCAGGTGTTTAACCACACCTGTCTAGTACTTCAGAGTTAAGGCTGAGTCATCTCTGTTTCTATTGCAGTAAAGACATATTCTATAAATGAAAAATCGACATGTAAGAGGACAAAACACCTCAAATCAAAACTCAGCAAGGTTGTGAGACTCTGTTGTATTGGTGATTTAGCAGTGTGGCTTATGAGCACGGACCCGAGAACTGAGCTGTCTTGATCCAAATCCCAGCTTGACCACTTACTAGCTGTGTGACTTTGGGAAAGATTACTTGGGTATTCCACACCTCTACTGCTTGCAAGATAGAATAACAGTACCCATTTCATAGGCTTGCTACAGGGGTTAAATGAGTGAACACATATGCTAGAACAGTGCCTGACACAGCAAGCACTTAATTAGGGTTAGCCATTATTATCACTACCAAACGCATTAGCCTATGCACATAAACAATTGTGTTGTGGTTAGTAATAATAACAGAAGCAGACATTTCTTGTTTTTGCTGTCCAACAAAATTCTCCCTTCTGGTCATAACACTTTTACTTTGTAAAAAATATCAGTTAAGGCAAGGACAGTTAACCAAGTCCATCCAATGAGACTCAGTCCGGTGAGTTTGCTGTCATTTTCGGAAAAGGGAAGATTCCTACTAAAGTGACTAGCTGGGTAGCTGGTGTAAGCCTGGGACTGCCAAGGGCTGACTCAGAGACACCTTCCTACAAATGTAGCCATCAGAGCAGACAGTTGCATTTGGTATCAACTGCTGCATTAAAAATTATTCCAAACCTTGGCAAGTTAAAATAACAAATATGAACAGATCCTCCTTGACTTACCGTGGAGTTATGTCCCGATGAACTGAACCCATCCTAAGTTGAAAATATCATAAGAATGAAATGCATTTAATAACACCTAACCTTTTGGACATTGTAGCTTAACCTAGCCTACCTTAAACACGCTCAGAACACTTATATTAGCCCTATGATTGGACAAAATCATCTAGCACAAAGCTTATTTTACAATAAAGTGTTTAATGTCTTATGGAATTTATTGAAGACTGTATTGACAGTGAAAAACAGCATGGTTGTATGAGAACTAGAAGTATGGTTTATACTGAATGCATATCATTTTTGCACCATCATAAAGTCAAAATTGTAAGTTGAACCCTACTATCCGTATTATGTCACACAGTTTCTGAGGGTCAGGCTTCCAGGAGTGGCTTAGCTGGGTAGTTCTGGCTCAGGGTCTATCATGGGGTTGCAGTCAAGTTGTCAGCAAGGGTTTTAGTCATTTGAAGGCTTGACCGTGGCTGGAGGATCCACTTCCAAAACAGGCTCATGTGGCTGTTGGCAGGAGACTTCAGTCCATTACTGTGTGGGCCTCTCTGTAGTTCTCCTATGACATAGCGGCTGGCTTCCCCCAGAGTGAATGATGGGAGGGAGGCAGAGACAGAGATAGAGATAAAGATAGAAACCAAGACAGAAGCCACAGTGTCTTTTATAACCTAAACTTAGAAGCAATAAATTATTTTTTTCTGCCAAACATATTGGTCACACAGACCAACCCTGGTACAATGTGGGAGGCAACTCTATAAGGGTGACATTCTCAGAAGGTAGGGTTCGTTGGGGCCACCAGGTGGCTGGCTACCACAACAGTGGAACCAGAGCGGGAGGGGGACTGAGTCTTATTGACACTTCTTGAAGCCCCGGCCCCTCCATGTCTTATGTGAACCAATCAATGCCTCTCTGTGTTTAAGTTGTGAGAAGTTTTTTGGTCCATTGCTACTAGGAGGTTCTTGACTAGCATAATTACTGGTTTTTATTGAGCACTTAATGAATACCATGCAGTGTGCTTTTTATAGATTATCTCATTTAACCCTTATGACAACTCCATGAGTTAGGGATTATTATTTTTAATTTCCTTTTCCCAGATGAGAAAACTGAGGCTGAGAGAAGTAACATGGCTTGGCAAAAAGTCAAGCAATTAGTGGAAGAGCCAAGTTTCAAATCCAGGTGGTCTTACTCTAGACCTCATCTTTTATATTATAAAAGGTTACTCTTTATGCATTTCCCCCTCTTGATTCACTTTGAGATCTTTTTCCCATGAGATGGGCTCTAAGCTTGGATTCTCCTGTGGAGTGGCTCACGCACAAGCTGAGACTGGGCTAGTGTCCACTGTGAACTGGGTTCATGGCCCAGCACAAAAGCCACATGAATCACAGGAGAGAAAAATGCTGCCCTGCTAAGCCTCCCCCTCTGTGGCATCCATGGTGCGTATCCAACAGAGGCCAGAGTCCAGTGAGCCATCTCTCACCGACCCAAGGTGCCTTCAGGTTCTAACCCCGGTAATTGAGGACATGTGTTACTCTGCAAACAGTCCTGATGGGAAGTGGCTGGTGGTTCTTCCCCTCTGAAGCTTAGGAAATGCACACGGAGAGGAGGGGCAAAGGGAGGAGGCCGAATATTTTCATTTTTGTATGTTAACAGCTCTAAACGCTTAAGGGTAAAAGGGAATGGCAATAGAACATAAAAATGCTTTGTGTAGAGTTCACATTTACTCGCACTTTTAACTCCACTGTGGCTTATTAGTTCACGGGAAAAATTACAGAAAGAAATAAAAACCTGACTATGAATCCAGTGTCAACAATTTGCAGCCATAGTAACCAAGAAAGTGCAACTCATGAATTAAAAAAAAAAAAAAATGTGTGTGTGCAAGTGTGTCCATCCAGAGGATGTCAGGAAATGGTTATGAGTGGCTCAGGCAGTTAACCCTTGGTGGGCAAATCAGGGCGGCTCTGAAGAGGCCACGCCCTCACCCTGGCTAAGATGTACATCAGCAGTTGGCAAAGAAGTTCTAATTCCTATTTGATAGAGTTTCCAACTCAGCTGTAAAAATTCACCCGAGGATAAAACAACATAAAAAGACTTTGCCTGACAAGAATTTCTTGATTTTTTTTTTTGTTGTTGTTGTTTAAATCAAATTTGGTTTGCATTAGTTCAGCTCAGCTTCATTGCAGGAAGATAATGGGGTATGTGGCTTTTCCTGTGTTTCCACAGCTAGCTCTGGAATGACTTGGAGCTGCCCTGTAAATTCAATTCTGGATTAAGTACAGCAACCCAGGACTCAGAACCACACCCCAGATCTTCACCTTTGGGATATAAGTCATCCGTTTTTTATTTGTGTAGCCAGATCTCAGCTATGTGTGACTCCAAGACTCTGGGAGGAAGTCCAAGAAAGTGCCAGTTGTTTTGGAGGTCCTGGGGCAATTATCCAGGTAGGAGTTGTGGGCAACTGTCCCACCCAACTGCCAAGTTTGGGGCTAGAATCATCTTTAGGGCTCATCTAATCCATTGAGCTATATGATGCTTGAATTTCCCTTTTTTCCAAACTTTGTGCCAAAGAGGAGATTCATCCCATGCTTGGACTCCTACCCTCAAGGAGCTCCCCTCATCCTGAGGCAACTCATACAGTTTTGGCTATAAAATACTCTTTCTTAAAGAGTCTGTCTCTCTGTAAATTACCCCGCACAGTTCCTTTAACCAAGTCAAAGATTCATATATTTGAGGGAAAATGGCTACTTTGTCTTCAGAAGATTTCTCCAGTCTAAACACAAAGAGTTCTTAATCATTCTGCATCTAGTTACTCTCCTCTGAACACCTCCGGAAGATTTCTTAAACTATAGTCCATCAAATAAGCACAACACTCAATACGTGTTCTGTCCAGGGAAGGGAACTGACACCACTATTAATTCCTTCATTCTGAGATTTTACTTTTATTAACATTGCCTCATATTTACATGTTTCTAAAAACCTTATGGAATTTTGAACTCATGACAAATTTACTTTCCAACTAAAATTTGTGGATAGGCATTACCCCTGGTTGTCAATCACCAATTCTGCTCTACCCTCCAGGCACATGGGAGGAGTACATTTCCTGGGCCTTGAAGGTAGTGTGTCATTGTGACACCATAAGAAATATACATTTGGTCTCTGCCCCTGTTTCCTGGCACATAGTTCCTAAAACCCTTGAAATGGCCCAAGTGATAAGTGTGTTTTTGTATGTTAGTGAGATGACTGGTGTGTGGGATCCTGAATAGCTTCAGGATGGGGACTGGTTGCTAGGGGAACCAACCACATGATTAGAGGATTGGAACTCTCAGTCCCACCCCAACCTTCCAGGAGGGGAGCAGGGCTGAAGGTTGAGCTGACCACCAATGGCCAATGATTCAATCAATCATGCCTACGTAACGAATCCTCCATAAAAATTTAACCAAAGGGGTTTGGAGAGCTTCCCGGTTGGTGCACAAGAATGCTTCCACACCCTGGGAAGGTAGAGCATCCCAAACTCCATGGGGACAGAAGCTCCTGTGCTTGGGATCCTTCAGTGGAGGCAGTCTTGTGGGACTGAGACCTTAAGCTGTGACGTCTGTACCGACCCCAGGCAGTTAATGTCAGAATTAAATTGTAGGACATCCAGTCAGTGTGCACCAGGAATTGGAAAGTTGGTTGGTGTGGGAAAAATTCCCACACATTTGGTGTCAGAAGTGTTATGAGAATAACAACTAACTGCTTTTCTTTAATAGCCATATTACCAGCTTTGGCCAATGAGAAATGAGCAGAAGTGTCACATGTTAGGATTGGAGCCATTAAGTGCCTATTCTCAATTCCCCAGTCCGTTCTCTCCCTATCTTGACAATTGTCAATGCTTATGCTGATATGGAGGTGTCACAGAGTGAATGAAGCTGGAATGCCAAGCCAATGCCGGAGGACAGCTGCCTTGGCACTGCCTGGACATGCAGCACATGGACAATGTATATAACCTGAGCTTTTTACCCCCATGGTGAGCTGAAATAAAAAAAAATAAAATAAAAAGTAAAAAATAAAAATAAAAATTTTGCTATGAAAAAAATAAATGTTTGTTGCATTATAAAGATGTACAATATTTTGAGATGGGTTTTGCAGTATAAATTAAACTTTTCCTATTCAATGTATACTTTTTTTCATAAGTAGAATCAGATTTCCCATCCCCACATCCTCCCACATCACCTTTTTATATTTTAGTAATTGTTTTTTAAATTTGATTCAGGGTCTTATAGTTGTTTCTCACATGAAAATTAGTTTTATTCATTTTAGTTCAAAGGCCAGTTCAATGAAAAATTTTTGCTATTTTATTTCATCAAACAAAGGTATTCATTCTTCCCACCTCCTTCCTTACATTTGAAATTTTGATACAAACATAGTTAAAGATTGGAAAGAAGAAATTTCTGACAACATGCTTTTCTTAGCTCTCTCCTTCTTCTCATGGCAATGTTCAACCCTAACTATGACAGTTTCAGGCTTTCTTAACTCAGGATAGAGGTTAAAAAACAAAAAGAGACTCACCAGGGGACAAATGACCCTGGAGATCTTGTCTTTATTAATTAGATGACCTCTCAGTTCCTATAATAAAAACAGAATATAACTATGGAAAAAAATATGCAAGTGTCTCACTTTATTCAACTACAAAATAATTTAATTTTGAGCAATCTGGGGGGAATCCAATGGTAGATAATATTTCATTGCTATTCTTAAGAAGTCCAAAGTCAGACTTGTGAAAAGTTAGGCTGAAATCAGGTTGCACACATTGAGAGACAGTTCCAGCAATGTCGCTGTGGCTGACACTGCCGGTTGTGCACCCAGTGGCCAGTCCCCATTCCTTTCACCTGAATTCCTTTCATCTGATTTTGTTCAGGTATCAGGAGTCCATGGCCTTCTGGAAGTATTGGCCCCTTCCCTCTAGACCAATTATGAGAATTAAATTGTCCTTTGTTATTCGTTGGTTAGGGAATGTGTGTGTAATACAATTCTGGCCACAGAAATGAAGGCAAAGTCTGAAAAGAAGCTTCTGGGAAACTTTTTGTCACCCTTAAAAAGGGACATAAGGAAGGAAGTTTCTCTCTTCCAGACTTAGATATGAATGTGTGAGGATATGATATTTAGAGCTGCCTCAGCCATCTGACCATTGGAGGATAAGCACAAGGACAAAAACTGACACAGTTAGCTTGGCAGACCAGACAAGATGGAAAGATCCAAGACTTTGTTATAGAAATGAGGTCCTGAATTAAGTGATCCAGAACTGCTTTACCGGTAGACTTCTCATGTGGGTTATCACTTATGCCAGACTCAGTTCGGTAGATCTTTTGTTACTTGCTGCCCAAAGCATCTTGATTGTTACAATCACTAAGAAATATTTCAGTATGGACATCATTACGCTGTTTCATAAAGAGTAGAACTATAGCAGGAGTAATGATAATACTGTCTTAAAATTATGAGAACCTACTTTTCGTAAGGCACCACGATAACCACTTTAGATAGTTGTTTTCCCCTTTACTCTTCTCACCTAAGATCACATATCATCCCACCTGGGCTTATCGTGTGGCTCTGCTGTGTCTCCAGGGCTCTTTTTTACCTGGACCCAGGAAGTTGGGTGGTTCATAATCGCCACAGTGAAACTCTCCACTGTCGCAGTCTATTCACCAAAAAGGCCCAAATGCTGCCCCTTCTGCATTGCACTGGTGCTGTCCTTGGGCTGCTACTCCACTGGGATCTTCTGCTGGTGCTGCCTGATGGAGGAAGATGGAGCACAACAAACACCGGTTCTCCATGGCCCCTCACATGCCCCAGCTGCTCTCTGAGCTCTCAGCTGGGGAGACTGTCAGGGCAGGGTGGGGCCAACCAGGGACCCGGTCGGTGGACATCTGGCTCTCAGATGGTCATTCCTGGTGTCCGCAGACATCAGTGTGGCTGTAAGGGTGGATAAGACACAGCAGTGAATTTACTAAAAAGAGTGCTAAAAGCTTGGATGTAGCAGTCAGACAACTACATTATCAGGTTTCAGCCTCATCTCTGCCACTTGCCAGCTCTGTGACCTTAGGAGGGCAATGCAATCCCTCGGACTCTCAGTTTCCTTGTCTATAAAATGAATGTGCCTGACACCCAGTAAAGGCTCAATGATGCATCGTTACTGTTATTCAATATCCTGTGCACAGAAAAAATGTCCTAACATGCTGCCTGACCATGTTAAGGAAAACCTTCACTAGCCTCTCTTTGCCTAAAGATAAAATAGAAGTAAAGGCTAAATTCTGATGACTGCATCTAACCAGGCCTGAAGATGGACAATTCCTGGATGTCCATTTCCTTCTTCAGGCCAATTGAATTGGGTTTCCGCCACTTACAACCAAGAGTCCTGACTAATACAGTATTATTTAGGATCCAGCTCAGGTATTAATACTTCCTCTGTAAGCTCTTCCCCAACACTCCAATTCCAAACCCAAGCTAATTCTCAATCTCTTACTCTTCTAAATTTCTACATTGCCCATTCAAACACTTACCCCTATCCTGCCTGGCTTTGTTACCCAACCATTTTATGTGCATATCTTGTGTTCACAACATGGTTTTAAGCTTCTCAAGGGCAAATATAATGTAGCCCACTTATTTTCTGCCACAGGACCAGCTACAGTTCTGAACACACGGGAGGCCAGCAATAAATGCAATCAGTCAGGTGGTTTCTGTTGTGATTGGAGCCAGGTTCACCACTGGATTTAGATGTATTCAAGCATGCCTGGTAAGGTGAGTCTTCCAGAGAAAAAACATCCTAAAAGATGGTAGAGTCAGGCACACAAGCTCTGTCCAGCCCAAAGGCCTTAGTTAACACAGAGGCAAGGGGACTGTAAGTAAAAAAATACCTGTAAGATGCTGAGAACATCAGGCAGCACTGTGAGGGGGCCACTTCAGGACAGTGCACCTTGTCACAGAGCAGCTTTGTGGTGACAAGGGGAAGAAGCCTCATTCACGGTCAGCTCCAACACCAGTGGTGGCAGAGAAACCAGCTTCCCTGGGTGTGTCTCACTTTCTGGCCGAGCTCCCATCTGACTGCTCTTCCTCCGAGTGGCCCCGTGATTGGCCGAGATGCTAGGGGACTGGAAATGAGCGCGCTGCCCTGTTCCCCCTGCCCCTCAGAGGCCCCCATACTCAGCCCCTAGTCAGATACTATTTTTCGGCTCCAATTGTACTTAACTTATAGAAACTAAATTTCTATTTGGGCAGACCCCTACATATCTTGTTTCTCATTTCTCTTCTTGTCTGAGAACTGGTTTAACTATCAAGGTCTGAACTCATGTGATATAAAATGCAGTCTGCGGTGTTCTAAGTTCTTTGGCCAGCAGGTATTGGTCAACATGAGGTGATCCAGAAGTTTGTGATGGCTTCAAAGGATATAAGATCAGTTTACCTAGTCCTACATTTCTTATTCTGTGGTTTGTGAGTTGTTAAACTGAGTGTACAAATGAGTCCCTTAGAGGAAGTTAGGGACCTGCAGAAGCGATGTTAACACTTTAGAGCTACTAGGGTACCAAAAACTAAGTTTGGGTTCAGAGTTTTGGGCAGTGCCTGCCTGCCCTGTGCCTGCCTGCTGGCTTCCTAAGGCTCGGCCATGCCCACCATGCACTTGCTGCTTCGATTGAAAGGGCAGGGGCTGTCAGTTCGCTTGGATTGGACATACCCAAGGGGGGAATGTTATGCACTGTGGTCACATATGACCTTAGGTAGTCTAGGAGGGTTGCTGGGCTCTACGATGCTCCTCACTAGTTTCTGAATGCCTAAGCTGAGGCCAGCACTCAACGGACAGCCTGAGAGTGTCACCCCATATCCTTCCACGTTGGCTCCTGGGAGTGAAAAGAGAAAAGTAATCGCCATTGCTTCCTTCCTGACTTCCCCTGCAGGCAGGCAAGCTGCAAGAGTGCTGTGTTACAGGAAAACACTGGTAAACAGGTTGCAAATCCCTGTTCACAATTTTCCTTTCATATTTCAGCAATGAGGCCACCTGTGAAAACAGAATGTTCTAAGTGTCATCATCCAAGAGAAGAAAATGAAGGCGTGTGGGCACTGGGGACAATGCTTCCTGCCCTCCTGTCCATTCCTAGCCTCCCCGGGCCCGGTAAATAGACAAGCCGGGAAGCAGCGACGTTTGTTTTCTCAGAAGTGACATCCCAGGGCAGAGGTCAGCACCTCAGCCAGTTTATTCTGGGAGACACGGGGCTAAGAACAAGGGAAAAGAACACATCGTGTAGGGTAACTATAAAAGAAAAAATTAATCCCTGGTGGCTGCCGAGTGCTCTCTGTCTTGAATAGATATAAATAAAGTGAGGTGCAATTTAATTTTACTTTCATACTGCATTAAAATAAAAATAAGCATGGTTTTAAAAAAAAACACAAGAGAAGAACTTTAAAGTAATAGTCTTTCCTTACACCCTTCCCTACCCCCCATGCCATTCCCACAGGCCACCACTCTGACATCCATAATACTGGGCAGTAGGCACAAATTTCTATTTCTTGATCCATCAACTCTTAATGATACCAGTTTACTCTTAAAGTGACAATTTCGCTCTTTTACATTAAGCTTCACCTTCTGTCCTCCTTGTGCTCCTGACCTTGGATAGTTACATGACCGTTTTCAGTCCTTCCATTGACTACCTTTGTGACTTTGAATAACATATTTGTGTCACTATTTCATCCTCCATCAACCTTAATCAACATTTCAACTCCCTTTTTTGTAAACTATAGTTATAGGCATAGTTTCTGCACAACCAAAGCAGTTAGCATTCATTTACGCTCAGTCGCCGGGCATCTGCGCTTTATCTACTGATGAATTTTAGAGGGTAAAAGTGAATACAGAGCATTTGTATTGCTGTGACTGAGTAAATATTGCTCACTGCTGAACCAAACAGCATGCTAGGATTGCATTTTCTTCTCGAAGGGTCTTTTGGGATATGTAAGAGAAATGTTTTTAGCATCAAGGCCAAAGGGATTCTCTTTTCTTACATATTATCAATTGTTTAAAATCATACCTCTTTATTATTTCCTTCGTGTTTGGACCAAGACTTTCTGGTCTTGAATTTTGTTTTTGATCGTGTTTCTAATGGCCTTTCTGTGAAGCAGGTTCACTGTGCACTGGTTACCAACTTGTCTGATATGAACACACTCACAGGCAGCAAGTTACATGAAGCGAATTTAACTTACAGACAGGCAGCAAGGGGGACACGAGCCCAGAATCCTTTGCAAGCCGGTTCCCCAAGGCCCAAGAAAGCTGCCCGGGGCAGATGGAGTCCTGACTGTGTGCGCCCTGGTTGCACAGAAGCTGAAACACTCCTGGGTTCTAAGCCTGGGGTAATGGGGCTCAGTGGGACAAAACTTTGTGTCCTGTGGGAGCGGGACTGGAACAGAGCCCAGGTTGTTCCAGCCGGTCTCCCCAACTCAGGATGCTGCTGCGTTCCCAGCACAATCTACAGTTATTCTTGAGAACTACAAGCAAAAAATGAGGGAGAACTGGGTCTGCGTAGGGCCCCCTGGAGAACTGTCCTGCACTTTATCTGTTTCTTTTTGACAAAATAATGATGTGCTTTTATGATTTCTTCATGTTCTTTCACCCCCTCGGTCACACTGTCAAAGGCAAAGATGTCTCTCCAAGCAGCACATCCTCCTGTCTCAGGACTGACGTCGGAGACGTCCCTTCACTGCACTCTTGGGTTGGACCCTCCTTTTCCTGAACCCCATGTTTCTTCTTCTCTGGTTTCCCTTTTCATTTTTTTTCTTAAGTGCCTCCTTAAATAACTTCAAGCAAGGATACTCTTGGGTATCTGGCAAGATCTTTGTTTTGGCTTCCCACTTCCTGGATGGTTTGGCTGAATTAGTGACTCAAAATCCTCGACCTCACACTCTGCTGCAAAATAATTTTCACAGGTAGAACTACAAGTACATTTTCGCAAACATATTTCCTCAAAGTTTCATCAGACATAAAAAAAGTGTGATTTCAAAAAACCTCCTTGCAGTCCTGACTCCTGCCCCCAGCCGCTCACGGAAACTGTTCTCTCAAAGATGACAGATCTCATCTACCAAGCTCTTTTCTGTCTGCAGGGCCTGCTGGTGGCAACCTTCCTTGAAACTGTCCCTTGATTTGGGAGGCACAGGTGCATGCAGGGTCTTCAAGCACTCAGGATGGAGCATTTTGTTTGAGATCAGAGCAACAGCAAGGGCTTTAGAACAAGGGCTCAGGAGCCCATGGGAGCCACAGCAATAGCAGACACTCTGGGAGTGAGAGGAGGTAGAGAAAAGATGAGAGGAAGAAGAGGAGAAGAGTCAGAAAGAACATTTTCCTCCCCTCCCCCTTATCCTCCTGATCTTAGTTCTTCCATTGGCTCCTGGTGTGATTTAAATAACACTTTTCGATCAATATTCAAAATTACATCACTATTTGTGGGGGAGGAGGAAGCAAAGTCTTCCAGGTTTGTCTGTGAATTGATCAGGCTGGTTTTTGTTCTGATTTTCACTGAAGGAAGGTGGGGGGCAGAGGGGAAGGGAGCTCTCGACTGGTAGACATCTGGGCCTTGAGGACAGGTGTGACAGGTGACAGATACCACAGGCTTCTACCTGACCTGCAGGGAACACAAGATGCCCCAGAGCAGTCAGGCCCAGGGGAATGTGCTACCATTTTTGCATCTCCAGGGTCCCAGATTATCACCAGGAAACAGCACCATGGGAGGCAGCTGGGGCTCTGCGGAGGGATCTCACAGGTTGGGGCAAGGTGTTTCGTGGCTCTGGGACAACAGATACCTGCGAGGGGGCTGGAGTGGGTGGCTGTGAAAACAAGGTGGGAACACAGGTGCCCCTGGGGAGGTCCAGAAACACTGAGAGGCTGAGGTCCCACTTCAAGTGCATGGGCTCACGCTCTCAGGATACGAGTCAGGACAGCTGGCTCTGCCCTGTACCTCCAGGTGGGGGAGACCTATCAGCCTAGGAGCCCCAAATTAATATTGCAGAGAAAACAACTTTGCCTGCTTTATAAGTTTTAAAGGGCCCTCCCTAGTGACAAGGAGTATGCTGCCGAGAGACCCAATTCAACACAATCTTCGGAAACCAGATTGAATGGGTCCAGTTTCCGTGGTTCAGCTGCCAACTCTTCATTTTGCAGATTGACAGAAGGGGATGAGAGTGACAGAAAGAGAGAGAGAAGGATTATACTATTTCTGCTCTTTTCTATCCCCATCTTTCCATATCTCTTATTTAATAAACAAATAGTAATTTGCCCAAGATTTTTCTCCATACTCCAATCCAGGTTTTCTGCACATAAAAGAGTGAATGTATTCGTAGAAATAATGTGGAGAGGCCCAAAGACAAATGGGAAAGTAAAATCTGGCTTCCAGGGCTGCAGAGCTCGAGGGGCGATCAAAACCATCCAGTCAAATGCTTTCCAGCTTCATGTGCTCATTGCTCTTTCTTCCTCCTGCCCACTCTAGTAAAACGATAAGGAAAAAAATAGATTGGGCTTTATAGCTACATGATATTGAAGCAGATCTATGCATGGGCAAGAGAGAATGAACAGTTGGAATGCTGATCACATTGAGAAGTCCCAAGCCCTGGAGAAGATGTGCTATGAGAGGCAGGAAGCTTCCCTTGGAGTTTAAATCTCAGCATTGTGTTATTTAAAAAGAGGAAAATGGCTAGAGGAATAATAAACCTAATAGATGAGAACTGGGATGAATAAGGAAGGGTGGAGCTCAGGAAATGAATGGGTGAGAAGAATGGAAAGAAATGGGCTATGGAAAAGAGTGGGAGGGAGGGCAGAGACGGGCTGATGAGCAGAAGGAGAGGCTGGGCGGGGAGGGAAGGAGATGCCCAAAGGACAGTGGGTCAGGGCCCACGTTGCGAGCCCAGGGAAGGTGAAGCAATCACCGGAGCTGAGACAGGCAGGGAGTGGACCAAGTGCAGGGACTTAACATCCGCCTAGGGAGAGACTGGGAGGAGGAGAGCGGCTGGGGGGAAGGGCAAGGATGGCGGGGGTCCAGACAGCCGCGCTGGGGCAGCTTGGAGCAGTGACTCACCGCCTCCCAGGCAGGAGATCCGCCCCACAGCCCCTGGGTTGTACAACTGCTTGAGATCATTAAGAAGCTTAGCAAATTAAGAAGTTATTAGAATATTAAGGGCAAAGCCAGCTGTTGTTGCCAACATTATATGATTAATGTTATACGGTCCTTTTTCAGCCCTATGGAATCCGTCTTGTCATTGAGAACTCACACAAACTGTTAAGTCACTCTTTTTTTCCTTCCCCTCTAAAACCCTGTGGTTTCCTTCCCTTAATATCACTCTGCACAGAACTGGAGGCTCCCTTCACCTCACCTCACCTCACACTGTGATTTGACTAAGTTGATCAGTGACATTAAGATGGAGAGAGTAAGTTACCAAAATCTTAGAGGAAAGGATAGCCCCACCTGCGAAAGACTATTGAAAGTGGGGGTGAGAGACTGCACCGTGACACCACAGGAAGCAAACATGGTGCCCAACGCCATGACAGGTCTCCAAAGGCTGGACAAGGCAGCAGCCAGGCAGCCCCTCCTCTCCGCTCAGCATCAGGCTCTTTAGTCACAGATGGGGCAGTGGGGAGGCAAGGACAGGAGGAAGGCTGAGCCAGGAATCATCAGAGATAGTGCCTCAGTTTCTTCTTGCATCTGAAAGGGGCTTCCTGGAGTGCTGTGTGGAAAGGGATTCTGAGACTGCATCCTTGCTCCGTGGGAAAATGCTCAGATGGCTCAGTGGGAAGAATTGCAATTTTTTAGTCTCCTGTGAAAGTCATTGTTTTAAGTAATTGACATGAACTAGCTCATTATTGGCCCCATTTTCTGGGTAAGGGTTATCATAGACAGTCTTCTTCAGTGGTGTCTGCCACAGTCCTGGTGTTGACAGGCAAGAGGCAGCGTAGGTACCTTGAGTTTCTGACTTCTGCACCAAATAATCTCTAGATTCCTGTTTTTCTTTGAATACTCTAATAATGTATGAATGATTCCAACAGCGACCTGCCTTAGGTTACGGTCCTAACAGGTGTCCCTCTTTGCCACTGTTGGTCCTCATCGCCCTTCTGCCCGGGATCCTGTGAGCTTCTGCTTGAATCACGGAAGCAATCACGGGCTCTACAGCTACTTCCCTGCTGATTACCCAGGACAGACTCTGAAACTTGCCTTCCTCTGTCTGCAGCCCCACATGGATGTTTGGTCAAACATCCTATACTGGCTCTCAAGAAAGTCATCATTTTGCCAGTGCTGACAAGGATCTGAGTTTGGTCACAGTCAACTCTGCATTCATAGCACTGGGATGATGCCAAAAACAAAGCAGTTCATTTTTCTCCAACATTTACATTCTTTACGTGTGCTGCCAGAGCCAGGTAGTTTTATGAACAATGATTACAGTCTAGCCAAAATTCTGTGGTAATATATCTCTTGTCTCCATTACTCCAGTGTATGTATTAATAACTTTCAAAGTATATATGATGCATAGTTTCCACAATACTTTTATGCAGTTAGCTTATTTTAATCTTCCTCTTTACAGCAGGCAAAGTGGGTATTATTATCCCCATCAAGTCAGGAAGAGACCAAGTCTTAGGGAGTTCAAATGATCCTAAACACAGCTGGAAAGAAGCAGAACTGGAATTGGAATCTAGATCCTTTGACTAGAGGCCCACAGAACGTACAAGAGCAGGAAATCAGTGGAAAACTTGGAGAAGAAATTGAGCAAGGGAATGGGAAGTTAGCTTTATTCTGGGTCACCCCCATCCCTCTGAATAGGATCCAAGAAACTAGGGTTCAGAGGCAGGTCATGGAACAGAAGCTATAATTACTGAGTGAAGTGGCTGTTGAAATAAGCCGCAAACTTTTTGGTTTCCTCTTCCCTTTCAGAATTCCGTAGTGGTTTCCCATCCGTGTTCAGAGGAGCCTTCAAGTTTGTGAAAGTTCTCAGGGTTGACATGACATCATGGTGGAACATCTCTGCAGTGCCCTGTCCATCTGTCTTAGATACTGGGCATCTGCATGAGATTTAAATTGAAGAACATTTTGCTACTTAGGAGAAAAATTTTTGAAAATCAATACTATTTAACCTCTTGTCCATTTAGTTGTCCAGGACATCTGGATAATTTTCAGCCAAGGAATTTGCCACTGGGAGAGGTAAACAGTGACCTAGACTGACACATGGGAGCTAGGAGGTCGGTGATGATCAGGCTCAAGAGGTGGGATTAGGAGTCATAGAGATCCGTCACTCAGGGCAGAGGAGGTGGCCCACCAAGGCTGTGATGGTAAGAACTCTGAGCCAGGCAGGACCACTTTAGGGAATGTGTGTGGTGTGAATTGAAACTAAGAAATGAATGTAGGGAATCAAATTCCAGATTCTTCTCATACCTACAGCAGAATTCTGCTAAATCCTAGTGATCCAGGTTGGGCTTCACTCCTGGGAGCCTCAGTGAAGTACTAGAAACACTACCAGCCACATTAAACAGAGTTAAATCTTGTCCTCTAAACATTCCACTTTTACTTGTCGCTTTCATGAATGTGTGAAATTAACATTCAACCCTGTCATCTGGCTAGACTTAATAAACTCCATAAAGTCTACGAGTAAACCTAGCCTATTTCAGGTCAGGATCTGGCACTGGGTACTAAATTAGGAACAAGAACAGATATAGGTTGAAATTTGATATAAAAATGACTACATTTAAGCCAGGCATGCTGGTCTGCATGCATAGTCTCAGCTACTTGGAAGGCTGAGCCAGGAGGATCACTTAAACCTAGGAGTTTGAGGCCATTGTACACTATCATCACACCTATGAATAGCCACTGCACTCCAGCCTGGGCAACATAGTGAGACCCTGTCTCTAAAGAAAAAAAAAATTACATTTGGTCACAGGCTATCATTCTCATCATCACCATCCTGCCATCCCATTACAAAGAAAGTGAGCAAGCAATCTTTTCCACTACACAGGAAAAGTCAGATATCTTGCCAGAAATCATTTTGGGGATTCTGAAATCAAGACATTTCAGAAAGCAAGACCAGCAGTTCAATTAAATACTATCCTTTTCTTGACTCTTGTGTCACAGAAGCAGCAGCTAATACACAATATTACCTTGCAGAGGAGGGAAAGACTGTGGAAAGTTTAATCCTGGATATCCTTGGCCTGGGATTAAATATTTAGGTGGAGAACTGGGCTGTCCATGAGCTGTGCACATTAATTCCCAAGTACTGCAACCACTCAGCCGAAGTCATCCCCCCTGGTAATGATATCTCCCCACGGCTGCGCCCCGAGATCACTGTTACGTTAGGCAATTGTGGTGAGCTGGTAACCTGATAGCAGCACATTATGTAGTTATGTGGGAACTCTGGTTTCTGGAACAGATTGAGGTTCCCAAGCTCTGGTCTTGTGCTGTTTGGGCGTGTCTTTCATGAAACACTCTTTATGTAGAAAACAGACAAAGACACTAACTAGCACTGTTGTGGGGATGTTTTTCAACAGTGGCATGAAACTGACTCATTTCTTTCAAAGGTTTCTTGCCAAAAGGAGGAAAGTTGGTAATAAGAATAAATAACTCCCTTCTCTCCCTGACGTTTGTCCCCAGCTTGTTTAAATACTGTCCTTTGGGGTACATTGTATTTTTAATAAATTAAGATGTAGCAAAATAATTCTCTGTCGTCAATGGTAGAGGGACCTTAAACTTTTGCTTCTTAAAGAAACTGTTGAACTCAAAAGGAAAAGCAAAATGTAACATTTCAGGTTTAATCACTGAAAATGGGTAGGGGAAAATAATGAGGTTTCATTTTTCATGCTTTTGATAAGAATCAAATTTCCTGTGCCCAGCCATCCATGCCTTATGAAAGCTGGCTGTGAGAACATAGGAAGGAAAGGAGAAGCAAAGTAGAGCCTCTTCATCACTCAACCTGAGGGACAGTGCCACCTTGGCCTTACAAGCTGTACTCCAGCTCCTCGGGGTGATGGTTCAGATATTTATGGGGATTTGGCTCCACTAGTCAGATATTCTTAAAGGCTGCTCCTAAAGCCATGTGGAGGGAGTTGGGGAACATGGACTAGGTGTGATTGGGGTGTTGGGGAAGAGGAGAAAAGGAAGATGGAGAGATGAGTGGAGAGAAGATAGTTAAGAGAACTAGGATAGGAAAAAAAGGCAGAAAAGCTTGTGAGATTTTACTGTGTCTCCCTGGATATGTGTAGAGGAATTTTTAGCCATAATCTGGAGCACAGACATTCAATCTGTGAAAAGAGAATTTCAGACAGTATATATTTACTGTTTGTGTCAACAGCTGGGCTTGGTCACACAGATGAATGAAGAAGTGCCAGGTCCCTAGAATGGTGGGAAAGACGCCTCTTAGCCCCAGTCCTTGGGGGCTCCATTGTCAAGCGCAACTGTGCCCATGTGTGGGATGTGTGCAGGTGACACACCTGAAGGCCAGTTTCCCATCAAACTCCACGGCCAGCTAGGCTGGCTCAGTTGGTGGCAGGTGCCCCGTGGCCACCCTCTCTTAAATGAGCTGGAGAGAAAACAAGTGATGCCATATCACAGGAGTTTCCAGAGGTGAGATTTTAAGGTTTGGGATGGTGGCATTTTAGCATTATTTGCAAGCAGCTTTCACGTAAAGGAAATTTTCCAAAGGAAGGAGAGGGATCACTCAAGTATCTAAATTTTTAGTAGAGGAAATTTCCAAAAACACTTTGCATCATAGGATAAGCCTTTTTTGGGACATACTAAATATATTTTATTTTCTTTGCAGTTTTTCATTTGAAATCAGCATCCCAATATTTGTATTTTTCATCAAGTCCAGTGCCCTGCTATGTTTGGAGCTGGGAACCCTTGTCGCACTTTCTCCTAGGAGCCTCATACTTCAGCTGGAAGGGGCAGACCCAGGAAGCCACAGAAGTTCCCAGCGGTGCTGCTCTCCCAGACAATGTCCGGCGGGACCAGGGTGGACACTGCCCAGGGCTGGCTCACCCACAGGCAGGCCAGTGGCCTAGGCACGGTCTAATGAGAAAAGAGGAGCTAGACCAATTTGATTCCTTTCTCAAAAATTTTGGACTTGGGAAACTGAGAGACTGACTTCTGAGCTGTAAGAAGATACGTGCAAGGTCACGTAGACTGGGAGGCTGGGCTGGCCATCGTGGGACACACGCAATGAGGAAAAGGGAGCAGAGCACATACAGAGAAGGGAAGGGGAATGCAGACAGCAGAGGAGAGGAGACACCACTAAAAGGATCCTCGCAGGATTCCAAGTCCCATGAGTTCCTGTGGCATGTCATTACTTGGTTTTGAATTCTTGTAACTCTTCTCTGTTTCCTAACCGTCATGCCACCCCTCTACCACCCACTACTCCCAGTGACTCTCCCTCCAAACTACCACCGCCTCGCCTCCACTGGGGGACTTGCCTCAGTGTTCCTTCCAACCATGGAGACGGATGCCTGGAACAAACTTCTCTCAAACTCTACCTGGAACCACCCTTCAAGCCACTAGACCAAGCAAGAGGAAAACATAGTGCCAAAAAAGAAGAAAGGAAATGAAATTTAAAATAGAAGGAAATAATCACAAACTAGGTATAAGAGATATGACCAAAATTTAACTAAATTTTTCTAAATTTATAGTTCTAAATTTAAAATTGAAACTAAAAATATTCTTTATTCCCTACATAGAGAAGAACGAAAGAAGCTGACACAATGGTAGAACAGTAAAAGACTTGAAGAAGGAGGAGGAGGAGGAGGAGGAGGAGGAGGAGGAAAAGAAAAAAAAAATAATAAAAGAGAGAAAAAAGAAAAAAACTAGAGACTAGAACTCTGAGTTTCTTTCTGGGAGGAAAAGTCCTGAAAGGGAATGCCTACTGTCTACTGTGTGCTAGTTGCTTTACACACATTACCTTGTTGAATCCTCTCAACCAGCCCTTTGAGGTGAGTGTTAATACCCCTTTTTAACAAGAGCACAGACAACAAACAGTTCAAAATAGGTAAGTAACCTGCCAAGGTCCGACAGCAAAAAAGAACCAGCCCCCGTGTCTGGCTGGCCCCAGAGATGACGCTCTGAAGGAGCTCTCTGCAGGGAAACATGCTTGTCCCAACAGTCTTCAATCAGGCAACTGTCAGAAAAGATGCACAGGCATGGAGATGATGTGCCCTGAGAGGAACTGATTTTTTCACAAGTTTCCCCACCTGAAAGTCTCAGCAACAAAGAGTTGAGGGTTCTATTCTATTGACTGTTTGCAATTGTTGGGACTTTCCCAACAGCTGGATCTTCTACAAAACAAATCCTGGCCCAAGACATGATTACCAAGAGAGACAGCTGTAGGGTGGGACTTGATAATAGCCTCATCTGAGGTCAGTGTTGAGCAACCAAGGTCAGACAAAAAGGGTGCATCTTGTGAAAAGCCTTGGTGGTATTTACCAAAGGAATCAAGTGCTATGTGAATATACATGAAGAGGTTTACTTCAGTGTGGAGGAGTCAAAGGATGTTTCATAGGGAAGATGAAGAATGAGTAGCTGTTTTATGGGGAAAAAAAAGTAGATTTCATGTACTAGAAAGTCCGTTCATAGTTTTGAAAACAAGAAAGAGCTCATACACATGGAATATTATATAGCCACAAAAAATCATGAAAATCCTGTCATTTGCAACAACATGGATGGAACTGGAGAACATTAGGTAAGTGAAATAAGCCAAGCACAGAAAGACAAATGTCACATGTTCTCACCCATATGTGGGAGCTAAATATTAAAAACAATTGATGTCATGGAGATAAGAGAGTAGAATGATGGTTACCAGAGGCTGGGAAGGGTAGTGGGGAGAGGGGGATAAAGTGGGGATGGTTAATGGGTGCAAAAATATAGTTAGATAATTAGATAGAATTAACAATATTTGATAGCACAACAAAGCGGCCATATCAGCAGTAGGTTAGGGTATACTTTAAAATAACTAAACGAGTGGAACTGGAATGTTCCTAACACAAAAAAATGATAAATGCCTGAGGTGATGGATATCCCAATTACCCTGCATTGATTAATTGACATTATATGCCTGTATCAAAACATCACATACACCCTGTAAGATATACAGCTATTATGTACCCCTAATAATTTTTAAAAAAAGAAAATAGTGGAAAAATAAAGAAAGTACTCTTTCTTTTGGCATGTTTGAAAAATTGTCTGGATTGTTGGATTAAGGTTAGAAAAGTTACCAAGAGCCAAATCATGAAAGACCTTGGGTGCTTACATAAGGTAGAATTAATGCTGTAGGTATTGAAGTTCTAGGAACAGATTTTAGACAGGGGAGTGATGTGATTCTATTTTGGCTTTGGAAAGTAGTTACAATTCAGATAAAACACTGAAAATTAAAGTAAGCATTTATATATACTCTCTTGAGAAACCTATTGAAAATGACAGTAAGGGGATTATTAAAAAAGATGTAAACTCCCAACAACAAAGAGAGCTGTAGAGGAGACATCAGACAAACATTGACAACTGCATTTTGGAAGATGGAAGACTGAAAAAAGAGTAGTGGACTGAACAGCATGGGGGAAAACTACTAAAACTTAAAAGCCTAATAAAACCTAAGAGGAATCCAAGAGGAAGCATGATAAGATGCTCTAAAGAACTTTGCAAAGGTCAGGATTGATGTTTATTGGTGCTTATGAAGATGAAGGGAATGGGTGGAGCCCAAAACAAAGATTCGTTGAAAGTCTGCATGAGTAAGGTATAGCACCTTCCCACACCCCCAGCCAGATGAGCACATCCCTGCCCTGGTAGAAGGCAGGATATTGCTCTCTGGAGATGCTGAACCAGCAGGGTTCTGGACTCAGTGATGTTAGGAAGCAGGGTGAGAGGCTGGACAGAAGCAGAAGAATTAAGTGAAAGTCTCCATTACCGAAGGGTGACATTTGAACCTTTCCTTCAGCTCCATGAACGTTGACATCCAAGCTTATACTCCCCACAGACGAGACTGGCAAGTTCATTGAAGAACAGCCCAAAAGAAAACACCTGCTAATGCTGACATGGCAGTCACCCAGTGAAATGCCTGGCTCCCACCTCGTCACCCTACAGGGAGGCTCACCAGTCTGCACACAAGGAAGCCACTCAACTTTTTATTCCCTGATACCTAAACACAGACAGGCAGCCAAAGATATCCAGATATACGAGGAGATACTCTAATATGAAAAATAGATTTAGAAAACAAAAGCAATTATAAATAAATGGGGAAAAACATGAAGAAAAGAGAGGCAATGCAAGAGAAGAGACTTCAAAAACCTCTTATTAATTAAGAGTATTGCATCTATAAAAACAATAGGATGCTATAAAAATCTATTGAATATTAAAATGTTAAAGTAGAAACATTTTTTAAAATGAGCAAAAGATTGGAAGGTAAAGTTGAGAATATCTTCCAGAAAGTGGTACAAAAAGAAACAATCATTAAAAATAAGAAAATAAAATACCTACACAAAAGCATATCATTGTGAAATGTCAGAATACTAGGGTGAAAAGGAAAATCCTAAAATTTTCCAAAGAAACAAATAGTTCCCACATAAACAACCGCAGTGGCATTGCACTTCTTAACAGCAACCCTGGAAGCTAAAAGACAATGGAGAAATGACTTCAAGATCCCACGGAAACTAATTACTTTCTACTTAGACTTTAACAACTGACCAAACTCTCATTTCAATATGAAATTAGAATCAAGGTATTGTCAGATAAGTGAAGTGCAGTATACATTATTTATGTTCACCAATATCTGGTTCTTTCCTTCATAGGTAAAAAGGAGACTGTATTTTTTACTCATGAAGCAAAAAACAAACAAAGGAATAAACTACTGGTACATGCAACAACATGCATGACCCTCCCAAACACACAAATGAAGAGTGAAAGAAAGCCGACACAGAAGAGTATACATAGTATGATTCTTTTATATAAAGTTCAAGTACACGCAAAACTAACTGATGGTGGTGGAAGTCAGAATAGTGACTGCTTGTTGAGGGGAGAGGTGGCGATGGAGGTTACTGACTGCGACGAGGCGTGAGGGAGCCCTGCAGAGCGCCGGAAATATTCAACATCTTGATCTGGATGGCAGGGACATGAATGTCTATGTATACAAAAATTCACTGGGCTGGACACTTAAGTTTAGCACGCTTAAATTTAGCAAACAGTTTGCTGTATCTCAGTTTAAAAAAATTTAAAAAGAAGCTACTGGAGACTGTGCTTTTAACAAAAGGTATAAACCGAACTAGAAAAGCATGGGGGCCAGGAACTAGGAGATCCCACAGAGGGCAGAGATAAAAGGAATTTCTGAAAAGACAAGTGAATCCCAGAACAATAGCCATAGAGCAGGCTAGAGAGTGGTTAGTGATCGGAGCTGGAGGCAGAGGGATCAAAGCAGGGAAGCATCTAGAAGAAAAACAAGGAAAGAAAAACAAACTGGTAGATTATCTTAGTGTTCAACTCTATTCAAGGGAATGTTACTACTCTATCAGAGAATTTTGGGGAGAAGTTAATGATAAACATATGAAAAACAGCAATCACAAAAAAGAGGCTATTGTTAATGAAAAAAAGGAAATCTACAGAAAGTTACACAAACATGTTACCATAGTATACTATATGGCTCAGCTATAAATTTAGCCAAAATATTGTTATACAATTACATTCGGAAGATGAGAGGGAGGGAAACATGTGGGGGTGCAGAGTGCAGCAAAGGGGTGTGGTAAGAAAGCTGAATTGTCATCAACCCCAGAAGAAAACTAGTAGCAAGTGCCTACTGGTTTTCTTTTGAAAAAAGAAATGAAATAACTGCACATGCATATAATATTTAGAAACATGAAAGCAAAGAAAATAACAAACAGTTGAAAGTGTTTTGACTCAGAGTGTAAAGCGGTAGACAGAGGACTCCTACTTTTATGTTATATTTAATATTATTGACTTCTAAAGTTACATACATAAAGTATTTCAGCATCACGCTGAAGCAATTAAAAACATTTCAGAAAACTCTAAAATATGAAATAAAATAACCCATTTCAAAGCACAGTTTGATTCCGACTAATTTTTATAAAAATACGTACATAGCACCTAGTAAGTTGCATGAAGAGGAATTTGTAAGAAGCTGTAAAATCACACTGTATTCTTTTTAGAGATCCAAGAAGCTGGGATGTCAAACTCAGTCAACCACTTGTGTTTACTCCAAAGGAGTTTAGAGCATTTAAATGTAGTCACTATTGTAGTCATTATTTTAAATCTTGATTGTGCAATTTGAACGTGCTTTTAAAAAATAGGTTCTATTAAAGGCAACTTGTAGCTAGAAGGGGCTACTCCTGCTACTTCTGGAGGACTATGAAACCACCAATGTGGAAAAAATTAGGTACTGGGTTAGTTAAAATACTAAGGGTAGTGAGCAACCAAAAAACTCAACTAAAACTGGCTTAGCAATAAAGAGAATTTATTCACTCATCTAAAATGCTCAGAGGTGGGCAGATACCCGACAAGACTGCACCAAGGATGTCACCAAGTATCCAATTCCCTCCTTGCTTTCTGCTTTGCTTGCCGCAGGGTCAGCTTCATCCTCAATTAAACTGACACCTCTCTTTTTTTTTTTTTTTTTTTGAGACAGAGTCTCACTCTGTTGCCGGGGCTAGAGTGAGTGCTGTGGCGTCAGCCTAGCTCACAGCAACCGCAAACTCCTGGGCTTAAGCGATCCTACTGCCTTAGCCTCCCGAGTAGCTGGGACTACAGGCATGCGCCACCATGCCCGGCTAATTTTTTCTATATATATTTTTTAGTTGGCCAGATAATTTCTTTCTATTTTTAGTAGAGACAAGGTCTCGCTCTTGCTCAGGCTGGTCTTGAACTCCTGACCTCGAGAAATCCACCGTCTTCGACCTCCAAGAGTGCTAGGATTACAGGCGTGAGCCACCGCGCCCAGCCTCTCTCTTGATTTTAAAGATGACTGCTATTCTCTGCTGGGGTTAATGCTTCCTATTTCAAGTCCGTTGGGAAAGAGTGTGTATCTTTGATAATTCCCAGCAAAAGTTTCAATATTTGCTTGGACTGGCCAGGCTTGGGTCACATGCATACCCTTGAACCAAGCATTGGCCAGAAGATGAAAAGCACTGGATCGCAGGTGGGCTCAACCTCCCTAGAACCACGTTGATGTTTAAATGTAAAGCAAGAGCTCTTGCCTGTCTGTGGCTGGGGGTGGTGGGGGCGCTGGGGGGAAACAACCATAAATGTCCCCAAAGTTACTTTAAAATTGAAGGAAGCTCAGAATCTCAGAATCTGCTGGCAGTACTTCCTTCTAACTGCAAAAAAATTGTCATCCTGTCCAGTGTATTGTTACCGCAAAACTCTCATTTTTTAAAGTCCTGTTTAACCTTGAAGAAAGTCAAAAGAACAAAATACTTGGAAGGCCAAATGGGGGCTTTTTCCTTAGAAGAGGTATGTAGGGAATAGCATGTCTCTCTTGCTAGAATAAAAATTAGGATAATTTAATGCTATGGTGAAACAAAGGATTTAGGTTTCTTGACCAATGGAAAAGCCCTCTAGTGATCTCAGAATAATAGGCAAGCCCTAAAAAAGTCCCTAAATCAACGTATGCCTGGGGGAAAACCATGGAATTTCAAGCCATAACTTAAGAATAGTGATGGCACAATGGAAAGAGTTCGAAGGTCAGAAGATGTAGGATTGTCTTCTCACGGGATTGATTCCTAGGTTGAGTTATTTACATTTTTAAAAAGGGATAAGAATGCTCACCTTACATAGTGGTCATGAGGATTAAAACAGATATTATGTGTGAAAGTGCCTGGCAGTAAGTATGATGAAAATATGAACAACCGTTGATTTTAAAAGCTGCCTAAATTCCTCTATTTGTGACATCACACTCATTCATATACAATGTCTGATAAGTGTGCCTTAGCTGTAAGTGTAAGGCACTTAAAATGTAAAATTGTGTGAGCAAAAAATTACACTACTTTTAATTTTTCATTCCTGAGGTGAGCCTGCCTGTATAGACACTGACACTCTGTTTCAAGGGGCATCATCGCACCTATCACAGGTCCGCTGGAATTGCAACCCTCGCCCCGCAGAGATAAGAAATCACATCTATGTTGCTGGCCTTGCAAACTCAAACCAATGAGTGATGGAAAATCTCAGAGTGTAAGGAAAACATAGAAGGATTCCTTAATTTCAATAAATGTAAAAAAAAACACTGTGCTCATGCGCATATTTATTCAAGAGATATTAGGGGTCACTTTAAGATGTATAAATTTGGTCATTTTTATTCCCTTTGCATTTCTTTGGTCACTATGCTTGTAAATACTGCAGCTGAATATTTGATGAGCATCTTTGTTTAGGCTGGATTGCTGCCATGGTAGAACCATAGTACTTAATTTGCTCTACTATTAATTAGATTATTTATGTTATTCATATGACCTCATAACCTACAGGCATTAAGATTGCTAAACAATCTCAAATACAGTAATAATAATGAACAAGACTGTTCTGTGGGCGTGAATTGCGTTTATCACTAGTCAATGCTTTAAGAAATGCTAGTGATATAGACCAATAGACATTTAGATTTTAGACTTTTTAAAAAGTAGAGAACAAATAGCAAGTGAATGAATATATTTCATTTTGGGCAAGATCTCATTGTATTCATTCTTAAATGGGCAAATATTTAACAAATGTTTTTCAAAATATCTTCTAGATTAGTGCATGCTCTAAAGGAATTTTTAAATATTTTCCTACCTGTTACAAATATGAAGAATTTATAACAAAAAGTTTATTAATTCTTGTGTTTGTATTAATGTAGTAGAACTAATTGCAAATAAAATTCAAGGTGTATTTTTGGGTGCTTTAGTGCCATAAAAAATTTGTCCCAAACACTCAATTCTTTGCAAAGTTCTCCTGAGAAAAATATTACAGATACCGTAAAGTGCCAAGTGGCCAAAGTTTCTAAGGACATAATTGTCTGCCCTTATAATAATAATAATGATAGTGCGTCCTATTAAGCATTTGCTAGGGATTAAGCCCTGTGCTAAGCAAATAGAATTTATTTGCTCTTCAAAAAAAGTAGCATAAGCAGTATAATTTACCCCCTTTTACCAGAAGAAGACACTGAAGAAGCACACACAGGTTAATTAAGTCCCCAAGTCCGCAACTAGTCAGTGGTGAGGCTGAGATTGAATCCAGGCAGCCTGACGTCGAAGCCCATACTCACAGCTACCCTACAATCCAGCTAAGGCAGCTAAGTAACCTATGGGTTTTATTCTGGTTTTCATCTTTTTTACTTAAAGAGTGTTTCTTTTAAAACATACTGGTTTTTAATGTTTAAAATACTTTTTATTTTATTGTATCATATTACAGCTTTACATTAAAAAGTGAAAGAAATGAAAAGAGCGATAAATAAATTTCTAGTATTACTGTACTTCTTTTTTTTCCACAAAAGGAAGGCAGAATGCAATAGTGTTTTAGATCATGGTATAGAAAAGTAAGTCTATGTGTGTGGTATAAAGAGAATAAATCTTGATAACACAATTTAAATCTCTTTGGATTCAGTTCTGGAAAAAATAAAAAAGAAATACCTAGTGACAATGAACAATAGAAGGAAGATTAATGACAAAGTCTAAGAAAATCTTAAATTGAGTTTATAGCTCCATGTTTCAGACCTTTAGAGGAAAAATACACCAGATTAGGGTGATGAATGCTTTTTTTCAGCCCTCAGCTTTCTCTTTGTTACTGCCTGTATCACAGGCTCTTCATTAGAACAATATTTCTAGACCGAAGATATAAAACTAGTTGGTAGTATTTTTATCAAATTCAGTCTACTTCAGATACTGAGATTTTTGTTAGCTGAGACTTTCAGAGAATTCACAGAATTGCTGCTATGTGACTATAAAAATGTATTCTATAATATTTTTAAACTGGCTCAATCTACTTTCTTCAGTTTCTTAGTTCTCAATATTTCAAGATAAGTATTTAGCAGTTGTCAGTTTTAGATGAAAGAGATGTTTACCATGGTTTTTGTTCTCATAACGGTCCACACAATTGAAAAATAAACCAAAACAGAGAAAAATGCTAGCCATTAGTCACTGTTAAAAAAAAAAGGTGGGGGGACCCTTGATTGAAGCTTTTGCTTTTGACAGTTCTTACGTTATAGAATCCACTTGACAACTGTATACATAGCATATGCAAAGTTCAGGCAACAGAGGTATTTCCTCCATTCTTTCACTGGAATAACAATACTACCTTTGCCATGTAATGTGTGTAGGCTTGTAAACATGTTTTTAAAAATATGAATTATTTAAACAGAACGTGGTAAATAAAAGCATCACGTTTTTGTATAGCTAGACCAGTTTGAGGATTTATGTAAGTTTAGTAGCAGCAAAATGTTCACCAAGTCTTCACCAGTTTGATAATTTTAGTAACTTGGTGAAAAAAAAAACCATTTCTTTTTGTCATTTGTGGTGTTTGGGAAATAAACATGCTGATAATTCTTTCACAACTCTAATGTATATGCAACAGGACACTTTTTAAGATTGGGACCCTATGAGGTTCTGAAGAAAGCATTCACTTCTCTCACACTTAAGGTCACAAATTTTTGCAAGTCAAAAATGTTGGGTATGCCAAAAACATCATGCTGCACACTACCAAATAAAAGAACACTGTTATTCTTACAAGGAAAGGTTTGACAAGACAGGAAATAGGCAGGGTCAGAGAAGTTTACTTAATACTGAGACTTATTTAACCATCGTGAAGCCAAAATACAATGACAGTTAAAAAAAATAAACAAATAGCTGTTACACAAAACAAAACCCCAGGATACATGGTCTCTAAGGGAAGGGATTATTAGATTTTTAGCTAATACAGGAAGTGGATAACCCCAGAGAACTCCCGCAAAATTTCTAGAGATCTTCTCCATTTACTGAGATAACGAGAATTAAAAGTTTTAATTTGTGGGTAGAAATTTGAACAAAGAAGAACTGATCTTAAAATGTTGCAAATAACTTCATTAAAGGGGAATCATTTTAAAAGTCACATTGTCCTAAAACTGGGGAAGGAGGAAGAAGAAAAAAGAAAATGGAAGATAGGAAAAATCTAGCTGTTCATTACAATTTTCCATTTTTGTTTAAACACAGCAGGAGGGCAAAGCTGCTGGCTTCTTTTCATCCTTACAAATGCCAGAAGGGATTATACGGACCCTACAACCACCCAAATCTTATTTAAAGTTATAATCATTGTTCTCATCTGATGACTTTTGCCCTATTTTAGTCAAATATTTCTGCTGCTTGTTTTCTGCCAGTGTGGACTCACTGAGTGTCGTCAATTCATAATTGCAGATAAACCATTAAAAAAAAAAAACTACTACATTTACAAAAAAGCAAACATCAAGTGACATCTAGTGGATGTCTGGATGTTATTTCCTAAGGCCTCTAGATACCAATATTTTCAACAACGTATTGTCTTAATATTGGTTTATAATTTGTGTTTCCCACATAAATCCTCTGTCTTTTTTTAAAAACAGAAGAACATCTGATAAAGATAGGAAAGTTGTCATTTTATTTTCTCAAAGAAAAAATTTTCTTTCTCTTAGAATATGAAAACGGTGTTCAATATAAAGCATCCTGAAAATAATTCCGCTATAATTCATGCTATATTTATGCAAAAAAAGATCACAGTCTATCCAACACTGGACTTAATTGGGCAACTGTCAACTGTGTAGATGAGTCTTTAAGAGAAGACAATATTTCAAATCCCCAATTCCTCTGTTTATCTATGAACTTAAAGAACTTTATTAATTTGGCAAATCTATATTTAGTTCAATTATTGTCCCTATTTTTCTTTGTTCCCCCTTGAGAATGCTGGGGGGGAATTTTGCAAGTATCTAGGTCCACTTTAACCTTTGGTAATTCTTGCTGGTTTCACCACAAGTTATTAAAGAACAGTGACTTAACCAGGGCTACACAGAAATCAGCTGAAAACTTAATTGGGATTGGAATTGCTTGACAACCCCCTCTCCTTCAGGGATTTCATGTTTCTGAACGGCACCGTGGAGAATAAATGCCTTGCATTGATGTCTAGAAACTGCATTTATGAAAGAGACAGAAAAGGAAATTATTGACTGAGAAACTGAAAGATGGTGTTTAAATTTAGTATTTTCTTTCCTTTCAAGGAAAGGAAACTTGGAATATGCAACTGTAACCCAAATGCCAGCTGTCTGGCTGTCCCCAAGCCTTCCAGTCTTCTAGAGTCACTCTTCATTTTAATAATAACACACACACACACACACACACTCACACACACACACACACACACACACACACTCACACACACACGCATTCCTGTATAAAGCTCTCATCCAACTTCGTGAAGAAACACTAGCATCCTCTCCTCCCCCCTTGCCCCAGCCATTTCACGAATAAGCGTTGTTTATTCTTAATCTCCGCTCTTCCTCAGACTTCATACTACTACTGTCTTTTTCTACACCCACTTTGGCCCCAATGCAAACTTTTTTTGCTTTTAGTCCCCCTTCAAATTACCACTGACACTAAAGTCTTCGATTTTCCTGAAATTTGAATAATAAGAGGGGAGCTACAGCACAAAGGGCTCAGCAAACAGATTAAAATGTAATCTATGAGGTGATACAATGTCTGGGATTTGTTTCAGAATAATTCACTGGGGATTGGGAGTGGGAAATTAGATAGGATTCGTAAGAAACAAAATCAGCTATTAGATGATAATTGCTGAAGCTGAATGATGACTATATGGGGTTCATCATACTACTCATTTTACTTTTGTATATGCTTGGAATTGCCATAATAAAAATTTAAAAGGAAAGGTTTCTTAGTGATCCCTGATGTAGGACATTCCTCACTGGTCTCTTCTCAGATTAGCCTCCCAACTCGCTTTGGGATCTCCCACTGCTATAACTTCTGAGCCCCTACATCTCCTCCCCTCCTCTCCCTCAGGCTGCCCAGGAAAGCCCCTGAGCTCTGGGGTCCTACTCTAATACTGTAGTAGCCCGTCAGAATGGCTTGCTGACTCCCTAAAAATAAAGAGACCAGTTTTCACCCTAAGAGGGAATTCTTACAGGTTTACAAAATACCTCATTCAGATAAATATAACACAACTAGCATAGCACCTGGTGGTTATAGCATTTAAAAATGTTAGCTGTCTTCCTCCTACTTGTTGTATTCTAATTTAAGTCCTGATAATTGATTCTAAAAAAGTGGGCCCAGATCATTATACCAGGACAAAGCAGTTTACAAGATGCTATTCTATGCCTACAAAGCACAAGGCAAATGTCACAAGCAGTGGATTATTGTGCCTTCTAAACATGAGATGTTCAATGTAGACATTGTGTTGTACACAAATGAAACTATCTTTAAAAATAAACATTATTTTTCCTCTCTGTCAACCAACCGCAGTACAGTAGCCAAGCGGCTAAGCAGCTATCACAGCCCCGGCTCATCAGAGGTGACCGGAAAGCCTGAGGGATCTGAACTTGCAGATGAACTCCAGTGGGAGGGGAAGGGGCGCTGCAGGGTGTGGAGCCCCCTGTGAGGAACCAGCTTCTCTCTCATCCTCCTCAACATTTCCTCTAATTTAGCTTTGCCTACCTTGGCCTAGAAAACACAGGCTTTGCTTAATGCAGCTCTGAAGTCCGCTGAGGTTAATGTTCAAACCCCACAAACGGTATGCTTATGAAGAAAGAGGAAGTGAAGTTTTGTAAGGGAAAAAATTTTTGTTTCAAAATATATGTGGGGCAATAATAAGAGAATTCATTCTGGGTAATTATGTTCATAACATAAGGGTGGAAATGGTGCATGTTGTCCCTCGTTTTACATTCCCGAGAGGGAGGAAAGAGATTCAGAGATCTGGGGGTGAGGGTCAGCAAGTAGCTTCGGCTTCTGCAGCCTCCTGCCAAAGGCCTGTGAGCGAGGGACTCGGAAAAGTGGACGTGTTACCATTGGCATGTGCCATTGTCCCCAAACACATGTGAGACAATGTCAGCACTTACTTCTGGCTCTAAATTGAAAAAACACTTCCTCTCTTTCTGCCAGCACCATTTTCCCTCCCACTCACCCCTGGAGTCTGACACAGTTTCCATTCCAAGGAGACCGGGTAATGATTCCAAGGAGACTGGGTAACATATTCCAGTGAGAGAGCTGGCGGACAGCGTGAGACGGGCGCAGGGATCAGTTTAGGCTGAAGTGAATTAGGAAACAATTTTAACTTACCCTTTGAAGTTTTTATTGCCTTATCATCAAATGACTTCTCTTCTTTGGCTGAATATTGCTTTTTCTGACTATGAAAACGTGTTTCATCTCTTCTATGATAATCAAACTCAGTCTCAGTCAACAGTCACCTTTTTTTCTCCAACCATATTATTCCACTATTGCAGGATTATCCTCCACTTCCCATCTGCCAGGACATTGGTATAGCATTAGTCTTTTTCTAATACTATTTTCCCTCTCGTCCTCACTCCGAGAGTTTCTGTTTCAAACATGTTGCCGCAGGGCATTATATCATTATTTGCCTCTGCTGTCATCAAAGTACATTTTATGAGGGCTTCTTGTCATTTGTCGTGATCTATGCTTCTATTTGTCAAACCATCACCTCTGAAACTGCCTGCTTCTCTACGATGCCAGAAAAAAAATCCTTGTCAACTAAAAGTTAAGCCATTATAAATCCCACAGGGCTTTCAAAATGGGACACACTTGAGATTTCATTTTCTTCTAAGTATAATGCCCTTTCTGATACTAAAAGTGCATGGGCTTGTGAAAGAATATTTTCTCATAAAATTTCGCCTCTAACCTCTGGCACATTAGAAAATTGTCGGTTTGAAGGCCAACCTCGCATTTGGTTCAGTGTTCGGAAGAACTCAGCGGAAAGCTGGGTTAACATCTTTCATGGGTAGGGAAGAGGTATTAGACCCAGAATCAGAAAACCTGGAGTCTAGTCCTACAACTGTTGTGGTTCGATTGGGGTCCTGATACCAAGCACATCTTAGCTTCGTTCACAGCTCTGATTTTGCAGTTCCTCAGCGTCGTTTCCATTCATCTTTCTTTTGCCGTCCTCTTTGCTCATTACCTGGTTGTTTTGGCGATGGTTTCTTAACATTGTCGTCAGACATCAGATTAATATTGAGATTCCTGAAGCTCAGCTCTAGTGATACTACTCTTTGTCCAAAACTCTCCCGTGGCCGGTCAGTTTCCCTGGCATTTAGGACCCTCCGGAGTAGATCTGCAACCTACCATTCCAGAATAGTTACCAACAATTCCCTTCGTGTCTTTTATACTCCAGTCTATCTGAACGTCGGTTTTTGCCATATTGGGAATGTATCTTGTGCCTTCTTTGGATTTTCATAGCACATCACATACTGCACAATATCTATATTTGCATAGAAATCTGTGTTTGTCTTACTTCCCCTGCTAGATGGTAACCTTTCTAAGGATAATTGCTACCATCTATTGACTGAATATTCTTTGCCATGGACTGTGTAAGATACTTTACATTCATCATCTTTAGATCTTCTATATAATGTAACGGGGCTATTATTTTTATTTTTCAGATGGAAAGACAGACTCAAAGGAGATTAAATGATGTCCTCAAGGTCATATGGCTGGCATGTGACAACTTATGTCTTGTTTGTTTCACCTACATCATCTAGAAAAACATTAAATTGAATAAATGATAATGCTGGGACTTGCCTAACACATACATGCTAGGAAAACAAGCATGAAGGAAAGAATGATGGTGGTTTCATCCCTTAAATACAGCCCTCTCACTTTAGATAACTGCCACAAGGTGGCAGTAGTTTGCCATGACGGTTCAGCCTGGTCTTAAGGACTAGGAGAGCTGGAAGGGACCCCCAGAGATTATCTGACCCATTCTTCTTCTTTTATGATTAAAAAATTGAGGATGTGGAAGTTTATTTTATTTATTCAAGATCTTTTAGTTAGTAAAAGAGCAGAATTTAAACTTATATGTAAAACTCCCAAATTTACTGCTTTTCCATTATATCAACCTGCATATTTTTCCTCAAAACTTATAATTTAGTTATAATTTCCTCATATATTTTCAATATTAAAAATATTTCTTAAAATAGTAAATGCCATTAAAATTTAACAAAGATATCTTATAATGAAATTTTAATCTTTTTCTTAATGAAGTAATATAGTTTTCATGTTTTAAAAAAATGTTAAAATACAGATAATGCAAAAAAGAAAATATTACCAGCAATCCTAATAGCCAAGTATGTCCATTATTTTGATATATACTCTTCCAGAGGTTTCTTTCTTTCTTTCTTTTTCTTTCTTTCTTTCTTTCTTTCTTTCTTTCTTTCTTTCTTTCTTTCTTTCTTTCTTTCTTTCTTTCTTTCTTTCTTTCTTTCTTTCTTTCTCCCTCTCTCTTCTTCCTTTCTCTCTTTCTCTTTCTCTCCCTCTTTCTCCCTCCCCTCCCCTCTCCTCCCCTCCCCTCCCCTCTCCTCTCCTCACCTCTCCTCACCTCTCCTCTCCTCTCCTCTCCTCCCCTCCCCTCTCCTCTCCTCTCCTCTCCTCACCTCTCCTCTCCTTCTCTTCTCTTCAAGACAGGGTCTCCTTCTTGTCCCCCTGGCTAGAGTGCAGTGCCATCATCACAGCTCCTCAGACTCCTTAGGCTCGAGTGATCCTCCTGCCTCTGCCTCAGCCTCCCAAGTAGCTGGGACTACAGGCATGTGCCATCATGTTCAGTTCATTTTTTCTATTAATATTTTTAGTCGAGATGGGGGAGGGGTCTCACTCTTGCCCAGGCTGGTCTTGAACTTCTGATCTCAAGCAATCCTCCCGTCTCAGCCTCCCAGAGTGCTAGGATTACAGGTGTGAGCCACCACACCTAGCCCAGAGTTTTCTTTACTTACCTGTAAAACCATTTTTTAAAATTAGGGTCAAACCAAGACACAATTTAGTAATTTGTTACTCTTAACTTTTCTCTATGATCTTACTTTCATAGTTGTTAGACTTTTTCTTGATGGGATATCCTGGATCTTTTTAAATCTTTCCAACCTAGCTGTGTTTAGTTGCTAACAGAGAAACACTTTTTTTGATATACTTTTTTTCATCATATGCTTCTTGAGAGAATTCCTCCCCAGTAAAAATTTGTTTCATTTATATTTTTTCTATTTTCTAATTCTCTTTTCAGTAAGAAAAAGAGCAATATCAAAACACTTCTTATATAACCCATCTCCAAATGGAGAAGTATCTTTTGACAGAAGGCATTTTCTTTTCCTTTTTGAGAAGTTACTCCTTGTCACCTCACCTCTCTTCTTGGATATAATACCGGAGGGTATTTCTCAGCTTAAAAGGATCAGGTCAATTACAAAAAATAATAATAATAATAAATAAATAAATAAATTACATTTTACATTAATGAACAGAAGATAAAATGGCTTTAAATGCTTGATCAAGGATCATATTGCTGTCTTTACTGGAATGACCACATGCCTCAGCATGGGTTTTGCAATATAGTTTTCTCTGTCTCCAGAGATGCTCTCTGAATCTGTTAAGTACTACTACTAACACAGATGTCCCTTGGTATCCGTGGTAGATTGGTTCCAGGACCAACTCCCACCCCTTACAGATACCAAAATCCACAGATGCTCAAGTGCCTTACATAAAATGGTGTAGTATCTGCATATAACATATGCACATCCTCCTGTGTACTTTAAATCATCTGTAGATTACTTACAATACTGAATGCAATGTAAATGCTGTGTTAGTAGCTGCTATACTGTATTAGTTAGGGAGAAAAAGTCTGTACATGTTCAATACAAATGCAACTGGGGTTTTTCCCTGAATATTTTTGATCCACAGGTGGTTGAATCCACAGATGTGAAACCCACAGGCGTGGAGGGCCGACTGTCTGATAATTGAATTTTGGTCTGTATGATTTCTATCCTTTATTACTTGCAGTTCTGGTGACTGATAGTCTGTCACCACTACTTTATGGGTACATGGTAGAGGTAAGAGTCGGCAGGGAAAGGAAGTTGGAGAGCCCAGATAGTACAAACTATTGATACTCTCCTACCAGGAGCCCTGGTGGAGTTGATGTAGGGGAATAGCAGGGCAAATAAGAAAGAGGTGATGTGCATCAAATTGGTTTCACTGATCATCAACTAAGAGCACATTTAGGAATAACATTAATCGAGTGTCAGGCAGATGTGGGGGGGGGAGGGGATGGGTATATACATACATAACGAGTGCAATGCGCACCGTCTAGGGGATGGACACGCTTGAGGCTCTGATTTGGGGGGGGAGGGCAATATATGTAACCTAAACTTTTGCACCCCCATAATATGCTGAAATAAAAAATAAATTAATTAAATTAAATTAAAAAAAGAAATAAGTGATTTGGGGATGTCAATAGATAGTCAACACAAGAGGGCTGGGGTAGGAGCCCTGCTGGGAATGCTTTATATGACAGCTTGGACTACTCAACATTCATGTGGTTATACCAGTATGTCCAAGGCCCATTAATCCCGAACTCTGATGTGTTCATTTCACAACACTCCAGGTGCCTGCACACCTTAGCCCTCCAGCCCTCCACTCTCTTCCATTGCTAGGATGGAAAATGAAGTTGAGGCAATAGTCTCCTGCAAGGTAGGGTGGAGATGGCCATGTGGCAGGAAGTACAGTGCTGTGGAGGGAAGGTGCTGTGAAACCCACGTCTTGGGCCTTGGCCCCCTGGCCCCCACCCAGTGAGGCCAACTGTTTAGGGGCTACTATGGCTTCCTCTGGAAATAGCCACTAAGGTAAATTAATGGATGGAGCATCAAATTAGTTTGTAAGAGACTTGCTGTTATTTCTCTTCTCATGTAGACAGCATCAAGGACAGGAGTGGATCATGTGCATCAACAGTGAGTGACGCGGAACTGTCGAGAAGGAAAAGTGCCTGGTTTCTGCTGGGAAGTTATTAAGACTGATAGAGTGGTTACTGCTATTCAGTTTGTAAATAATCTGAAAATCATCAGGTGCAGTTTTACATGTGAAAAGGATGCTTTTTCTTGGCTGTGACTAAAGAAATTTGATTTCCTTTCTAGTGGGCAAGAAGAACTTGCCTTGAGAAAAAGAGACTTCCCTGGTCTCCTTTTGCCACCGACTGAATCCAGCCAGTTGGAATGATGCAAAGCTGAGTGAGCTCTAGAACCAAGCCTCATTAGCAAAAGGCTTTCTTTCACCTTCTGGAAAACTAGTCCAAACCACAGAGGCCACACACAAAGTATGATGGATGTTAAATGAATAACAAGTGCCATAAATAACTGTAACTCTTATTGTGATGTAGAAAATCTTAAAGATTAGTTATTTTATTTTTCCTATATGTTTTGAACTTTTTCAGTGCTATGAAATTACTTCAGAGGGGCTTCCTTCCATTTTGGGAGAACACACAAGTCTCTTTTTAGAATTTATTTTCTTTTTCATTCCTTATTTATAACTATAAATGCCCATATTAAAAAAGAAGAAAAATCTCAAGTCAATAAACTAATCCTCTGCCTTAAGAAACCATAAAAAGAAAAGCAAACTAACCTAAAGCAAGCACGAAAGAAGGCAATAAGAAAAATTAGAGTGGAAATAAATGAAGTAGAGAATAGAAAACACAGAAAAATCAAAACCAACTTTTGCTTCTTGAAAATATCAACAAATTAACAAATCTTTGGCTAGAATGACCAAGAATAGAAGAGAGAACACTCATTTACGGAAATCAGGAGTGAAAGAGGGACATTATTACTGACCTTACAGAAATAAAAAGGATTATGAGAATATTGTGAACAACTCTATGCCAACAAATTAGATAACCTAGATGAAATAGACAAATTCCTAGAAAAACACAAAATACCAAAACCAACTCAAAAATAGAAAATCTGAACAGACCAATAACAATTAAACTGATTTAATTAGTAATCAAAAACTTTTCACACACAAAAAAGTGCAGACCCAGATATTAATAGTTTCACTGGTGAATTCTAAACTTTTAAAGAATTAAAACAATCTTCACAAACTCTTTCAAAAACAGAAGAGGAGGGAACATATTTCATCTCATTCTGTGAGGCCCTGATGCCAAAGACAGACAGATATCACAAGGAAAGAAAAATACTATTAATTATATCTGCAGTGGGTAGAATTGTGTCCCGTAAAAAGATATGTTCAAGTCCTAACTGCCAGTACTAGTAAATGTGATCTTATTTGGAAGTAGGGTTTTTGTAGATGTAATCAAGTTAAGATGAGGTGGCACTGGATTGGGGAAGAAGGAACTATGGACACAGATACAGAGAAACACAGGGAGGATGTGTAATTTCAAAACAATACAAAACTATAGTAATCAAAACATCATGATATTGGCATATGTAAAGACATAAAGATCAATGGAATAAAACTGAAAATCCAGAAATAAGCCCTTACATTTATGGTCAATTGATTTTCAACAAGGATACCAAGATGATGGAATGGGGAAAGAATAGTTTTTTTAACAAATGGTGCTGAGAGAACTGAATATCCACATGTCAAAGAACAAAGTTAGACCTTTACCTTACACCATATATGCAAGTTAAGTAAAAATGGATCAAAGTTCTAAACGTAAAAGCTAAAACAATTAAACTCTTAGAAGAAAATTAGGTGTAAATCTTTGTGACTTCGGAGTAGGAAATGGTTTCTCATATATGACATGAAAAGCACAAGCAACAAAATTAAAAATGGATAAATTGGATCTTATCAAAAATTTAAAAATTTGTGCTTCTTGACACCATCAAGAATGTGAAAGGACCATATAATAAATGAAAATATTTGCAAATCATATATCAGATACTAAACTTGAATCCAGAATAAAGACATTTATAATTCAAAAATAAAGAGGATAAAAATTAACTCAAAACAGATCAGAGACCTAAATGTAAAATGCAAAACTATAAAATTCCTAGATGATTACATAGGATAAAATCTAGATGACCCTGGGTTTGGCCATAACTTCTCAGAACAACATCAAAGGCACAGTTCATGAAAGAAATAATTGATAAACTGGACTTCATTAAAATAAAATATTTCTGCTTGGCAACAGACATTTTCAAGAGAATGAAAAGAGAAGCCTTAAACTGGGAGAAAATATTTGCAAAAGATATCTCTGATAGAGGACTGTTATCCAAAATACACAAGAAAAACCTCTTAAAACTCAATAAGAAAACAAACCAACCAACTAAGAAATGGGCCAAAGACCGTAACCGACACCTAGACAAAGAAAATATGCAGATGGCAAAAAGCAAATGAAAGATGTTCCACATTGTTTCACCGGGGAAATGCAAATTAAAACAGTGATGAGATACACTATACATCTATTGGAATGGCTAGAATGCAGAACACTGCCAACACCAAATACTGGTGAGGATGTGGAGCAACAGGAACTCTCATTCCCGGTGGGAATGCAAAATGGTACAACCACTTTGGAAGACAGTGTGGCAGTTTCTAACACATCTAAACATACTCGTACCATACAATCCAGCAATCACACTCCTTGGCACTTTCCCACAGGAGTTGGAAACTTATATCCACACAAAAAATATGCATGTTTATAGTAGCTTGGCTCATAATTGCCAAAACTTGGAAGAAACCAAGATGTACGTTAGTAGATTAATAGATAAATAAACTGTGGTACATCCAGACAATGGAATATTGTTCAGTACTAGAAACCAATGAGCTATCAAACCACAAAAAGACATGGAAGAAAATGGGCTGCATACTCTGATTCCAACTGTATGACACTCTGGAAAAGGCAAAACTATGGAGACAGTAAAAAGATAAGTGGTTGCCAGGTTTGCCGGGGTGGAGTTTGAGGGTAGGAAAAGATGAATAGGCAAAGTGCAAAGGATTTTGAAGGCAGTAAAAATACTCTGTGTGATACAATAGAGATGGATATCTCATTATAAATTTGTCCAAACCCATAGAATATATAACACCAAGAGTGAACCTAAAGTATGAACTTTGGGTGAAAATAATGTCAATAAAGGTTCATCAGTTGTAACAAATATACCACTCTGGTGGAGGCTGTTGATAACGGAGGAGGCTGTGCATGTGGCAGGAGGGGGTATATGGGATATCTCTGCACCTTCCTCTCAATTTTGCTGTGAACCTAGAACTGCTGTAAAAAGAATAGTCTTTTTTTTTTTAAGAAGTTGAATTGAGAATAAGCCATTATAACTGTAATTTGAACAGATATTTTAGAACATTACCATGAGGAAAAGAAAGAGAAGCTGAGAATTTTCCAGAACTGATGAAAGATATCAATGTATACAGATTAAGAGACCCAATGAATCACTAAAAGGTAAATAAATACTAATCTACACCCTAGTAGTATAACTGCACAAAACCAAAGACATATATAAAGACAGAATCTTAAAACCAACCAGTGAAGTCAGGCCGGGCACTGTGGCTCATGCCTGTAATCCTAGCACTCTGGGAGGCTGAGGCGGGAGGATTGCTTGAGGTCAGGAGACCAACCTCAGCAAGAGTGAGACTCTGTCTCTACTAAAAATAGAAAGAAATTTGGACAACTAAAAATAGAAAAAATTAGCTGGGCATGGTGGAGCAGGCCTGTAGTCCCAGCTACCTGGGAGGCTGAGGCAGGAGGATCACTTGAGCCTAGGAGTTTGAGGTTGCAGTGAGCTATGATGACGCCACTGCACTCTAACCCGGGCAATGGAGCAAGAATCTGTCTCAGAAAATAAATAAATAAATAAATAAAAAATACATCATGACCAATTTGGGTTTATACCAGGCATGCAATGTTCTGGTGTATTAATACAATGGAACATTATAAAGTAATAAAGTAAATGAACTACAGCTACATGGAACATGGGTAGAATCTCAGTGTTTAGTAAAGGAAGTAAGATCTAAGAATTCATATAATATGATTCCATTTATATTCAAAACCAGACAAATCAAAACTTAGGCCTATGTAGGTGACAAACTTTAAAGGAAACGATTACTTTAAATGTCAAAAAAAGATACCTCTAGAAGTGGGGTGTGGTTAAGAGATTTATTCTGGCAATATTCTGCTTGTAATACTTATTTAGATGTTCCTATTTTGCAGTTATTCACTATACTGTATACTTATATTTTATATACTTTTCAAAATATCATATTCAACCTTTACAATAACATAAAAAAAGTCTCCAATAATCCCAGACCAACAGACTATATAATATTCTTCCAGATGGTATATACTTTGGTTTTATTTCATTTTGCTGTTTTAGAGACGTTCCATGAATCTGCCCTATGCCATCAACTTCCTACAGATTAAACCTCCTGGTCCTACTCCCAGTCCTTCAAATCACAAATGACCAGGCTAATTCCTCTTCTCAGTCTTTAAAACCCAAGAATATCTATCAACTCCCATGGACCTTCTCTAGCCACCCCTGCCCACATATTCCTCCCATTCCCAATGTACATATTTCTTCTCTAAACAATACACTGTGGTTCTTTCATCTGTCCCCCAGGAATATGGTTTCAATTCTTTCTAAGCAGCTTCATATTTAAGCATGGTGCCCAGATGGAATCATTCTAGGTATGAACAAACTAGAGCAGGACTTTCACTAACCACCTCTCCCACTTCTTGGAAGAGACTGAAGATACTGGAAAGAATTTGGACTTAAAGATGTAAGGCCCTGGGTTTTGTCATTGCTATGTCTGAATGTGTCCTCCCAAATTCATGTGTTGGAAACAATACTCAGTGCAGGTGTTGGAGGTGAGGATGGAAGGTGTTTAGGTCATGAGGGCTCCACCCTCATGAATGGATTACTGCTGTAATAAAAAGGGCCTGGAGCCATGGGCTCTCTCCTGCTCTTCTGGTATGTGAGAACACAACATTCCACCTCTCTGGCGGACAAACAGTGAAGCATCATCTTGGAATCAGAACTGAATCTGCCAGAACCTTGATCTTAGACTTCCCAGCCTCCAAAACTGTGAGAATAAATTTCTGTTCTTTATAAATTACCCAGTCTCTGGTATTCTGTTACAGCAACCCAAAATGAAGACAGTGGTCATCATTAGCTGAAATGCTATGCAGGTTACTAAACCTCTGAGCCTGTTTCTGGAATGTATAAAACCCGTGTAAGAAATGAGTTGTTTATGAAGTGCTTGATATAGTAGACCTTGTGAAAGCAGTAACTAACATTAACAGTCTAACACCAGCTCTTCAGGAAGCCACATAACACTGTTTGTTCTTAATTGTTACCACGTATTGGTCAGCATTCAATTGTACAGAACAGAATCCACTCTGGCTAGTTTAGAAGAAAAAGATTTTTATACCATAACCCAGTAATACATGCTTACATATATAATTCAAATAATCTTCACAATATTTAACTTTGTGATATGTGCTGTCCTTTATTCAAATTTTTTAAATGCTGGCTATATCCCATTGAGTTGATTTCATGACTCCACTAACAGATTGTGACCCACAGATGGATGATTACATTGTAGGGTATTAAATGGCCTAGAGGGGCAGAAGGACCAGAAGGATTGAAGAACCACCTCTAGCCTGTGCTTCCAGAAGGTGGGTGGCCTAGAGAATTGCCAGCTCTAGCTCCATCTGTATGGCCCACATCCTCAAAACCAGGCCTAGTGATTCTGACAGTGCAAATGATGGACAAGACCTAAGTGACACCCACAACCCTGGTACAAAGGAGCCTGAAAAACACAGTAAAGAAAAGAAAGCACGCTAGCAGAAAGTAGCAATAAACGTTAATCAAACTAATCTACAGAATCAGCCCCATATCTGCCATGAAATGCTGTTATACATACTTCTCAAGCTATGTACTTGGGATGGAAAAATCTAGTCACCCAAATATATATTATTACATTCATTTTATCCCTATTAAATTGGATATTTTCTTGGATACAGCCTATTATTGCTACTTCAGTGAGGGAAATGTGTAACTATATGACTAGTACAATTTGTCTGATGGGATGAAATTCAGGGGAACAACCCAAATTTAACAAATTCCCAAGTTATATTTCATTTCACAAACATACCTCTACCCAGTCAATGCAGGATCTACTGAAAGATAAACAATAATAAAAAAAAATTAAACACAGAATTCTTCTCTTCTAAACTTCACAAAGAATCTTAAGACTGAAAAAAAATTTTTAGACTAGTGAAGACAAAGGAAGAACAAGGAAGAACTTTAACCTCTCCTTTTCATTTTAGTTCAACATATGCAATAATTTGTATCTGTGAAAGAATAAGTTCATTGAATTAAAGGTATTGCTTATGACTTAAAGCAATTAAAGCAAAGTAAGTTGAAGGGGTATCATATGTTGAATTAAATACACTCTGCATTTAGGTCACCACAAAGCAGATTTCCATACAACCATCAATTGCAGAGAAACATAAGAAAGTAGTCTCTTTGTGATCCCAACAGATCATAAGAAAATGAAATATTTTTATAGAAGGTAAAGCTATTAACTTTTATAAAAATGCAAAACACCAAAGTACTTTAAGCAAAAACTCTTTAATTTTAAGAAAAAAGTACAATTTCTCATTTTCTATTCTCAGCATAAATTTTAATTCTTTCCAGTGGAACCAAAACCTCCTGAACCCCTTTCAGTGTCATCCAAAACCTGAAAAACAGAAAGGTGGTAAGCTTTGTAGTTAATTTTAGAGGCTTTCAGTTTTGTCTCTACGGCTCCTAATATAAGACTTTTATTCTTGCTATATCATTTTTTCAAAAGGGAGATAACAATAAGAAAATTAAATTTTAATAAAGCTCCATTAATTAGATTACTTGATAATTTTTTTAAATCTAAGGAAATACTAGAAGTCCGTAGTATATTTAAATAATTTATTAACCGAAGTAATGCTGCATAATATCTACATGAAAAACCTTTAAAGAAATTCCAAAACTAAAATTTTAATTTTGCTTAAAATAAGTCTAGTCATATATACTATTTAGTTACAGAGAGCATAATCCTCAAAACTAGATTTTTTTTTCCTTGAGATAGGCTCTCACTATGTGGCCCAGGCTGGTTTCGAACTCCTGGCCTCAACAGATCCTCCTGCCTCAGCCTCCTGAGTAGCTGGGACTACAGGCATGAGCCACTGCACGTGACAAGATGACATTTTTTTTCTTCACTTAAGTCTTAAGATGTTATATCACTCACTCTTTACTTAGCTTTTATATTACTTACTTGAACTTCTTCTATTTCGGGATAAAAAATCCGTTCACAAATGAGCTGTGCAATCCGATCACCTTTTTTGACTTCAAAGAAAAAAAACACAGGACAATTTATTACAGATATTTTATTGATGCATCCTCTATACCCTGTCTTATTCTATGAGAATCTGAAGAGTCAATGTTACTTATACAGACATAACTCAGATAACTCACTGCATTTATGCAAACGTATGTATTTAACATACCTTCAAACTTTTCTTTGCCAAAATTAAACAGTACGACACCAACATTTCCTCTATAATCTTCATCTATGACACCAGCTGGAGGAAAGAAAAATAATATTATCTTGATTTATGCTATCAGAACCCTAGGGGAGTAAGATTTTCTCAAAATCATTCTTACATAGCTCTAAGATTTTTATCCCTGCAATTGAATAAGTCAGTCTTGCTCTAGCACTATGTAAAGCCTCAAAACCAAGAAATATTACTAAAATGTAAATAAAAACTTAGAAAATGGGTCCTAATTTTCCAACCTGTCACCCTTACCAAATGGTAACCATTTCCTACTTTAAGCTGGGAGTAGCAATTGCCATCTCCAAACTACCACCTACTCACTGCACACTTGCCAAAAAGACTATGGGAAAATTTTGACTTTGGTTTTAAAGGCTTTACGATTGAGTGATAAATAAAAATGTCAAAAAGCCTGAAGATCTGCAGTGGATTCAGTCAACACTAACATTGTTAAGCAGTAGTCTTACAAATACCTGAACATTCCATTTTTGTAATAAAATGAAGCTGAACTTTTAGTTCATATTCTTCCTCTCCATTTAATTTGAACCACCATCCTTTCTTAGAGCATGATTTCTCAGAAGACATTAGCACATAAGCTTAATAATGAATATACTTTTATATGTGTAATTAGTACCTATTTTGAGATTATGAACAAAGGGGCAGATCTTTACAAGACAGACTTGAGCCAAGTCCTTGTCCAGGCCCAGAAAGCTACATTTACCAGATTTGCTAGCATTTATTTTTGAGTCAAGAATTTAAAATGTTTCCATAAACACAAGCACAGATAATATAGGTACACCAGGTCTTCTCATTTTCTCTTTTTATATTGACATATGATTCACATATAATTCACCCATTTAAAGTATACAATTCAATGTTTTATAGAGTATTTAGAATTACGGGCCAGGCACGTTGGGTCACACCTGTAATCCTAACACTCTGGGAGGCCAAGGTGGGAGGACTGCTTGAGGTCAGGAGTTCAGGGCCAGCCTCAGCAAAAGCAAGACCCTGTCTCTACTAAAAAGAGAAAAAATTAGCTGGCCTTGGTGGTATGCACCTGTTGTCCCAGCCACTCAGGAGGCTGAGGCAGGAGGATTGCTTGAACCTAGGAGTTTGAGGTTGCAGTGAGCTATGATGAGGCCACTGCACTCTACCCAGGGTGACAGAACAAGACTCTGTCTCAAAAAAAAAAAAAAAAAAAAAAGAATTGTACAACCATCACCAGTCAACTTTAGCTTTTAGCACATTTTCGTTACCCCCCAAAAGGAATCTCCTACCTATTAGTAGTCACCTTCCACCCTCCCCATCAATTTCCTTTTATACATGTTAATTCTTTCCCGTTTGTGAAAGGCTGAACGGGATTCACATGAACCTAATGGAATGTAGCTCCATTTTACATCTTACTTCTTTTAACACCCTATCCCCTAAAAAAACCCTTACGAAGGGGAAAAAAAAAAGGAAATAAAAATAATCAGGAGTTTAGCTCAATGGGTACTAATGCTGTCTGCCCGTATTTCTAATTAGTTGAAGGTTTTTTTTTTAAGAACAAGGATAATTCCTAAGTACACGCCTCCAATTTTCTCATATAGGAAAAAAAGGCAAACTCTTAGTTCCTCCATGGGGAAAAATACTCAGAAAAAACAACATTTTAGATTTTTCCAGTAGATTACAGTAGAATTTTAAACGAATCCTTGTGCTTTATGAATAAATTACTAGGGACAAGTGAATCTGAATTTAAGCACGTCTTAAAAGGTTCTGATGCAATACTTTTAGGCGTTTGAATTAAAGATAAATCAATATTTAACAGTGAGGATAAGGGCAAGTCTAAGAGTGGGCTGAAAAGCAGCAAAGGCAGTTCATCTCACATCTGGACTGAAAGAAACAGTTCTTTTCCAGTTGTACAGGGACAACTTTGACCAATTCAAAGAATACTAAACTCTGGTTTCTTTCCCCACTGCCAACTGACCATTAGTTTAGACCTTAATATTTATGAAAAAAATTGATATAAAGATGGGACCAACTGTTTTCTACATTACCTATTTGGAGAAAATTTCGACCGCAGGAATGATTTAAATTAGATTTAACAAAGAAAACCCTCAGCACAGCATGTTGTTCCATGCTGGAACAAATGACCACAGAAGGCTACGGAATTTCCATGCTGGGAGATTTTGAGGTACAGGTTAATAATCCACCTATCTCGAACAAGTCAGAGAAAGATAATGTGAACTGACTGACTTCTGAACTCTTCTGTTCCTACTTTATCAAATTTTAAAGCTATCCAAATAATGCAAATATATATAAGTAAAAGCTAATAATGTTCCTTTACCCTCCTTGAGGTAGCCAATGTTACGGTAATATATTTTACTTTTCCACTTAAAATATCATAGATACCCTTTGAGATTAATATATATATAAATCTTAGCTACTCCTTTTGGATATAAGATATGGAAATACAATACCCATTATTTCTATGTAACTATTCTCTTACATAAAAACAGACATTCAGGTTGCTTTCACATTTTGCTATAATAAACAAAGCAGCCTTTGCATTATGTCCTTGTACATTAGTGCTTTTTTATTTTCATCAAATAGGTTGCAAAAACCACTTTCCTGGGTCAAAGGGTCTGTGTATTTTCAATTTTAAAGGCTACTGCTAGATAGTTTCACAAAAAAAGTATAGCCATTCAATACTTGAGAATGCCCATTTGCGAAATCCTTGCCAGTACCAGATGGCAGTAATCTTTTAAATTCTGGGCAGTATGATGGATAAAAAAATGTTATCTCATTGCTTTACTTTGGATTTCCCTGACAATTAGTGAGACTGGACTTTTTCCCTCCCATATGTTTGCTTGACATTTACATATTATCATCTCTGCGTTGTTGATGATTTTTTTTCTTATCTGTTCTTTTTCATATGAGTTGCAAATTATTTGTTTTTTGACTTTATGGTATCTTCTAACACACAAAAACAGTCCCTTTTTGTAAAGACCTCTGCTACATATCTGTACAGCAGTCACATTAGGAGTACTGAAATGGTTACGTGTCTTGAATTCTGCAGAGCCAGGTGATCTAACAAGATTTTATGCTTGGGGCACAAAAATGTGAAAAGCTTTTGACTGACTAAAAGAAATGAAGTCATTTGAAGTCAATTAAAATGTATGGCAGAAAAAAAGGCCCTCAATACTTTTTCTAGCATGAATGCCAATGGTATAAAAAATTCAATAGTTTGAATTTCACTCACTTAACCAATTGTCATTTGACGCTCAAGAAAAACCCAAAATATATTCCTTCTCTGCATAAGGGATATAAGCACCAGGGATATTTCTCTTCATGAGAAAGCAGAAAGTATCTTGAAGTTATCACTGGAAAAATCAAGCATTGGAACTGGCAGAGTGATTAACTGACTTCAGGCAAAAGTTTTACTGTGTCAAGAGTTTGGCATGTCATTTGTTGGAAACCTTTTTTAGTGAAAACTATCCACACCTACCAGATGTGAATTCTGAACAGAATCCTGCATACTCAACTTTTCCCTTTGACCCTTATTTACAGCCTGGGATTTCTAACAGCTGTCTTCAGAAATAAAAACCATTGCCAACTATGATAAACTTGTGCCTAACAGACATGTTTAAGATACTCTGCATCCAAGAACACACCACAATGTAATTTTATGAATAACACCATACCAACCACCAGGCAAACTAACTTTCCATTTCTTTTACATGAATTTTTTTCCAGAGGGTTGTTTTGAATAGAGCAAAAATTAGTAACAAAGTAAAAAAAAAAAAAGTTTCCACATTGAAAAAAAAAAAAAAATCAGTGAAGTCCCTAGGGGACAGAAATTATAACTTACAGAATCTAGTATGTGCCAAGTACTGTATTAGATGCTTTACATACATTGTCATTTAATCCTCCCGCCTCTCAGAGGCAGGCACACTAATTTCCATTGTACAGATGAGGAGACTAAGCCTCAGAAAGGTTAAGTAACAGCTAGCTAGTCAGTGACAGAGCTGGGACCTAAACCCAGTAGTTATTCCAAAGCTTTATTCCTTTCACAACCTTTTGAAATTTCCTTAAAAATATATACAATCTTTTATATCCTTACGTTACAGTCCCAAATGACCACACCTGACCTCGTTAAAGCATTTTCAAACATCAAGAGTAACTTACTGAGCCCACGGAATCCTCATCCCACGGTGGGCTGTTGATGTCAATCCCTGCTTACATACAACTCAGCTCCCCTTGAGTCCCTAAGAACTGTGAACTTTCAGGCTCCTGTCTTGCCCTATAGCACCACCTAGTGACACCAGGGGGAGACACCAGGCCCTTCCAGGTGTGGAGAACCTGCGTCCTTGGGGCCACATGTGGTCTTTCCTTGAGTGTGGCCTTTTGACTGAATCCAAATTTTACAGAACAAATCCTGTTAATAAAATTGAATAATGGCTGCAGTTTTGTCTGGGATAGCCAGGCCTTATAACATGCTTAACCCCTGCAGTGGCAGAAAACAGTGAGCTAACTTAGGACAGTGTTTACTTGGTAAAGGAGATGGTGCAGGGTAATCTCCAGATTTAATTGCAGTGGAAAGAACAAAGGGGTTGGAATCACATGGATAGAGACTTCTGTTTGTATTAACAAGTATGAACCTGGGCTCATCTCTGAGCCAGTTTCCTGATCTGTTAAAAGGCCTTGATAAAGTAGCTCTGTAAAAATGGTTGGAAGAGGAGAATCTAGATACCTACTTACATGAGGACCAAAATGTCGTTAAGTGGAACACTTACTATTGTGGGGATAAAGAAGGGTCAGGACATCAAGTCTGAGATCTTAAGTAAGGAA